>NC_086381.1:44467936-44785835 GCF_036588685.1 Mytilus trossulus | reverse complement strand
CTCCTAAATATGTGCTTGTTTTGAAAACAATTAGTACAATTTATTCAGAATTTTCCATATTTTCTTCATTGATACAGGATACCATAATCGTTGTATCTTGATGTTTAAGCCAAAAAAATGTATTTATATTTGGTTTTGATATTCCAGTTATATACAATTTATTCCAAATCATTGGCAATGTAACATTCTTTAAATCCAGTAAAGAAAAAAACTTTTAACTTGGAATTAAATTAATCTTTAAAATAGGCACAATGTGATACTTGTGACCTGTACACTATCTACATGGTTTCCACATTTTAACCTACTTTAGTGGGCTAAAATCAATAAAGTACTTCCTTTCAAGTCATGCATGGTAAAAGTTTACTTCTCCTTTGACAAGTTTATTGCGTTTCTGATAAGTGTTTGCAGAACATGAATAAAAAATATTAATTAAAAACTGTGACAAAGATTCCAACTTTGTACATTCCAAGTGTAAAGGTATATTAACATGTATTTTTTATTAAATTATATTTATTCACCTAAAATATCCAGTAATATTTACTGCTGAAGTTAAATCAATCCAACGAGCATTGGTACAATGATAAGAGACGTAATTTTGATTGATTTTTCCAAGGACTCTTCATGTCATTATCGGGAAACAAAGTGTGTTCTAACGTCTGTCAAATATGAAATCGATTTTGTCAAGTCATTGGTCATTTATTTTCACACAGGATCGTATGTAACATTATGCACATAGGAAAAATAACAGACCACCGGCGCAATCTCTTTGACAATTGTATTTTCCTCTTTTAAACAAGACGAAACAAGTCTACAGATTATGTTTGTTAACATCCCGTTGGAAACAACAACAATGTTTAGACCTAGTATTTCGTACATCCGGCCGTGATGGCGTTATCACATGTTAGTCACATGTTTCACGTATGACTGGAAATGGTTAGAACTTAAGGACAAAAACAATTTTAATAAATAACTGGACTTCTGTTTTGTGTGAAATGTAACGCATAACGACAACGTAATTTTCTTACTTAATTATTACGAAGATCGAAACAAGAATGTAATCATTTAATTCTTTTATTTATTAATTCTCTATATTTTTTTTGTATGTCCTTTTTAATAAGATACAATTATAAAATCCAAACAAAATGTTATTTTTCAAGTTCTATACATTTTCTAATAGGTTGTATTATATTACATTTATATATATATGAACTTATTGTTTGATAACTGTACTGTTGTATATTATATATGTTGGATTAAAAAAAAAAAAAAAAATGTAATCATCTCGGATTTACCTGTTTGAACATCTCTCGAGAGTTCATGTTTGCATATTGTTTTTAAGAATTCTATTACAACAAAGCAGATTACATCATTTAAAAATTGCGTTATGATATTGGACACAAAAATCACGCCACTGTTCTTACATCTGCTACATAAATACTTATAGTTCTCGGCATTTTCTTCTCACTATTCTTATTGGTCGATGTTCTTTGTTATTTGAAAGCAAAATTTACGAATTTGCTGGTGACGATTATCTATAAATCAGTCAGCGTTATGCTCTTCGGAAGCAAAAAGTAACGTGAGAAACGACACAAAAATACGGTTGTAGAATCTTTGAAATTCGTATATTTTTTTTTTTTTTCTAGGGAAGAGTAACATACACTTGTATGTTGATAAAAATAATGGCATCTTTAGATGTAGTTGCAACTTTTCTTACAGTAATTCACAATTTTATCACTTTTCTATAGTTATAGGAAATGAGCCCAATAGCAAATTATGGTCCATATACTGAAATGTCTAGACTGCTTTCAGTCGCGGATCCAGGGGGGGGGGGGGGGTCCGGGGTTGGAACACCCCTTTTTTTTGGACGATCAATGCATTTGAATGGGACATGTAATTGGAACCCCCCCTTTTTAAAATGGCTTGATCAGCCCCTGACTTTACTGAACATGACTGATTTTATATTGAAAGTATTTTTGATAAAGGTTTTACTACAAATATTTCATTTCATATCAATGATTAATGAAAATCAGGTCTAGGTCAAGAACACAGCTGTCTGACCAAGTTCCATTTTCACCTTACAATAATCCATTCACATAAAATAATACATGTACATGTACATATGTCTTTTTTATGTCTTAGTCTATGGCATTTCCCCCCCAGTAGTAACCAGTTCAAAATTGTTTGTAAAATAAAATGATATTGCCTACCTACCATTTTTTTCCCCAGCACATTAGCAATGATTAGTGAAAACACATGTATTATTTTATTGGACCCTATGTTCTTCATTTTTTTAGCCATGTTGGCCATCTTGGTTGGCAGGTGGGTCATCAGATACGTATTTTTTAATCTAGACACCACAATCATGACAATGATCGATTTGGATTTATAAGGATTGGTGCTTTTCGGCCAAGTAGTTTCAGATCCCGAACCCGCTAGGGGGGTTTGGGGGCATGCCCCCCCCCCCCCCCCCCCCCCCCCCCCCGAAGAAAATTTTGGAATATTAGATGTAAAATCCTGCATTCTGAGGTTACATTTTTGTATCTGGAAGTGTATATAACTTTTCAAAAATATAGAGTTTTTTCTCCATGTTAAATAAAAAATTCTACTTTCCATAAAAAAAACCCTTCTCAAAACTGTTAACAAGAATTTAAGACAGTTGTTTAAATTAATTTCTCATTCAAATTTGACTTTGGAAGTTAAAGAGATCATCCTTTCTGATGCAGACCAAGAAAAGAAAAAAATCAATCAGTTTAAATTTTTATTCTTCATGATTTTTCATATTATTTTTCAATTTGCTGAACAATTCCTGTTCAAATACAAATACAGATACAAATTTGTCTCCTTTTCCCTGCTCCTTACAGTAGCTACACAACATAACTAGATTCTCGTACTGGAGCCAGGGTCTTTATAATCGTACAAAAATATTATGCCAGACAATTGTTCTGAAGAAAATATAACAATTATATGTAAACTTTTCTCGACAATTTCAGCCATTTTTTTCTAAAAATTTAACGGAATAGGCTACTGTCCTGGCAGATTTTTTTGGTATTAATGACATAAAAGTTCATATAATTTTATATTTTCATAAAGCTTATATTCAAAACTTTCCAATGAACTATATTTATTTACCAGACATTTATTTTGAAGAAGATATTTAACTTTGTATTTTGTTTTGAAATAATTTCAACAAAATTTCCAACGTGAAAGGCTACTGTCCTGGCAGATTTTTTTACCTTTAAAAGATGAAAAAAATATTTAATTATAGATTTTAAGAATGAATATTACATAAACTTCATAATCGAACAAAAATATTCTGCCAGACAGTTGTTTTGTAGAAAATATTTCAATTATAAGTAAACTTTTCTCTGCAATTTCAGCCATTTTTTCACAAAATTAAACTGTCCTGGCATTATTATGACTTATTATTCATTTTTATATTTTTGACAAATAATGTAAAGTAAATACCATGTTCTACATTATACAATTTAAAATTTCAACAATATGTTGAGTAAAACAAAAGTTACAGATAAAAACGTATCGAAAATAACTGTCCTGGTTTTACCAGTCCTGTTAATAGACCTTCCCGGGACTGAGGGAGTGAGGGACGACCGTCCGTCCAATGGGTTATAAATTCTCGGACCCGTTAATCCTCGTATTTTTTTAGCCTCCGTAACTTGGTCGGACTTGCGAGACGGCCTTTTTGATGCCTTTCATGGTCTCGCACTTTCTGACAGTGAAGCCATGTATATCAATAAACTCATCATAGATATCAGGACTAAATTTAGTATATACGCCAGTCGTGCGTTTCGTCTACAAAAGACTCATCAGTGACGCTCGAATCCAAAATATCAAGCGATGTTTTGTACATTTCCGAAAAGAAAACAAAACTGGTTCCACTTTTTCATAAAATTAACGGTAACCAGTCACTGAAGTCGTCCTAAAAACCAACCGTCTAAAACATACAAGATGCCAAGCGAGCAGTTATGAATAAATATCTTCCGACGCAAAAATGACTTTAATGTTCAATGTTTTTTATTATTTTCTGTTATAATTATATTTTATTCAGTCTATGCAACATGAATCAATCAATAATTACCAAAATTTGACATTTTCAAAACACGTGGTACTGACCATTTTCGCGCTTTTTTTTTTAATTTTGAACAAACGGTTATTAGGGAGACCGTCAAAACTGGTTTACGGAATTTTTGAAAGGCAGAGAGTATCAGTTTATTAATATCGATTGCGTTGAGTGACATTCTGCGTTAACTTACGGTACAATTAAAAAAGTGCACATAGATATGCATTAGACCGGTCGGACTATCGGCAGTGTACGTTTACTAGTCCGAGCTTATTTAAACTAGACTCGGGCTTCAGGCTACCGCTTAACGTCGCAGACTGTAACCTATATGATGCATAATATACATAATTCAGAATTGGAATTATGTATTTATACAGAATTCTAATTATAATTTCTGTATATACAGAATTCGGTTAACGTATATACATAATTCGAATTCCGTATATATATATATATACAGAAATAATACACCTTATCGCTATTTGTCCGCCATTACTGGATATCACACAGGTTCCCATAAAATTTTGACATCATAAATCAAAATATTTGATGCCACAATGGAAATGTGATATATGTTGTATGCGTCAAAAGGTCAAGCGGTCGGGTCGGCCAGCCGAGTAGGCTAATAGTGATAAGGTGTATTATGTTTATAAATATGTAAATAAGTATTTTTGACCCTGATTCGGCGCCATAATATTCTGACTTATCAATTTGAAGCTAACGGTAGTCGAAAATAACCTTTGACGCTGGAGGGTAGTGGTCATTCCTACCCTCAATCTTACTTTACTCACTAAAGTATTTACTGTTATGGTGTTACCAGGTTAAAATAACAGAAAATTACATGTTCATAAAACTTAATCGGCTAATCTTTCAAAGGTAAAGATTACTTATTTTAAAACAGTGTGGTCTGATTTATTGTTATATTTAACAAAACATGAATGACATTTACGTCGTAATTCTCTAGCAAGGAAATAATGGTGACAAAATAGTTTTACCTTTCGCTGCCAAGGAATGAAGTTTACCGGAAGTCGGTGTAAAAGTCAAAATTTAGAATATAATCTGTCTTCGGATATAATTTTTCAATTTTTATTTGACAGATAGAAAAATTACATTAATTTATTTTAAAATTTGAAGACTTTCGGTAAAAACTTTCTCCAATAACATAATCATACGAAACTTTAAGCGGAAGTGCTTAATTACGCACTGGGTACTTTCACAATAAAAAAAAACAGAAGACCAAAATGATTAAGTTGTTTTCACTAAAACAGGCGAAAAAAGACGGTACCGATGGTGGAGAAAAATCAGGAACACAGAAAAAAGCATCAGCTGCACAGTTGAGAATACAGAAAGGTGAAATCTGAAACTGTGTCTGAGAAATTCAACGAATTTATCACATTCCATTGATTTGAGTAATGCCCATAAAGAGGGATTTTAAGTCATTTCGTATCCTTCCCCCTCATTTCTTACCCTGACAAAAACCATTTCGTACTGTGACTATTTTGATATTTCATGGAATATTAATATTTCTCTAATTTTTGGGCTATTTTCATATTTCTTGATCCATGTGAGACACACATTTCTCCTCACTAGTGAGATATCTGTTCTCTGCAAATGATAAGTTGAAATTTGATTATGACGACAAAATGTTTTGTTTTCTTCTGAATTTTCCTATTATGACGTCATGAATAAAGGCGATCATGCCTGATGACGTCGCACAGGGCTGCCAAGTCTCACACATTTAGCGTGAGACTTTAATGCGTGAGACTCACGTATGTTCATGCTTTTTTGGGGGCATTTTCCTTTGATCTATTGTTTTTCCTCTTTGATCTTTTCAATCTTGGCCAAATCTTACGTATTTGCTTCATGAAAAGTTGGAAGTACCGGTCACCCAAGAGAATATAAAAATATGGAATTCCACTGGAATCCCGGCTGGAATTTTGATGGGATTCCAAGTGGGATCCCACCTTATTCCATCGGGATAAAATTTCGGGAATCTAGCCAAAAGTCCGGGAATTCCGATGTATATCCCGGTTGAAATATACTGGGATATTGTGGGATTTCAATTGGGATTCCACTGGGACAAAATTTCGGGATTCCCGTTAAAAAAAAACGGGATCCCGCTGTAAATGTATTGGGATTAAATTTCGGGATTCCCGTAAAAGAAGTGGGATCCCGATGTAAATCCCAGTGGAAATATACTGGGATTATGATTGGAATATACTGGGATTCCCGGAAAAAAAAGGGGGATCCCAAAAATAAATCCCAGTAGGTATACAAGTACCAATTCAAATTGCACTGCCACTGGGATTCCTGGGTTATTTGTGCAAAAGGATACATGTCATGTTCTCCTTTCTGTTAATTAATTTGCTGTCTCTGTACTTCCAACTAGTATTGCTGAGTAAATTATGGTAACTGGAATATCTGCATGCAATCTGTTCCGTTTGCAGCTCCATTTGAAACTATCATTAAATCCCCTAAAAGTATAAAAAAAATCCACAAAGAATCATTTGTTCAATACGTTTTTAAAGCAACAAATTAAATAGAAATATTATTGCATGCTTAAATGGTAGATTGGAAGTTAGTCCAAATAATAATGAAGTCTTGGAAGGCTATTTAAAAAATTTTGGCAAATAAATTACCCTCCCCCTTTTTTATCCCCTGAAGATAAATAACTAGCGACTTACTATTTTCACCAAATAAACATACACACAACTGAATTAAATTTTTATATACCTACTACTAGTTATGCCTGTTATGCGACAAAAAGTTTATTCATTGTTTATGTTAAAAATAGATATTTTCAGTTTACGCTTTCAGACTTTCTGATGTTGATTTGCTCAAATAAAAACCATAAAAATCATAGTTCCCTAATAAATTATTTTTATAATCATTATAAACACATATACACATGTTAAATTAAATTATTAATGCACTTATCTGAAAACATCTGCATCTTTGGTCCTCCATCACCAGCGTAATCATATTTTGATGACGTTTTTTTCAGTACACGAACGTCGAGGTGACAATCTCGCCCCAAATTATATCGGCCAGAAGTTGATCTTCTCCGTAACGGTATTATAAATAAATTAAGGGTACCGCAATAAAGTATTATTTACGGGCCAGTTTTTACTGAATATAAGACAAAAATACTTTATTAATCGGCACATGGTGAATATAGATAAGTTAGAGTCCGCATTATTTAGGACAGTAATTTCTAGGGTCGAACTGTTCAGTACAATTGAAAACAAAGCACGCGGTGTCGATTTTTTACATAAGTTGAGAAACCAAAGTTTTACGCCCAACGTTTTACGATGTCGATCAATCTTATCATTGATGCCAGACGATAACTAATAGAAACGCACTTATGGGAACTTGGGGAACATCAGAAACGCCCAAGCTTGTCTGGCAAAACAACCGGCGTTGACATTTCTTGGACGCCCTGCCATTTTTATCGCGAAAATCTCGGCATTTTTTTTACTTATAAATATCTGTCAAACTTGAAACTGAATATTAAGTGACGCTCAAAAGTGATTGGCTTCACTTGACAGCTTTGGTGTCACACACATTGTTAATTAACACCAATAACCTGTACTTGATGTACATATGTATACACAAACAAAACACTTTCATATTTTCAACAACATAATTATGGTTCATATTTCCCGTTTTAACTAGACTGGGATAGTTATCCCGATTTGGATCCCGGCTTTAAACAGTTCTGATTGGGATCCCAGCTTAAGACAAATATCCCGTTTGGTATCCCAGTGTCCGATAATTCACCCGTTTCGTCTAGACTGAAATCCCGGCTTCAGACAGTTATCCCGAATGGGATCCCAGTTTCAGTTATTTATCCTGAATGGCATCCCGACTCCAGATGCTTATCCCAGCTAATCCCGACAATTTCACCGGGATTGTATTGGGATCCCGATGGATCCCGTTTTCGTTTTCTCTTGGGCACACATGAAGAACACAATGTTCTGAAAATCTTTCAATAAGAAGAATACAAATCATCGGAGAAACAGATTCTGACACTATAACTTGTGCATTATGATATTTCTCCACTCTCTACAGTCAGTCAGGGGTACTACTTGTACAAGTTTATTTTATTCACTTGAAGAAGTAAAAAAAAATAAACATATATAAGTAAATAAATGATGTTTGAATAAGCTCCCCTTAATTTTCTCAAAAATTTACTTGTATAAGTAAATTTTTCTTACAATCCCACAAAAGTCCTCAAGTTTTGAGATGTAAAATCATGCCTTAAATGATTTTTCCCAGGTTTGCTCAAATTTTTGTTATAAAGTTCAATGTTTCATCTCATTAATTCAACAAAGAAACTGATTGCGCAAAGATCTTAAGTATTTGCGCAAGGCCTTCAAAAATTGCTCCTTGGGGGCTTGTAAATGAGCAGTGTTCTGAAGATAACAGACAAATGGAATTTTGATTGTCCATGAAATTGCACTGAAATGATTAGTAAAGACATCTGCAAAGAGCAGATAATTCAAAATTCTATTAGAACAAAGAAATCCTTAGAATTCAATAAAAGAAGATAGGATGACTTTTTTACTTCTACAGGTAAAAAAATCTGAATGTCTAAGGGACATAACTTAGCCAATATTTTTTTTACCTATACAAGTAAATAAAATTAACTTGTATAAGTATCCTACAAATTTACTTACATGTGTATATTTTTTTTTACTTCTTCAAGTGAATAAAAAACACTTGAATAAGTAGTACCCCTGACTGACAGTTGAATTTTAGTTATTTAAAAAGCTAACAAGCCGTGCCCTTTAAATAATAAAATTTAACTGTCTCGATTGGAGAAATATCTTAATACAACACTTGTTGCAGTGTAGGAATCAATATTTATACCATAGTACCTCATGGGAAATTTATATGAACCTAATGAAAGCTATATGGATGCCATTTCGTTCTTCGTAGGAGATAGTTGTTGGGTGTGCATAGACCAAGCATTACATGTAGGCTGGGGGAAAAAGTTAACACAGCATTTACTTTCTCACTTCATGTACATGACATGTTTACTCTGAATTTTTGCTAGACAATGGTAGACATTAAAAGTAAACTAGCATTTACCTCTGTGTTAAAGGGAAAACAGTGTTTCTTCTTATTTTGAAATAAATAAACAGGCGTTTACTTTTGCGTTTACTTCCACATTGAAGTGAAAAAAGGCATGTCTTCTATTTTTGCATGTTTACTTTCAAGTGCACATTAAACTATACTTGTGAAATATCTATTAAACACCTGTTCACTTTTAATTAGTGCACATAAAAACAAATTATGAAATCAGAGTAAATGCCAGTTTATAACTGACTAAAGGAACACAGAATAAATGCACCACAAAGTTGTTACATTTTTGTACAACAGTGAGAGTATACTTCAGCTTGAGCTCAGCTAGGTACTGACTGAAACGACTTTCATTACATGGCCAAACTCACCCCATCAGCAAAATGTCTTGGTTTTCAGCAACACACTTCTGAAACATACATTATGCAGATTGCTAATTGAAAATTTTATATTGAAAAACCTCAATAAAAAATCAGAGAAGCACAATGGAAAGGGCATGGTGCCAATGCAAATCTCAAGAAAAAATGGCATCAGATAAAAGGCTGTGTGCTGAACATTGTAAATACGTGAATGGTCTCGCTGGAACACTGTGGCTTAAATCAATAGAACAACACACTTATTAATTAAGGAGTCAGAAACTCAATTTTCGGCTCTCCCTCGACACCATTTGCGAGTATGGTCTTGAGGAAACGATGATAGTCCGTCGGACGGGGACGATAAATAGATGACCCGTGTTAAGAGAGAGCCATATCTCTTGCACGTTAAAGACACCCTTGTAGATTTCGAAAAAAGAGTAGGCTAATGCCGCTACAAGGCAGCACTCGCACCCTCAAAGTGGAAAGGGATTAATATAAGTTGTAAAAACTTGTTTCCCAATCCACTATAAATAAATATGTTTAAACTAATTAAGGAGTCTTGATCTGACATTGGCATATTATTATGATAGTACAGCAATAGGTGTATTATTTTTTTTCAGATATTCATGAACTCAATTTACCAAAGACCTGTCAAGTAGATTTTCCTGATCAAGATGACTTATTAACCTTTAAACTTACCATTTGTCCAGATGAGGTATGTATTTGTATAAAATATTGGAATTCAAAATAAATAAACAACATATATATACTTTGAAGGAACGTATAAAATTTATTTATATGAGCTTTAGACAAAAACTGAGCCTCACCAAAAATTTTGTCTTAAAAACTACACCTGACACTTGAAAATTGAGATTTTTAAAATCTAAATCCTTGTCAAAGAAATCAACTTAGTTTGAACATGGAACAATTTGTAAAAGAACCATAAACCTTTATAGGTCAAATTACTGTCTTCAACACGGAGCCTTGGCTCACACCCAACAGCAAGCTATAAAGGGCCCTAAGAAAATCCATTCAAACAGGAAAACCAACGGTCTAATCAATATTAAAGTTGAGAAACATGTTTTACTGTGTTCAAATTTTTACTGTTTTTATATTATAAATGTACATGTTTGTAACAGTATACCGGTATGTACTCCCAACATTACAGGAAAAGTGCAAATTCTATAAAAATACTCCATCAAGGAAAGATACACAATCCAATAATTATCAATACAGATCACATGCCTGTTATTTCTAAGTCAACTAATACAATACAACAGAACCAAAGTTTAATCATATTGTGTGCTAGTCAACAGAAAAAAAATGTCTTCATATATTTTTAATAGATACACAGCTGTTATAGGATTGTTCAAAGTTTCTGGAAGAATATCTGTTAAGCAAAACAAATATATGTTGACAAGGTGTCTTCAACTTTAATAGTTTTTGAAGAGGCTTGTCATTTTTCCTGTCGAAGGTCTGAGTTTCTCTCTGGACTTTGGTTACTCTGGCCTCTTCCACCAACAAAAGTGACCACCAGGATATACATTGTAGTCAAGGATGCTGAAAGTAGCAATTTACCCTAGCAAATTACCATTAATGATATATCTTTCTTTTATTTAGGGTTTCTACAGAGGAGGAAGATTTGTATTTAGTTTTAAAGTAGGTCAAGGTTATCCTCATGACCCACCAAAGGTCAAATGTGAAACAATGGTGTATCATCCTAACATAGATTTGGAAGGAAATGTATGCCTCAATATTTTAAGGTAAGATTAAAAAAACTGTTAGATTTGAAATATAAAAAGTGTTATGTGACAGTAGGTCTCTTCTGACAATGAAAGAATTTTAAAGTTTTATATAAAATAGGGTACTTTGAATCTAAATCACAATTGTCAAATGTGTAGCTCCAAATCTTTTTAACCTTGACAGCTGGGTCAGGATTGAAAAATGTATTCTATCTGTTAGCATGCAAAGTGACATAATGTTGACATTATTCTCTTTCATTTTATCACTTATACTATTTTGTTTTCCAATTTCCTATTTGATCAATTTATGAAATCAATTTAGAGAAATGTTTACAAAAAATTATCAAACACATCTTTTATCTATCAAACATCAAAAGACTTAGCCTTTAAGATTACATGTACATCTATAATAAAGCGTTACTGATCAGACTGTTTTATCTCTAATTTTTCATTCGTAATTTCAGTTAATTTGTCTTGTTTTGTTTTTTAATTCATTTTAAAAGGAAGACTCAAGTAACTTAAGTCTTCCTTTTAAGTTAAGTTGTCATTGTTAGATTCTTAAATAATACTGTCATTGTTCATACATAGAAAACACACAAAATAAAGTGCTGAAATAAGGCATACTAGAAAATATTTAGTAGCAAACTAAAATGTATTTATGATTTTCTAAAAATGAATAGTTTACTTGTATATGCATAGGAATATTGAAAGAAAAACAGAGGTTCCATCAAAGATATGGAACCATGTATTCTTCAGTATTCTAAACAACACTGTGGTATAATTCTCGATATATCTATACTTAGTGCAGACTCAGAGATATACATAATAATGGATGTTACAATATACCTCCCACGTAAATGTATTGGAACCACGCTTTGCCGATTATATCTATAATACTAAAATTACGAGGTCCAATTTGTCAGCCGTCATCACGTAAAAACGACGAAACAAAGAATACAACTTTATATATTACTAATATAGTACAAAGGTGTAGATTAAAAATTACACCACTCCTGGCCCTTTTGTTTTCCACGTAATTAATATTGCCAATAATTAAGAAGTTCCGGGTCGAGTCCGATACCGATACCAATAGTATATTCACCTGTTACCTATTACCTTATCTGTTTCGCATCTGACAGGAGCACCACCAAACGGTGATTCAGGATTAATATGCTATATACACGGGTCATAATCATAGGGTTGACACTACTAAATTGTCAAATTGTTACCTATTGTAGTATGTTTTAAATCAGTAAGACTTTCTAAGATAATAATACGAATACTAAAAATCTGGACTAAAAATAAGGCGTACACCGATAGTTTTCAATTTGTTAGTGGGCATGACGTAAAACAGCAATTCAAAGAATTCAACTTTATTTATAACTAATACAGGACAATACTGTTGATTAAAAAATACTCAATTCCAGGACCTTTTGTTTTCCAAATAATTAATATTACCAATAATTGATAAGTTCCAGTTCGATGGGTTCAAATAGAAAGATTTGAAAGCAGAGAAAACTGTGTATTTTATAATCGGCATGACTTTATCAGATGACAATATTAATACTAAAGTAAGGCTTGCGCATAGTTATATACTTTAATTCAGTCACGGACCCGCGATATCGCGGGTGTGTTCTAGTTGTATTAAAAATTGCAATGAAAAAAAGACAAATTAAAGAACTTTTATTCTTATTCGGATGCATAATAAAAAGAATTATACTGCAACTAGTTGTGGTATTTCCTAAATATAAAACACAGCTATATTTTGTGCAATGTCAATTTCATCATGGAAACTTTCTCCAAAATCAGGGGTTCATTAAGGGATAAAAATAAGTTTGCTTTTTATACGACCGCAAATTTTGAAAAAAATTTCGTCGTATATTGCTATCACGTTGGCGTCGGCGTCGGCGGCGTCCTAATACTTTTAGTTTTCGCACTCTAACTTTAGTAAAAGTGAATAGAAATATTTGAAATTTTAACACAAGGTATATGACCATAAAAGGAAGGTTGGTATTGATTTTGGGAGTTTTGGTCCCAACATTTTAGGAATTAGGGGCCAAAAAGGGTCCAAAATTAAACTTTGTTTGATTTCATCAAAATTGAATAATTGGGGTTCTTTGATATGCCGAATCTAACTGTGTATGTAGATTCTTAACTTTTAGTCATGTTTTCAAATTGGTCTACATTAAGGTCCAAAGGGTCCAAAATTAAACTTAGTTTGATTTTGACAAAAAATGAATCGGGTGGGTTCTTTGATATGTTGAATCTAAAAATGTACTTAGATTCTTGATTTTTGGCCCAGTTTTCAAGTTGGTCCAAATCTGGGTCCAAAATTAAACTTTATTTGATTTCATCAAAAATTGAATAAATGGGGTTCGTTGATATGCCAAATCTAACTGTGTATGTAGATTCTTCATTTTTGGTCCCGTTTTCAAATTGGCCTACATTAAGGTCCAAAGGGTCCATAATTAAACTAAGTTTGATTTTAACAAAAATTTAATTCTTGTGCCTCTTTGATATGCTGAATCTAAACATGTACTTAGATTTTTGATTATGGGCCCAGTTTTCAAGTTGGTCCAAATCAGGATCTAAAATTATTATATTAAGTATTGTGCAATAGCAAGTCTTTTCAATTGCACAGTATTGTGCAATGGCAAGAAATATCTAATTTCACAATATTGTGAAATAGCAATTTTTTTTTTTAATTAGAGTTATCTTTCTTTGTCTAGAATAGTAAGCAAGAAATATCTTATTGCAAGAATTTTTTATACGACCGCAAATTTTGAAAAAATTTTCGTCGTATATTGCTGTCACGTTGGCGTCGTCGTCGTCCTCGTCGTCCGAATACTTTTAGTTTTCGCACTCTAACTTAAGTAAAAGTGAATAGAAATCTATGAAATTTTAACACAAGGTTTATGACCATAAAAGGAAGGCTGGTATTGATTTTGGGAGTTTTGGTCCCAACATTTTAGGAATTAGGGGCCAAAAAGGGCCCAAATAAGCATTTTCTTGGTTTTCGCACTATAACTTTAGTTTAAGTTAATAGAAATCTATGAAATTTTGACACAAGGTTTATGACCACAAAAGAAAGGTTGGGATTGATTTTGGGAGTTTTGGTTTCAACAGTTTAGGAATTAGGGGCCAAAAAAGGGCCCAAATAAGCATTATTCTTGGTTTTCGCACAATAACTTTAGTTAAAGTAAATAGAAATCAATGAAATTTAAACACAATGTTTATGACCACAAAAGGAAAGTTGGTATTGATTTTGGGAGTTTTGGTCCCAACGGTTAAGGAAAAAGGGGCCCAAAGGGTCCAAAATTAAACTTTGTTTGATTTCATCAAAATTGAATAATTGGGGTTCTTTAATATGCCGAATCTAACTGTGTATGTAGGTTCTTAATTTTTGGTCCCGTTTTCAAATTGGTCTACATTAAGGTCCAAAGGGTCCAAAATTAAACTTAGTTTGATTCTAACAAAAATTGAAACCTTGGGGTTCTTTGATATGCTGAATCTAAAAATGTACTTAGATTTTTGATTATTGGCCCAGTTTTCAAGTTGGCCCAAATCGAGGTCCAAAATTAAACATTGTTTGATTTCATCAAAAATTGAATAATTGGGGTTTTTTGATATGCCAAATCTAACTGTGTATGTAGATTCTTAATTTTTGGTCCAGTTTTAAAATTGGTCTAAATTAAAGTGCAAAGGGTCCAAAATTAAACTAAGTTTGATTTTAACAAAAATTAAATTCTTGGGCCTCTTTGATATGCTGAATCTAAACATGTACTTAGATTTTTGATTATGGGCCCAGTTTTCAAGTTGGTCCAAATCAGGATCTAAAATTATTATATTAAGTATTGTGCAATAGCAAGTCTTTTCAATTGCACAGTATTGTGCAATGGCAAGAAATATCAAATTTCACAATATTGTGAAATTGCAAATTTTTTTTTAATTAAGAGTTATCTTTCTTTGTCCAGTATAGTAAGCAAGAAATATCTGCAAGAATTTTTTTTAATTGGAGTTATCTTTCTTTGTCCAGAATCAACTTAAATCTTTGTTATATACAATATACAATGTATATTCACTTTTTACTACCAACTGATAAATTTAAATAATCTTTACCATTCAGTGATAACAAGCAGTTTTTTACATCTTAATATTTTATGATGTATTTAAATGAGTAGTAATTGTTGCAAACTCCATTAGAATATTTTAATTGAAATTAGTTTCGGAATAAGGGAAAGGGGGATGTGATTAAAAAATTGGGTTCAATTTTTCTCATTTGAAATTTCATAAATAAAAAGAAAATTTCTTCAAACATTTTTTTGAGAGGATTAATATTCACACTAGAAGCCCGATTTCAGTCTGAAACGGCCATTTTGGTCTGATCACATCTTGATTGACTGGATTTACCGCTAGAGAAATTCGTCCAGATATTTCAGATCGTTTAGTCGCCGTTCAGATCGATAGCCTCATCAGGTAAATCAGTTCGTTAAGGCGTATCAAGACGGAAAAGACTGAATCATCTAGCGGGTTGTTTAGACCCGTTAAGACCGTGTCAGACCAAAACAGACCATGGATACAAAGTTACGTCAAGATGTTGTCAGACCGTGTCCAGTCGTGTTCAGATTTTAATCATTTGGACACAAAACGAGTGAAACTTTCCCATTGTTTATCAGGGGTTGCTCCCCTTTTAAAAATAAAATAAAAGTTAGAAAGAAGACGGTTTATGTTAACTGAAAGTCTACCACGTCCCTTTAATCATGTTAATTAAATAAAAAAAATATTCAATTTGAATTCTTACTACATCCTATTTAACATGGTTTGTATATATTTTAAAAAATAGCTCAAAGTCATACTGCTGAACAAACCGCCGCGAAATGACTAAAAAAAATTCAACAGATTGCCGAAATAACATTTATTTATTGAATGTAAGCACCTGAACCTTTATATTAAAGGTTTACAAGTGATTACAATACATGTTTTTGCAATTACAGACTGTCGAGGGTGGTGAAAAATTTGTCATGTTGACGCAATAGATCATTTTTACACCCGTATTAAATAATTACGGATGTCGGCCGTGAACACACAGGCACTTGTCTCAGAAAATAAATTTCCTATATACCTTATTAATGTATATAGGATTTTTTTTTTTCTGAGACAAGTGCCAAAAAATTTCCTATATACCTTATTATAATAAGGTATATAGGAATTTTTTTTTCTGAGACAAGTGCCTGTGCGTGAACACTTGAAAACGCGTGATCTTAATAATTATGTTTAATTAAATTTAAGATGTAACATTTTTTAATATTGTAAATGAATGCATTCATTTAACTTTTAATGTTGGCTATATAAATTGCATTTGAGTGAGGCAGGGAAAAATATATATATATAACTAGAATCTATGTCTTTTCTCGTTTTCCGTTTACTGTCATGCCATTGTCCGTTCATTTTTGCCAGACTCATGCGTTTGACTTTCCATCTTTATTTTTCACTTAGTCTATAATTCGAGAGCCTTTTATAAAAAAAATATTACACACCAGAAGACTTTGTTAAAAGATAAAGTTTGAATATTATAGCAGAAAAAGGCCAGTGTACCTGAAGTACATTTGAAGACCAGGTTATATATATTACATGAATACAGCATAATAAAGCTGGTTTAATTTGAATTACTATCCATTAGGGACATTTTCTGACGATAATTAATCAAATCTGACAAGTTTGATTAAAAACGGAAAATAAGCCCGTAAACGATTTAACGTTACCGTACCCTCTTTACTTGTCGCATGTCGGCATCTTCAAATGGCAAATTTATTTTACACAAATTCGTTGACATGCCATGGTAGATGGACACTACAGCACAATATAAGCTGAGCTGGAAATAACAATTGGTGAGTAGAAATGAATAATATTTTAAAACATGCCTATCAGACATGAGAATAATCATTGATCCGGCCAAGAGTTTGAAGGAAAGATGTTTACATAAATTTGTTACATTTGTGCATACAGGTATGAATTGACTTTCTAATACACCACATTCTTGTACAGTAACTTGTTCAAAGGCAAAGTAAGAATTTGGGCTTGTAAAAAAAATTATTCCTGTGATTGGAACCCCCCCCCCCCCCCTTTTGGAAGATCAATGCATGATTTGAAAAAGGTACATATAAACTATGGTTTAAATCCTCCCTCTTAAAAAGGGCTGGATACACACCTGTTTATTGCCTAAACCATTGTGTGTATTCACAATGGTTTGGTTGGGGGGGGGGGGGGGGGAGGGGGGCCTATTACCAGACCTAACCCCCTGATGGAGTAACCCTAGTCCAAATAATTATGACGTCTGGCAAGGCTATTTTATTTTTTTTCTGAGACGCCTTCCTAGGACGTTGTAGGAAGGCGTCCCAGAAAAAAAATTTAAATAGCCTTGCCAAACGTCATAATTATTTGGACTAGAGTAACCCTACATATTCATATTTATTGTATGTTTAATAATGTATTGATAACTGTCACGTCCTAAAATTTGCATGAAATATCTGTCACTGGATTTTTTATAACTCATAACCAACCAATCTTCACATGTATGTTACAATGATGATGCACCTATTTATATAGCCACTGGTGGGTGATGTACAATAATTATAATTTATCACATATTTGTTATGAATACCTTCAAGGCTTGGGTTTGCATATGCAATAACCTCTAAATTGCTCAATTACTCAAAAAAGAGTATATTGATATTGTGCCCTGATTTTAAATGATGTGACAGCATTGCGTCCTTAACGACAATTTTTTACACTTTTGTGATAAGAAATTTAAGATAATTATCCAGGCATGTTTCATTAAATTGCAGGCGCGGATCCAGAGGGGGGTTCCAGGGGTTGGAACCCTTTCTCTTTTTGAGGATCAATGCATTTGAATTGGGACATGTAATTGGAACCCCCCTTTGTCCTGGTTTTCAAAATGGCTGGACTCTCCCCTGAATTGTTATCAATGATTTGTTTTGCTCTAAATTTTGTAGAACTTAAATATAACATGTTATAATCTATGCATACCATTGCTTTGTCATGTATGTAGTAATATTCTACAAATTCTATTTTGAAATAAAAAAGTATTATTAAAAGAATTTGTTGAATTATTATTACTACAAATATCACAAATCAAATACATGTAGTTACTGTAAATTCAGAAATTATTGCTTGCAAATTATTGCGAATTTTTCATTTTAGACTTAAATGCGATTTTAATTTTTACGATTTTGTGAAAAATCCTGTTTAATTCATATAAAATATCACAAAATGTGCGTTTAAGTTATTGCGTTTACAACTCAGTCGCATTTTTCACAATAATAAAAACCTCACATTAATTTCTGAATTGACAGTAGTATATAAAATAGTATTAATGCTATTGACTTATTTAATTTTATACATGTTATAGAAGTCGCATGTAATACAAGTTATAAATACTTAATTCTTAATGTAAATTTTTTTTGTAGATAAGATATCACATTGGTTTGAGCATGATTCCCAGCAAGATTATGAAGGGGCATATATATCATATATACATACAAATGACATAGGAAATATATAGTGTCACTAAATTACTCTCATACGGTACCTCACCTCTGTAGCTGTAAATTGCGAAACGGTGGATTCATTCATAATTTTGAGTTACTTATTGCAATTGGAAATAACTTTGATAAAGCTAACAGCATTATGCCATGATGTTGATGGGATGTTCGATTGGACAAAACGGAAATTGTGAATTGAACAAATAGCAAACTTGAAATTCATAGGAAAAAAAGTAGGAAATTGGAATAATGAAAATTCATAGTTTCAGTGATTATCTTACAATCATCATGATCATTGTCAATACTACAAGTGCATCATCATGATCATATATATCTGAATTCACCTTGGATAATTATACATTTAAAATAAGAATTTGGATATAATAAGAATTTCTGTGCTGGCGTTGCTACTGTTGGTTTCATGTACCACCAGCTGGGAGTGTTAAACCTTTTTGACCTTTCGTGAGGGTCTGTCACGGTCCGTCACAATTGGTTAGTGTCATATATGCATGATTATGGAAGTTTCACCAACCTAGACAAGCTTTACAGCCCTGGCACGGTTGTTGGTTGCACTTAGAGTCAAATGACAGCTTGCTGTATACATTTGTAGTTCAAATAGTCTGAATGAATCTACATGTATGGTGACAATCTTCTAAATTACTGTTCATTCTGAAACTGGCATTTTATACTAGTACATGTAGTAGTCGAACATATTAAACAATACATGTACTTCAAAGTATCAATTTATTTTGTCTCGCCTTACATGAAAGTCATGAAAGTTGGTTGTATATATGCAAGAAATATGTATTACAGTCTTGGGGTGATGATGTAAGCTATTTTTAATAGAGCTTTAAATTTATAAAAGCTAAAAGAGCTGGTTCAGGGAATGAGTAAAATATACTGTTACATTTTATTACATGTAATTGGATACATTTTATTGTATATGAGTACCTTGCAAGGTCTACTTGTCTATCAGGTTAGGTTGACCTGACCTTAATTTTATTTCATGGATAATCTAAGTGATTTAGGTTATTTCAGTTTAATACAATGTTAACATGGTTAGGTTTGTTTCTCAGATACTTCGTAATGAAATTAGAGACTGGAAATGGGGAATGTGCCAATAAGACAACAACCTGACTACAGAGCAGACAACAGCAGAAGGTCATCAATGTTTGAATTGTTTCTCAGAAGCTGTAAGCTACATTGAACATGTTGGAAACAAACATAATTTTTGTTTTGCCTAAGGAGATATGGTATCAGGGGTGAATCCAGCCATTTAAAAAAGGGGGGGATTCCCAACCCAAGACAAAAGGGGGGGGTTCCAACTATATGTCCCCATTCCATGATCGTCCAAAAAAGGGGGGTTCCAACCCCCTGAACCCTCCCCCTGGATCCACCACTGGGTATGAATTTTGATGAGACGACTTGCATTACTTAAACTATAAACCATGTAGACCAAGTGATTTTCTTTTTAGTCACTATATAATAGGTCACTGCACACCCTTCAGCAAAGACCAAAAACTTAAACTTCATGATGAGCACCCTATAAATGGCTCTGCTTGGAAAGAGCTAGGCTTCTAACAGAGTTAATGTAAAAAATTCAGACGAGAACCCAACAGTGATGACAACTTGATTTATACTAGTATACATGAGCTACAAACAAACAAATATGTGATAAACAGCAATCAACAAAAACACTACAGACAAAAAATTAAGGGGAGACTATTTAAATATAAAAAAAAGAAGATGTGGTATGATTGCCAATGAGACAACTCTCCACAAAAGACCAAAATGACACAAACAGTAACAATTATAGGTCACCGTACAGCTTTCAACAATGAGCAAAGCCCATACCGCCTAGTCAGCTATAAAAGGCCCCGATAACTATAAGAAAAAGTAAAGCGATTCAAACGAGAAAACTGACGGCCTTATTTATGAAAATAAATGAACAAAAACAAATATGTAACCAAGGATTTGTATAGTGTCTCACTATACAAATCCTTGATGTAACACAAAAACAAACGACAACCACTTAATAACAGGCTCCTGACTTGGGTTTATTTACTTTAATGTAAAGTAAATAAAATTAACTAATGTCTTGTACAAGTATTACCCTGACGTTCCGTGAAAATTGTTTTCAAAAATCTAATTTGTCCATAATTCTTTTATGTAATAAACTTATTTAAATAAATTCAGACCTTCACCTGTCTGATCACCAGCATGGCTAAAGGTATTACTCCCAGATGTATTGGCAGGTGACACCTCCAGGTATTCAAGCGATTTCCTGTCGGACTTGCAAGTTCATGCATCATTTCACTTCTGTCAGTGTACACGACCGAAAACTTGAATCTTTCCATTTTAAACTTTCAGGTGCATAGGTAATCATTTGATAATATACATCTCTGTCCTGCGTGTCCGATAGTGATACACTAGTCATTACTGTTTATAAATAACATTTCTGGTGTAAAGAATATTATTCATAAAAATTTAAATAATTCCAAAAAAGAGATTTGATAAAATAAAAATTTGCTTACACATTTTTTCCAATGGTAAATTTGGGGTAATGTAAGTACTCGTTGTCAAAAGTAAAGGCCAGTTTGAAACATACAAGAAAAATTGATTTAACAAATATATATATATACGCACTTAACGACCATTCTTTTATACGCCTTGATAGAAAGTTACGGAACTATAGATAGTTGCAATTTAAAATTATATACATTTTTACATTGAACATAAGAAAGAAATAAAATTGAGAATGGAAATGGGGAATGTATCGAAGAGGAAGCGGAAGGTCACCAACAGGTCTTCAATGCAATGTAACGAGAAATTCCCGCTCCTGGAGGTGTCCTTTAGCTGGCCCCTAAACAAATATATACAAGTTCAGTGATAATGAACACCATACTTATTTCCAAATTGTACACAAGAAACTAAAATTTAATAATACAAGACTAACAAAGACCAGAGGCTTCTGACTTGGGACAGGCGCAAAAAATGCGGCGGGGTTAAACATGTTTATGAGATCTCAACCCTCCCCCTATACCTCTAGCCAATGTAGTAAAGTAAACGCATAACAATACGTACATTTAAAATTCATTCAATTCAAGAAAAGTCCGAGTCTGATGTCAGAAGATGTAACCAAAGAAAATAAGCAAAATGACAATTAAACATAAATAAACATGCAATTTGCCCCCTCCCTTTTTGGGAAAAAAAATGGTTGCTTATATAGGGAATCACTGAGCCGTGACTGGAGCGGTCCCTCTCTTAGGTCAGTCAGTGGGCCATCACTTACGAAAATTCCTGGATCCGCCACTGAGCATGTTATCATGGGATGTCGATGGACTATTGTATACCAAAAGAAGAAGAAGAGAACCAATTTGAATTAAAAACAGGTCGATATTTAACCTGCTCTGGTTCGTCGAAGTAATGGACAAAGTAAAATCACAGATTTCTATTTAAATAAAATTGTTCTCGAACAAAGGAAGGAATTCGTCATCACAATTGTTGGGTATAATGTATTATAATGTGAACATCGTTCTGAAGTACTGTATGCCAAATTTTCTGTTCCAACATGCACGTTATATATATGCTACTGGACGTCCCAAGAGAATTTTCTGTTCCGACATGCATGTTACCAAGAGATGTGAATATTTTCTTGGAAAAGTATTCAGTAACAAAGTTTCAAATTAATATCGGGATTTATTTTCTTTCTTGATATATTCAGTAACAGCAAAAAGAATAACTTGACTGCTTGTCCGCTAAATTGGGCTGTTCTTGCCAGATAAAAGACTTATAGTTATATAACTCGAAAAACTTTTAATTTGTATTTTTTTTTTTAATTTATTTTCATCACTAGATAGCTGAAATTTATTGGGAAACTTGCATTTCGGGCATATTCTTTGCTTCTTAGCTCGAATTAAAGAGTGTTATAAACTTTTTCAAATGTTGAATACGCAACCAACAAATGGAAGTTTTTAACGACCTTGACTAGCTATACAGCCCTTGCACGGTCGGCCCTGGCTTGCGCCTTTTTGGGCATTAAATAATTTAATATGTTTACCATGTGGTAATTTAAATAATTTAGAATGATGAGAAAGTTTAATAAAAACAAAAATTTAAAAAGCAAAAATTTGGATAAATAAATGAATAAAAAATGTAAAAAAATTAAGATTAAGTAAATAATAAAATAATAAAAGAATATAATACGCAACCAAATCTCCAAGTATTATTTATGTTTCTGGTAAAGGCGTTTGATTGGGTATTAGTTTGAGGTAGGCGTGTTTTCGGAAACATTCCTCCAATCAGACCTATTTGACATACATGTGTGCGCTGATGCGTGTACACTGGCTATTGTAACGGCACGTGTGACTGTCTCATATCGAAATCTGTCGAGCGTGACCAATGTTTATTGTAGAATTTTTTGTCATGTGGTCAAATTATTTGACATACAAGTTTTAAATTTGCATTTTGAAAGATTATTTTCGGAAGTTGTCCCGTATATACTATTCTAAAGTGTTAGAGAAAAAAAAAAAGACTTTAAAGGAAAGATACATATCAACGGAGAATATAACCTGAGAAAACTATACTAGTCTACTAGCATAATAGTCAAAGATATAAAACATGTATTATATGGCTCTGATATTAAATTTAACGTGTTCTGGAAAATTTTGACAAAATATAATTGCACGAATTTTTAATCGATCGCTGACCTTTAATTCTAGAAGTGACTTGTAACTGTTATAAACATGCAGAGACAATTCTATGCATTATGGTTTAAGTTTACAATGAACACACTATAGTTATACATTTTCCTTTTAAATATCAAATAGACAATCACCTTTCGGATAGACTTGCTTTTTCTTTCTTTTCGTAAAAAATATCATTCGTCCATTTAGAGACATAAATTACAAGTTATATATGTCTCTGGTTTATTATATTTGATTACTTAAAAAATGCTTCAAAATACTATGAGCCTGTATTGGGGTCCCAACCGATCACACAAAAAAAAAGGGGCGAGTTCCAACTATATGTCCCCGTTCAAATGCATTGATCGTCTTATAAGTTTATGACTCAACGGTTTCCTCCAACAATATGGTTTGATAAATTTCTTTCGAAGTTCATTACTTTTCACATACTAAAATAAAATGATATTCATCTTCAATTACTTGTTTATCACACATAATACAAAATCTCGGATATGTCTCAATATTATAAAATCGACAAGTTTCTATATTCAAACAGTGAGCAGATATATGCGGTATTTACAAATGAATGGTTTTATAAATATAATTTACAGCATGATCTTAATAAAATTGTTGGGGTCAAATACATCTATGCAACATACATTTAGGCGAGTCTTCAAAAAATAGTACATTTCACTATTAAAGCTACCGTTTAATCTATCTTTGAATTCAAATTAAAACAAATTCACTTTTTTTACACCCTGATGTAACCGTATTTTTAAAGTGTTGTCATCCGTATCAATAAATTGTTTAATAAAATTGAAGTGCATGAGTATTATTAACGTCTAGGATAAGTGTGAGATTTCTCTGTTGATGGGAATAAACAAAATTTAGCTGAATTTCTATTATTTAAATTAATGAAAAGGCAAGCTAGTGTGTGTTTGAAATGATATTGTTGAAAGGGATTTATAGCATGAAAAATGTGTATAACTGATTTTACGTTGACTTGGACTGCGAATTTGAAAATAATATATTTGTGAAATCACATTCTACAAGATGACATATTTTGTAAGTACGTTTAATATACTCTATAACCTTTCATTCTAATTATAGTATCTTTGAAATGCATTTTATAGCGGACTATGCGGTATGGGCTTTGCTCATTGTTGACGGCCGTACGGTGACATATAGTTGTTAATGTCTGTGTAATTTTGGTTTCTTTTGGACAGTTGTCTCATTCGCAATCATACCACATCTTCTCTTTTATATTTATATAGCTATTACTTGCAACTGCCACATGTACATGTTCTAGACTCGTGTCGCTGAAAGAGGTCTCCTTTCAAGTTTGAAAATAGGTGGAAAAAAGCCACACCCACTTATAAGATATATACATGCTCTCAGTCTGACTGTTGCATTTTGAACAAACGAGTGAAAGTCCAGCGCCATGTAGAACAAAATAGTTTCAACATTCATTTATCATTATCATGATCTTGACCTGCATGGATATATGCATTTAACTTGCAACTGTACGGTTAAACAAACCGGTTATTGATGGCTGCACAAAAATCTTTAACCTCAGACAAAACATGAAATTAACTGTTCAGGAAAAACGAAGTCCATCTAGCTAGTAGTAAAATACGGAAAAATGAAAATAAATATATGCAAAATTTTCCCCTGGATACTGTGTTTTGGACATAAAGAAGCCAATGTCCCAATTTCCCGAAATTCCATTATGTTTGACAACGATTTTGATGTAAAACAAAACTTTAACCACAGACTGAACCTAAATGCTGAATTAGTCGGCGTGAATGCTGACGACGGAACCTTTATTTTTTACCAATTAATTAAATGAAATTGCGCCATATTTACCTGTAAATATTTTTTTACCTATAGCAAAAGAAAAGCAAATGGTATGTTGTCAGAGCTACCTTAAAAAAATAATAAATCCAGAGCTCTTCAAAATTGAAGAAGAAAACTAAGAAAAGAAAGATTTAAAATATGTGCGTCAGTAAATGTATATAGAGAGAAGAAAACTTCACCGGCTCAACTTAAATTCCAGCCGAATTTCACTGAATAGTGGATGCTATTGGTGTTGTTACAAACAAAGATGATGACTTTGTATTGTGTAACGATCCAGAAAGCAGGATCATTTTATTAGGATGCAAAGCTAATTTAAAATTTAAAATTTCTGTGTACAATATCAGAGGAAGTTTTTGGTGGTATCTATAAAATTTGTCCAAAATATTTCAAACAACTTTATACTATACATGCATGGCTTCAAGATAGGACATTATATATGTGTCTATTCTCAACTACAAATACCAGCCTTTAGTTCAATGATGTACAGAGACATTTTAAGGTGTAACTGTGTATATTTATACAAGTGAACGTTTTAATTCAGTATACTTTTTGTTATTAAAATGACTTTAACTCCGCCAGTCGGTAAACTGCCGATCCCGAGCCCGGATAAAGAAGAAGGGAAGTCAATCTTTTAGTTATTTTATATAAATAAAAAAAAATTGGCGCAATTAGATGATTATTTTATTGGCGCAAATCATCGGATACCTATAGTTTTGAAAATTAAGTGGCGCCAAAGAAGTTACTTTTTGGCACAAATAGATATCGCCCGAAATAATAGCTTAAACCCTTTCAAACTATTCTATTAATCTCTCCATGCCATATGGCATAGGTTATGATTAGCCCTCGGGGAAAAACAGTCAAATGAATGGATAATTATTACAAGTACGTGTATTCCCGACAAACAATGACAATTACCAAATTCGTGCATTACGTGTAAATGAATGCATTTTGTAAAAACATTAAATCTGTATTTATATAACTGTACAAATCACCCATGCAGAAACATATATACACATGGAAAAAAGTATTGCAACACCTTAATTTTTTAAAACATGAAAAATTAGTCTCTTATTTTGGATGGAATATGATAAAATATTTGTAAAATAATATTGAAACGTAGTTAATGATAACATTGGCTTTAAATCGAACAAAAAATGTATGAAAAAAAAGTTTTTTTCGAACTAAAATTTTTATAACAAAATGAAGTGTTTTTTGTACAAAAAAATGCATTTTACAAGTTTTACTGTAGACGAACTTTACAATGTCAGACATTTCAAAATTAATCTTTAGAAGATTGTTCACATCATGGTTGGTCGTTATACGCCAAAGAATTAGTACTTTGAGCGCAGCTTCCATTCAATACGACGAAAGCAAGCGATCCATGGTAAAAAAGACATTTAAAGGGCACATATTTATCTTTCGTCTGACAGCACGTATACACCGCAGTTATCGTGAATTATATAAACATAAAAAAAAAAAATAACATTATTTTTTTAAGACAAAACAGAGAAAAGAACTGATAAGTGCGGGTATTCCATGCGCCTTGCCTCCTTTATGTTTCGATATTTTAGAAATTAATTATTCTTTTATCTATTATAACACGTGAAAACTACACCGGTGAGTTCCATATATGTCTTCAACTTACAGCTGGTCCTGAAAATGCATGAAATATTTGCCACTGGACTTTTAACAACCAACAATCAATCACACTACAACTTAAAGTATATATAGTAGTGAAATACAAAATGAATATTATAATGATACAATTAGCAAAATAAATAGAATACAAATACACACTACTTTATTTAACTGACATAATTTAAAGGAATACTCTGTAAACTATATAAGTAGAGAAGCGAAAAATTCTTTTGAATACTTAACAAACTTCCGAACAGTTCATGTTTTTTTGCTCAATTTAAAATCTTGAAAACATAAGCATGTATATTAAAAACTGACGATCAGACATCACTAATACGTGTATACACAAATTCATTAATTCTTTATTAACGTTTAGCCCTACGGCACCTTTCTATTAAGAATGATGATGAGAGTAATTGTAATATAAAATAGGCATGTACTTTCTTACGTTACGGATCATTGATTTTGTTACCTGTTGACCCGGTTGATTACTAGCACGTGCCATCGAACTCAACCATTTTAACTAAAATAGATTTTGTTTAAGTTAACGCCATATGTATACTAAGTACAGTATACCTATCATATGGATTAGAAAATGCATATTATACGGTGATACTTTAACACTGTCCCGACAGAGACTGAATGAATGCAGTGTGATGATCAGGTTTCGGGATCCGAGAAGTCTTTTTTCGAATTTCCGGATGTCGGGAATATTTTTTTCCAACTTAAATAGAGTAAATCTCACTAAATTAATACACATGCAAACAAAAAGCAACAGCTTCAACGGTTAACTAGGACATATATCAACAGAAAACGAATTAAAACAAATGGCATACATAAAACCAAAATATGCATGTGTTAATTTGCCTCCGGTGCATTTCTGTGGATCCTTAACTTTTTTAGGTTACGTTTAGGATTTTCCGTTACTAATCTTCAAATACGAAAAACATTTTCACCGGTGTTCACAACATTTTAAGGTTTATGGCATACATTCTGGTGTGTATACAATTAACATACGTCCTTGCATTTAATTACCAATATACATTTATATAAACTAACATTTATTAAAAAAATAAACAACATATATAGACGAATAATTTATTAGTTCCTCGACAAAACAAGAAAAGAAATAAAGAATCAACAGAAGATTTAATTTTTCTTTGTAATTAATCAAAATAATACTTCAAACAAATCCTAATATAAAAAAAAACCATATATACAAATTAATCTAAAATGCATTATCGAGTAGAAGGGGCGCAACTCGTGTTATCAAACCGGTATACTAAACGGATCTAAACAGGGTCTGAACATGTTGAACGTAATTTTGTATCAATGGTCTGTTTTGGTCTGACACGGTCTTAACGGGTCTAAACAACCCGCTAGACGATTCAGTCTTTTCCGTCTTGATACGCCTTAACGAACTGATTTACCTGATGAGGCTATCGATCTGAACGGCGACTAAACGATCTGAAATATCTGGACGAATTTCTCTAGCGGTAAATCCAGTCAATCAAGATGTGATCAGACCAAAATGGCCGTTTCAGACTGAAATCGGGCTTCTAGTGTCAACAGCATAGTGAATTGCTCTAAGAGAAAACAAAAATTTTAAGTTCATTTGAATACATTCATTCTGTGTCAGAAACCTATGCTGTGTCAACTATTTAATAACAATCCAAATTTAGAGCGGAATCCAGCTTGAATGTTGTGTCCATACTTGCCCCAACCGTTCAGGGTTCAACCTCTGCGGTCGTATAAAGCTACGCCCTGCGGAGCATCTGGTTATATTTCGATTTAAAAAGCTATAAATATATACTGATTTAAGTTGCAGTATAAAAACAATATTAGATCAATGTCACAAAAATATAAACTTTTTTTATTAACCATCGAAATTCGTATAATATTGTATCAAAATGGATTTCTGAGGTAGGTTTTTTTTTATTTTCTATTATTCTATTGGGTTATCATATTTACTTATTTCAGCAAAAACTTGGTTTGAGAATTAAAAAAATTAAGCATATTTTTTTCTAGCGGTTATTTACGAAATCATCAATGCAAGCTAAAGATTTATTTGAATATTTGAGCTTTATCTAACAGGGATTAAAAAAGAACAGCCACACACACAAAGAATACCCACCCTCTCTTCAGTTTTTTAATGACTGTACTTGTCGTAGTAGAATCAGAATTATTCATGGAAGACATAGATTTATTGGAAATTTACACAAGCCTGGGCCGTGATATTCGCTAATTTTATCCATGGCTAACGCTCAGGATAAAATTCGAATATCACGGCCCAGTCCATGAATTATTTCTTAATTGAAGCCTTGTTGACCCAAAGAGGAATATTAATATACAATATTTGATGGATTACTGTATAATGTATTTATACTTTTAAAATGTGTTTTTCATCTATTTTTAGAGAAGACTGGAAACCTGTGTTAACAGTTAATTCTATAGTATATGGATTACAGTATTTATTTTTGGTAAGATTTTATGACGCATAGATTATCAGCTTTTAGCCAAGTGGTGATACTGGTATATTGATGTTAAGGTCCAAGTCATAGAAACAAGTTATAATAAAATAAAATAATTGTGAAATTTTGTTTCTAAGATAATATCTTTTTAAACTATGACCAACTTGTACCAACTGCTCTTTAAAAAAATTTAGACCCCTTTTGATTATTGGGGCAGTAGGTCAAAGGTAAATGTCAAAGTTCTTATAGCTATAAATACTGAATTCAGGGGAAAGATGCTTTTCTTGGCATATGTTTTTGAGCCATAAATCAGATCTTTACCTTATTTTGAGGCAACATGAGCCTTTGGGCGAAAATTACCACACATTTAAAGTCATTGGTTCTAATGTTAAAGTCACAACAACAATACATAGACAAGAAGTTTTGGTTTACAGATAAATATCTTTTGGAATAAACAACCAAATCAATATAAAACTTAGTTAGGTTATGTTTCGTTAAAATAGAAATAGGAAGATGTGGTGTGAGTGCCACGGTCTAATCTATATAAACAAAACGAGTAACGAGAAACACGTATACATTACATAAACAAACGACAACAACTGAACATCAGATTCCTGACTTAGGAGACCATATTGACTTTAGTGAAAAGTTGAGACAACACAACGAATGAGAAAGTGGAATCAGGAAAAAAATATGTTGTAAAGCATTAGAACTTTAATGACAATGACATGTTTCTCTTGTACTGTCAGTGTTTCTTGTAGATGATTAGAGGATATTTAGTACACAGTTGTATAACATGTATAATGAGGAGCTACATTTAAAAAATGAGAAGTTGTTATGGTACACCCACCTTTGAACCAAATACAACAGTAAAAGACCTAAAAGTTCATGATTATAATAAGTTTTCTTTTTGTTATCTGTCCTGTTGCAGATCAGAATTTTTTTTTATTGTATTAAATAAAAAAAAATTAAAGTCATTTAAGCCATTGACTTCTTTATTATCCTTCTTAACTCCATGTTAGTCATTCTACTTTCACAACCATTAACTTTAAGATGCTGTAAATTTTATTCCTCTGTAATGTTACGATGTCATGATGATGTAATAAAACTTGAGAAAGACGTAAAAACTGGATAATTTAATACTTCAATAATGTACTGTGGATTCATTATTTATCGTTGGTTACCAATTTTTAATTCACACAGCATATAATTCATGTTTAATTGTCTTTTCTAGGAACCGAATCCGGAGGACCCGTTAAACAAAGAAGCAGCAGACGTATTACAGAACAACAGACGGTTATTTGAACAGAATGTTTCAAAATCAATGAGGGGAGGTTATATAGGATCTACAATGTTTGACCGATGTTTAAAATGATGACCATTATAGTTTAGATATAAAAAAAATTGTGACAAACATTTCATACAAGTTGTATAAGAAAATACATCATGCAAGTAATACCACTGCACCATCAAGGCATTTTATTGGATGTGTAGTAAGAGAAGCTCTGATATTATTTGTTATATATGTGTTGTTTGGAAAAGATTGACGTTGGAAGAGGATATAAAGTGGGTTGTCTATCAAATTGTCACTGATCAAATGAATGTTTTAATCAGTGACATTTTGAAAAGGAGAAGCAAAAGTCTTCTTGTCCTATTTTCTCGTGGATTGTTAAAATAATTTAAAAAAACATTACAGTGTACTATTTAATCTTTTATGAACCCTCGATAGTTTTGGTTTCTTTTGCTTCATGATGTATCATAATTGTGAAAAATCATTCATAAAAACCTTTCAAGTCACTGTGAATCATGATCTTTAAATAGTTTTTATTGAATAAATCATTTCCTAAAGATTGGTCTGTCTTTTCCCCTGATACGTCAAGTGTATCTAGTTAAACTGCCAGTATACACTAAAATATTTCATTTTTGTTTGAACAATTTTATCATACACCGTATAATTGACTAGAAAAGACCTTTCTCGTCTAGGCATATCTAAAGGCCACAATATTCCTTTCACCATTTTGAAACTATTTAAACCCTGAACTTGTCTGATCCTGTGTTAAATTACAGAATAAAATAGTGATATTTTTGTTTTTTTCACATACATTTATTGTCTGGACTTCCTATCTGTACAAATCTGTTGTAACTTGCCATTTCATGTGTTTTTTATTCATCTTAACAAAATATGAATATAAGTTTTAATAATTTATGCACCAGAGTTAGTTAATTTAGGTCTAGAGGAACCAGTATTTTAAATTAAAGGAAACAATATTATATAAATCTGCCTCATATTTTGTATCATTGTGACAATTATTCAATGTATCAGCATAAACTTTTATTTTATTTAACTATAATGATATTTAATAGATAAATGTCACAAATAGAATTGTAGCTTCTTATTTTTATTTTGTTTTTGAAACATTATCATTGAATACAGTTGTATATCCAAGTTTTATTTTTTGAGTTTTGAAAATAATTTCTTATAAAGGTTAAATAGGGGATAATAAGGCTTATAAATTAATATAATTAAGATTGTCTTTGTCCAGAGGTTTCCATAGATTTGTTTTTTGAGAAAATCTTTCCCTACATAGTAAAGGGGTAGAATCATCAGTTTGTCTGCAACATTGTTGTGGAAATCAATGAAAGGGAGAAAACTCTTGAACTCATTACATAGAAGTAAATTGAAGATTTTTGAAAAAAATTAATCACTTCATCTTTGAGATACAATACTGCAGACGGTTCAAATGAAGATTTTCAGCCACTCTGCAATTGTTGCGTACATTGTTTTTTAGGTTTTGGATGATTTTTCCATAAACTTTGTGCATGTAAAAATTATTTTCCCCCATTTTGTGTGTGATGAATTCCTGATATCCTTTTTTCTAAAATGCTTTATTTCTAACACTGGAACAGCATTTAATTTTCTTGTCTTGGATGTTTAAACAACATTTTATTTTAAATACATAAAAATATCTGTTTGCTTTACTAAATGTACTTAATATTTTAAGAAATTTTCAAACTTTAAAATTACTGAGGTATCTTTAGTGTATAAACTAAAATTACTGAGGTATCTTTAGTGTATAAACTGGTATTTTTATAGAAGACAAATGTCATTAGCTCTTCAAGTATTTGATGACTTTCTGTTAGTATGAATGATCAGGGTGATGTGCTATAGTTATATTATTTTGTTCTGTAAAATAATGAGTCAATAAAAATTATTCAACCTCATGTTTTTATTTTTATATGAATGACTCAAAATTGTTGTCCTTTTTATTTATTTATGATGTTGCAGAGATATAAGAAGATGTGGTATGTGTGCCAATGAGACAACTCTCAATCCAAGTCACAATTTATGAAAGTGAAACATTATAGGTCAAAGTACGGTCTTCAATCAGGAGCGTTGGCTCACACCAAATAGCAAATGGGAAAACCAACAGTCTAATCTATATTAAGAAACGAGAAACAAGAAATACTTACATATTTATATAAGTCTGAAGTGGAAGTGATTATCATTTTAATATCAACTATACTACACTGTAGGGAAACAGTATACTTACATAAAGAGGGCTCTTAACATAAAAGCTTCAATGGAGAATTCATTAGTTAAAGCTATACCTCTATTATATGAATCAGCTGAAATTATTTAAGACAATAACTAGAGGCACTCAAGAGCCTGTGTCACTCACCTGACTCTACTTTAGTCTTAGAATTCATGTCAAAGTAGCTCACTTGGCTCTTCGGGCCAGGCGAGCTAAAAAGTATATGTAATGCCAAAACACCTAATTTACATTGTTTTCACAGCAATAACTTACTCAAAAAAACTAAATTCTGAATAGCCGATAGTTTACACATTTAAAGAAAACCTGATGAAAAGATACTTTATAGCGTTTGTCCTGCCTTGAATGTACATGTGATATTTGCCACTGGACATTAATTAACAATCAATCAATCATTAAGCTTTTGATTAAAATAAATCTAGTCCATTAATTATCATGTGTGTGGAAGTTGCCTTTGGCATTTGGTCTCTGATCAAGTGTTGTCTCATTGTCAATCATACCCAGTCTTATTTTTTTTATAACAGAGGGGAAACCATTCTAGTTACAGCTCCTCTCTGTCAGTCTGTCTGTCCTTCCAAAAGAAATCTTTTGTCAAAGTGTTCCTCACTTCTATGAGTGAAGGCAATGATTTAATATTTATTCTACAGCTTTATAATGTTGAGTTAAACTAAGTAAGCAATTTTTTCTTCTGCAATATATCCTTCCTGTTTTGTGATATGTAGTTTGAAATTTTGCAACAATTGTACTTTTTGAGAGCATTTGATGTCACTTCTAGTTTTAAATGAGTCAAACCTTTTAGTTAAGTTAGAGTGCAGGTATGAAAGTGGGATGGAATGAAGATCTAAAGTACAACGTAATACCCTTTGCCTATAGCACAGCATTCAAATCAGAAAACCTGCATACTTTTGGTATACCTAAATATATTCTGCAAATGAAAACCAGCAGTATTGAGACCACATAGCTTTTGAATTAAACACCATTTACAACAGATTTGTATACAACCTCAAAATATCTGCTTCCATATAAAAGTATGACATCATCATCATTGTCTGAAGACATTTGGTTTCCAGGCAATTACTTGAATGTTAAGGGGGGTCTCTGCTCGGAAGAATGCCAAATAAAATTGTTTCTTCAAGATAAACAAACAATTAAAAATTTCTTGCACATTGATTTTTTCCGATTTCACAAAACACAGTGAATAACGAACCTTTTTCCATCTGTACATGAAATTAAAATGGCAAAACACTTTGCACAAAAATTATCCTTTACCACCCTCAAATAAGTGTATGGAAACTATGGATCTCTATAAAATTGTACCATATTGTTCCATTGCATACAAGGAAGGTTGGGCTTGATTTGTGAGGCATTGTTCTAGTTTAGAAATTGGGGGGAAAATCTTTTTTCATGTTTCAGGACAATAACTATTGTATTAGTCAATGGATCTCTATGAAATTGTACCAAAAGGTGACATACCTGAAAATGAAGGTTGGTATTGATTTTAGAGGTTATGCAATGCAATAAAGTTTCACAATTTTTAACGTATATAAAGTCAAAACAAATTTGCATTTAAAGCATTTATTACACAACAATCTATCATGTTAACTCTCACAACCAGACTGTTAACACATAATTAACAAAACAACTGGTCAGTCTGTTAACATTAACAATAATGGCACCTACAGTATGACAACAATAACTGGTATATATATTTTAAGCCATGGAAACAGTTCACATCCTTATTACAATAATTATAGTTATGAAGAGTATTTTGAAGGAGACTATAGGTGTGTAAGCTCTGCCCACCCATAATCTGAAGTCCAAAAGACTGTATGTTGAGTTTGTCAGTGAATGCCTTCCTAATACTCTATATTTACAATTCTGATAATATGCACTTTAAATTATGTCCATGTTAAATATTTAACCAACACAATGTGTTAACATACAACAACAGATTTTCTTATATAAACCTTCACAATGTCTATTAAATTAAAAGATAATTTTCAAATTCTTCCTTTATATTCATCATCAAAGAAATGTGAATTTGTTGAATAATTGGATCTAAATTTATATTTATTTGAACTGCAGTCATAAACAAATGAAAGAAAATATAGATTTCGGTGATTCACATGTTATTCTAAATGAGGTATTTAAGTGCATTTAAGTAGTAAAAAATAACTTATTGCACAGTAGAAAAATCTTGTCAACATGCTCTACAGAACTTTTAATGTCAATAAGTTGTCTTTGTGATCCCAGTAGCTAATTTGTTTTTTTCATTTAATGACATCAAATCAGCATGTAACAACTTTCCCTAGAAACTCAATAAAACAATGTAAAAAAATATTGAAATTCTTTTTCTTGTTTACATAGTTCTCTGAATAAAAAGTTCTTCGATATAGTTCCTTTCCACAATGTTATAACAAAAGTTCAACATAGGTATGAGGCCTTCTTGTGACAGATGCAAATGGTTCATATCTTTAAAAGTACAGGTTAGATTGGGGGAAAAAAAGAATTTTTCCTTAATTTAGTTTTAAAGTTGCATTTTGTAATCCTTTCAAAGTTATTTTGTCAATGGAGATTTAATTAGTTCAACCATACAAGTTTAACTTGTTTTTTGTGACCAATCATTTCACCTTGAATGCTATTTTACAGCTTTTCATATCTACACAATAAACTGACTTCAATATATATGAGAAACAGAAAACTCAAGCCATTTAACCAACATTTTCGTGAGTTTTATACACCAGTTGCTTTTAAGGTATTTAACAGAAAGCGGATAATTTTCAAAACTGCTTTAATAAAATTTAACATAGCATTGATCACATGGAAATAAAATTCGGTAAACACAAGTATGATTTTGTCTGTAACAAGGATGATATTTGCATTTTATGACTAAGTATTATGAAAACATAAGAAAAATTAAAAGCATAATTTTGATCTTTACATATCACATGATACAACAAAAATATAATATATTTTATGCACATAAATACACACTGACTCTAAAAAAACGTGCAAAGCTTAACAAATGGGTACACAAATCAAATGATCTATGACTTTGATAACAAAATGTGCAAAGGACTTGAGTTATTTGAAGTGTGTAGAGGTCAAAATATTCCAATATACTTTTAGGATGTTAAAATGCCATTTAAAGGTTTTCATTATGCCTTATAAATGACAGTTTTATGCTCCTTTTAGTTATGAAAACTAAAAACATAATACTACAGTGCATACCTAACCAATAAAAGAAAATAAATCTTCCCCTTAACTAAAATTTAATATTCTACCCAAGACATGCAAATATTCATTGACAGTTCTGATTCAAACAATAAACATACCCAAGGCACAACGTTACAATTGCAATAAATGTCTTTTTCTTTAAAATAGCAATAGAAATACACAAAGTAAATCATGTTGAATTATAAATCAACAGGGGCTTGTTGAAAATAAAAATATTTCTTTAAGCAAATGAAGACACAATTCAAGTGTGATATTGAAAAAGCCCTATCATATAAACTTTATGATACACCTCCAGTAGATGTTTTATAATACAGAGGATTGATAAAGCCTTTGGGATCATAATTGATATCAATGATATGACTGATTTGTTTCAGTAAATGAAAGTCACTAGGGTCTTTTATATTTTCTTTTGCATAATAATTGAAAAAAAAATTCAAGTGCATTCTATAACATATAAAAAAAAAGTGCCTTAAGTTCAAACATAGGCTACCGGTAAAATAAGAGTATATAAGTCTGTGAAACTAAAATAAATATAAAATAAGCATACTAAAATGTACATATATATAACAAATAAGTGTTAAAAAAAACACATGTCTTCAGTGATAATACTCAGGCAATATCCCAAAACTTGGAAATCTTTGAAAAACTCCCCTTGGTTTATGTTAATATCTTCATCCCTGAATATTAACCAATTCAGCTGATAGTGTAGTAATTACCTGACATCATGTTTTAAAAAAAAAAAAAAAAAAAATTTTTTAAAGCTTCTCACTTTCCTTGACATTCATCAGCAAGGTTTATCTACCTTACTTATGACCTTTGACTTATTGCAGAAAGAACAACAGTATCCCAGGATTGAAAAGCCAGTTGTAGAAGGAGATTCTTAATGCATCTTCCCCCAAAACTGAACATTTAGATAATGATTTAGCATATTTCAAAAACATTCAAAATTATCTATTATGAACAATAACAAGGGAAGTAACTCCCTTAATGACCTCTAATGAAATCAAAAAATAGCATACTAGATATAAAGCAAGTCTAATTTTAAAGATAAAGGAAAACTAGATAAGAAGGTTTTAAGGATATTGCCTGAATCTTAAAATTCCTTAATAAAAAGTCTACATTAAAACATGTAAAGATTCTAAAAATAACTTACACAAATATCAGAAATGAATACAACGTTAATATACAATACAACATACAATTTTATATCAAGTTTTTCATTTTAAACCTGATAATTTACACTTCTCTGTACAAAACTTCCAACTGTGCTCAACAAACTAGAAAAATCCTGTTCATACTGGTCATGTACAATGCAATGATTCTGAATTACTTCAACCAAAAACTTTCTTTTCAGGGGGAATAAAAAGTTCCCATAGGTCAAAAATCTTTTGATTAAAACAGTTAATCAAAAGTCTGAAAACTACAATTGTATGAATGCAAGTCTTTATCATTAACTAACATTATATTCCTAACATAAAAATAAGCCATACCAAAGTAACCTTTAATCATGGAATGCACACAACCATTTTGTCTGACAAGCAAAATATAACTTTATGTTTCTTGATATGTGGTAAGGGTAATATCATCTATATAAATTTTGTATAAATAGAAAGAAAACATGATTTTTTTATAAAAATATTATAAATTTTAAAATAAACAAAAAAAAACTTATAAATTACAAGTTAACTGAACTAGTTTGATTTTAATCAACAAATTTAATTTGTGTAGAGTACCATTCAGAATACAAATTCAGTAAAAAAAAGTATACCCATTTAATGATTAAATTCAATAAAAAAGTATACCCATTTAATGATTAAATTCAGTAAAAAAGTATACCCATTTAATGATTAAATTCAATAAAAAAGTATACCCATTTAATGATTAAATTCAATAAAAAAGTATACCCATTTAATGATTAAATTCAATTAAATAAATACAAAAAAACAAACATATAAATTTAACTTTATCATTATGACAGAGCATATTTCAGATCATGTATATTCATAAACAGATTTTAAAAAGGTTGATGATTAATGATAGGCATATAAAAATTGTGTTGTTGGTAAAAATTGTGTTGTTAGTTATTAAACCAAACAGTCAAAGAATCATTTAAATTACCAGTACCATTTTTAGGCATTTAAAAAAAAAACTTTTTGAGATTCTTTTAAAAACAATTTAACCTATATGCATATAATCTGTAAAATGTAGGCAGCTAAAAGATACATGACTAAAAAATTCAGTAAAATAAAAAAGAAGAAATTTCATTCAAATATATTTGACATTTTCATATGCATAAAACATCAGTCCAATAAACATCAATGTTAACTTATACAAAAATATCTTCATGTATTAAAAACCAAAACTTACAAACATTTTGTGCATAAGGTTAAATTTGTTAAAGACATCCTGTCCATTTAAACTAATCTGTGATAATGCCAGGTTTGATTTTCTTGAGAAGATATAACATCTTTTGTATTCCACTTATTCTATTTTATCCTGTATGCTGAAGAGTTTGTCCAAATCCAAATCCTTTTGGTCCAAAATATTTTGCATAACACGCTGAAAAAAATACAAAAGTTCATGTTTCTTTTGACATGTTTGATACTGCTATTTAGAAATACATGATGTTTTTTCTTTACTAAGACATAATGCACAAATGCGCTCATGATGCCAGTGAGATTATGAACATGAATACTACAGCAAAATAAAGGTGAGAGAAAGATGAAATGTTGAAGACTGTGAATTTACTTGTATATGTCCCTTTATGAAAAGCTTGTTTTGTTTGTTAGGCCATTGTTCCAGTAAACTATAATTTTTAATATTGGAAATGGCCATACAGCCCAGTTGAACATATGACTATCTTAGATTGAGAACTATTGTCTTCCACTGGATGTACTGGCATTTATGTCCATAAATTTGTGTAAGATTTACTCCATACTTATCATATTTTTTTTAAAGAATTAGCTACCATCATATGTAACTTACATCTACAAAAGACTTCATCTTCTTTATGGGTGAGTGTAGTAGAATCCAGTCCTTTCCCACAGGCAGTACATTTAAAACAACTCTTGTGATATGTCTGTAAAAAACAAAATAATAAGACTGTAACAATACATAAAGACCCTATGCTGACATCATTTCTCAACTTGTTGTGATTTAGAGCTCTACAAATTGTAAAGAAACCTGCCTACAATTGAAGCCTTGTTTTCAAGATTGTTATTTGTTATTTATATTGTTCAGTTGCTGTCTCATTGACCTGCTCAACATTTATTACATTTCAGGGAGTTGGTTGGGGGTCTCATTGGGGGGTTCCGATCCCGGATCCTCTTACTGTTTTGTCAGATTGCCGTATCCCGCTTACAATGTACGTAAGCAATTCTCATTTTTTTGTCATTTTCAGGGTCCCGCTAGACCTCATTTCCCATTTTCACGACGCATAATAATTTGACTTTCACGTGTCACGCTTACAAAATATCTGCAATTCCACGTCTCGCTTAGACCCAAATGAGACCCACTTGGTTGACAGACCAACTACGATATCACTAGCCTGTCAACAATGAAGCTGTGAGTTTTTAAATAAAAACATGCATTTGGCAGGTGCATTTTATTCCAAACTTAATTGACCTGGAATGTTTTTCTGCTATGGTACTCTCTGTGCACTCATATTTCCTTCAACAATAAAAACTGAAAGCAATGATAAGCCAACAGGTCTCAACAAATGATGATAACAAACTTCATTAGTTTTCTCGTTTGAATTGTTTTACATTGTCCTATCGGGGTCTTTTATAGCTGACTATGCGGTATGGGCTTTGCTCATTGTTGAAGGCCATCGGTGACCTATAGTTGTTAATGTCTGTGTCATTTTGGTCTTTTGTGGATAGTTGTCTCATTGGCAATCATACCACATCTTCTTTTTGATATTAAATAAACCATTAAGAAAATAATTGAAACTCTGTGCATTATAAACAAAATATTTATATCATTATTCTATAAATGAGAATTTTTTATTTCATATAAGAAGTTAATTTTGTCAAGATATCTATTTAGCTGCATCAGATAGAATTCAACCTTACAGAAGTGCACATACAATGACATATGTGAACATTAGCAAGACTCCAATTGATTTTCAAACATTCAAATACCAGATAAAGGAAAATTGTTGGCCTATTTTGTATGGTTCATTGGAAGAATCATTTTTTAAACAGTTTCAAACTTTCCATAGAGACTTTTTAAACCCAACATAAGTAAAAGATGTATTGATATTTATTTGCATAAGGGTTCCAACACAGCTCAATTCTAAAAGAACAAAGGTGTCAATAGCTAAGAATGCGACAACAATTAAGAGATAACTTTCTCATGAAGTAGTTATTCAGTGAAAGGAAAGACTATAGCAAAGGAAATAAAGGTTTAAATAGACAAAATACATCCAAAGGAATTAAATGCACTTGTTCAAAGCATAGAAAGCTGTCTATTTAATGCATTTGAAAAGATCAATTTTGAATTAATTCTGAAAAATTGTTCCGTTCCTTATATTCCTTGTATATATTATTTATCATCAATTTCAATAATTGCACAAGGAATCTTTAATGTTATTGATAACTGCATGCATATCTCTCTCAAGTTAAAATAGAACTGAAACTTATATGGTACTGTGGATTCAGTTATTACCATAGATACCATTTTTTGTGGATTGAGGGAAAATGATATGTTCTGGGATATTTGATTTTATGGGTTTGCTAATGTCTGCATTTATATCAAGGGGGTCTCATTGGGAGGTTCCAATCCCGGATCCAGCTTACTGTTTAGTCAGATTCCTGTATCCCGTTTACACTATGTACGTAAGCAATTCTCATTTTTTTCTCATTTTCCAGTTCCCGCAAGACCTCATTTCCCATTTTCACGACTCAGTAATTTGACTTTCACGTGTCACGCTTACAAAAAATCGGCAATCCCGCGTCACGCTCAGACCCCAATGAGACCTCCTATCAATAGTAAATGTGTTCTTTGTTGGAAATTTGAAATCTAAATCTATTAAAATGTGTATCAAACAAATATTAATGAATCCACAGTAGACATATCTCATTTTCAGAAGAAAAATGTTATTACAGAAATTTTCTAGTATCAACATTCATATATAATCCTAAAAAGAATGTAAGTTTTGTATCTATGATTTTAGATTACAACAATAGATCTCAAGGAGAAGCAAATAGTTTGCCACAGTGTTACAAAAAGTTTTACTTATTAACCTGATCATCTGCAGATGGATTTTCATCCTAGCAAAGAAAGAAATTATCTTAAAATAGGAAGTAAGACAAAGGATAACATAAAATTACAGAGTCTGTATCACCAGAGGATATCATTGAAATGCACTTAAACTTTAAAATAACTTGCAATAACTATGGCATTGTTCCTGTCAGGTTTTTTGATAGGGCAGTAATAAGAGCAAAAAGATTATTTTGATTTGACTTTTGCCTTGCCTTGCCTTGTAATCATAATAAATGATATGTTATTTTTATAACAATGTTGGTTACATTAAGATATAATGTTTATTGTATACACATATGTTGTGTTCCATTTTAATACGTGTTAAATCTTCAATTAAGGTTTGCAATACCTGTTGATCATGTAGAAACAAAGTTGATGGAAAATATCCATGAACACTTAATAATCTCCCTATACAATGTTTAATATTTCTATAGATTATTTTTTTTATTTTAAAACTTGTATCAAATGTAAAACAGATTTAGGAAGCAGTATTTAAGAAATGAATGCTTCTTTTTGTAATTTTATTTAGGTGTAAAAGTAGTGACTGTAGTCTAAATTCGTAATTCCCCATAAATTTATGTCTTTGTCTCCCCCTTTTCTATGGATCCAACTTTTATCATTAGGGCTGTTCCAGAAAATACTATGCCCCCCCAGGGAAGGCAATTTTTTTGAATATTATGTGGGTGGTTGTATTTGAAATACCAAAATGCAAAGGGAGTGCTGTTCTAATTAAATTTTATTTCTGTGAGTGGTGGGGGTTAAAAAAAAGTGCCGTTCCTGGGGGGGACATAGTATTTTCTGGAACAGCCCTTAGCTGTTGTATGAAGAACATGAAGACCCAGCTTTTGTTTATTTAAGACATACCTGTCCTCCTCCAAATACTTTCTCTGCAAAGTAAACAGCTTTGCCACACCTAGGACAAATGTCCCCACCCCCTATTACAGCATTTTGTTTGGTATCAGGAAGCAGTGGTGCAGCCTGGGCAATACATAAGCTGGATACATTTCTGTAATAAATGTCAAGAAATTTTTCAAAAAATCGTGTATTTTATACATTATGAGTTTAAAGTTGCATCATGCGAGACTGAAGATATTAAAGGTAAATATATGTTGATTATAAAAAAAAACATGGTTTTGTTGTTCAGTGGTTTTGGTTTGTTGATGTTCATTAGGGTTTCTCGTTTCTTGTTTTTTATATACCGGTAGATAAGTTGGTTGCTTGTTTGAGTTGTTTTACACTAGTCATTGTATTGGCTCCGTGATGAAGTCCATACTTTGACTTATAATTGTTTACTTTTTACACATAGTGACTTTCATGGAGAGAATGTCTCATTGGCACTCATATCATATCTTATTTCTATTTATAAATATTTATAAGTTTGTTTGTTCATTTTCTGTTCAATCTGCATATCAATCTTACTCTCGAGTAACTTCATCAGGATTTCCTGTGTCCATGGAGAGTCCAGACGCTCCTCCAGCAAATCCATATCCTTTAGGTCCAAACAGCTTTCCATAACAATTCTTACAGTAAACATCATTGCCATGATCTGTACAGGTAGTACTATCTAACATCTTGTTACAGTTACCTGGAAAACAGTATTGACATGAGTTAAGATAATTCAAATAAATAATGCCACACATTTCAAAGCTTAATGGTATACCCAGGTATTTATAAAAAAAATAGTTATTCTTTTCTGTTTTTTCAATTTTTTTTAAATTGTATTCTCAGACACATTTATCTGAGAAACAGCTGTTTGCTAAAATTTGCTCTTTGTCATTAACCATTTTTGAGTAGTCAAGCACTGGTAAAATATATTAGTTTTTCAAACACATCAAAGACAAAAGTGAGGCTATTTTCTTCTCATCGAATTGACACTAATTACCACATTTTAAAAAGGCAGAGATTTTGTATTTCCTGCCCATAGACTACTCATTATATACTTTTAGTCGTTGTGAAGAAGCTCAATGAAAATTACATTATATTTTGGAAACATTGTCTCTTTAATGATGATAATTCAATAAATGGAAATAAACTAAGAACCTACAGAAAATTTAAAGTAAAGTATGAACTAGAAAAGTACCTTTTATTGAATTAAGTTTTTTATCCTTCATTGAACTTTTGATGTCGTCCCTAAGTGGCTACCTACCCCATCTAAGGCAAAGTTTGTGGTATTTCCCGCCCATGGCATTGATTACTTACTAAACCTAAGGTAAAGTTTATGGTATTTCCTGCCCATGGCATTGATTACTTACTAAACCTAAGGCAAAGTTTACCGTATTTCCTGTCCATGGCATAGATTACTTACCAAACCTAAGGCAAAGTTTATGGTATTTCCTGCCCATGGCATTGATTACTTACCAAACCTAAGGCAAAGTTTATGGTATTTCCTGCCCATGGCATTGATTACTTACCAAACCTAAGGCAAAGTTAATGGTATTTTCTGCCCATGGCATTGATTACTTACCAAACCTAAGGCAAAGTTTATGGTATTTTCGCCCATGGCATTGATTACTTACTAAACCTAAGGCAAAGTTTATGGTATTTCCTGTCCATTATGGCATTGATTACTTACCAAACCTAAGGCAAAGTTTATGGTATTTCCTGCCCATGGCATTGATTACTTACTAAACCTAAGGCAAAGTTTATGGTATTTTCTGCCCATGGCATTGATTACTGACTAAACCTAAGGCAAAGTTTATGGTATTTCCTGCCCATGGCATTGATTACTTACCAAACCTAAGGCAAAGTTTATGGTATTTCCTGTCCATCACATTGACTACTTACCACATCTTAGGCAAAGCTTGTGGTATTTCTTGCCCATGGCATTGACTTCCTCAGCAAAGTAAACAGATTTTCCACACTTAGGACACATGTTTCCCCCTCCAAACTTTTCATTTCCATTGATCAAAGGGGCAGCCTGGGCCTTCTGATAAGTAGATACATCCCTACAAATCAAATATAATTTCCTTGAAATAGTCTTCCTCTTTTTTCCCAATAACTATCTGTATATAAAATATTAGTAAATTTGTACAAGTCTTTATCTTAAAATCTATTTTCAGATTTATTGGGTACAATATTTGGATTGTAAATTTCAAAACTCAATAGCATATATCTTTTTGTTCAGACCATTTTTGTACTTAAATGTACTGCACTTATGTTTCAGTTAGTATTTTTATTTATCAGCATACAGACAACTTACAGAGAAATTAATTCAGAATTACTTATAAAAAGTTTAAATTTCTATTTTATTTACCATTTCAATTCATGTTTCACGTTTCAATTATAATATAATAATAATATAATAATAATTCTTTATTTAAAGAGGGTTACACAGTTAGCTATAAAGCTAATCTTCCCTGAGGCCCTCATGAAATACAATGAAATATAACAAACAATTACAAAATATCAAACAGACACACATACATGAATAATGAAATAAAAAATGAAGTATACAATTTTCACAACAGGTAAAAATTACAAATTCACATATGACATATATCTATAGTAATAACATCAACAATAACAAGTTTGAGTAAGTGTGTGAAAATAATTATGCATATAAAAAACACAGCTTCTTAATGTTCCAACCAGTAATTTTTTAAATCTTTTTTGAATGAGCTTGTACTTGATGTTGATTTTTTCATGGATATTGGTAAATTATTCCATAAAATAGATCCTGAATATATAAAAGATTTTTTATAAAGCTCTGTTTTGGCTTTTGGAATTTGTAAATTTTTGCAAGAGGCATTTCTCAAACAATATTGCTTTATTTCTGGCATTTCTTTAAATTTTTCGGTGAGATATACAGGGGCTTCATTTTTAAGGCATTTCTGCCTTTTGAAATTGGATTGTTTGTTATATTTTGTCTAGTACCTCTAGGGATTTTTTTTGTCATCATGAGTTAATGTACTATATAAAATCTTTTAAATTATTCATGTATATAATTTCATTGATGTTCAGCTGAATAATAAAATACCTTGTAGTAATCTCCCCTTTAACGCCAGTATCCATGTTTAATCCAGAGGCTCCACCTGCAAATCCGTAACCTTTAGGTCCAAAACTTTTACCGTAACAAGCCTTACAATAAATCTCTCCGTCGTGATCGTTACATGTTGTACTGTCTAATAGCTTCTTACAACTATCTGTTAATAAATATAAAAATAATCAAACTCATAGCATCAATTGAAATTTCTGGAAAATTTATTCACAGAAATTAATCAAAATATAAAAGTTCCAACATATATAATTTGATATTTCTAAGCCAGCTTTGTCTAAAATCAATAATAACAAAGGTCAAGAAACATTAACATTGTTTTTATTAAAATTCTTTATAATGTAAAAGAAATAAAGCAATAAAACTCAGGTAAGAAAGACATCTTGCTTTTGAAGTATTGTCTTTAGAATTTTGAAACATAATATCCTAGCTGGGATCAGGTGACATAAATATCAGATAAAACACATAAAAAAATATTATAAACATTTTAATTCCATATTTCTATATACAGACTTGTTTAATCATAACTTTTAATAATCCATTTCCCATTTTCAAATTCATCAAAGATAATGTTTTTTTCTGTTTAAAAAGATTTATTCTCATTATATATAGTAATAAATATTGTGAACAATAGAATATAATCGGTAAATCCTCTATTTATTTCACATATGTAGTAGCAACAATTGTCTCATTAGAATTGAAGAGACAAGATTACAATAAATCAATAGATGATAAAACCACGGAGATAATATGAGAACAAAAGATCTCTTGTGTTCCGTACATCATAACTGATGATTATTGCTTTATTGTTAGGAAAACTGGTCAGAAAAAGCTGATACATAATTTATCTTTATCATATCAATATAGAAAATGCTTCATTCTGCTGTATCATTCAATATTTACTAATTAGCGTAGTTCTTTAATGACGAGAACTGCTGGTCAACAAACTTTCAACAGATTTCAACACCATGATCATGGTTCATATTTAGAATAAAGAAAAAAAGGTGCTGTACATGTTACTAAGACAGCTATCCAACAACGCTTCAAAACCAGTCAATTTACCAAGAGGTCAACATAGCATTTAACTATTTGTATACAAGTGTCCATTTCACCTTTTGACTTTTTTGAATCAAGCGCTACTGATTAATCTTTTGTAGAGAAACATGTGTCTTGCATACATACATACATTTTATTTTAGGAATCTATCTATTTTGCTGAAATAGTAATTATTTATTTAAGGGGCCAGCTAAAGCCAGCTTCCAGTTGCAGGATTTTTTTTGCAATGTTGAAGACCCATTGGTAGCATTCAGCTGTTTTCTGCACTTTGGACAATTGTTGTCTCTTTGATACATTCCAGTTTCCATTCTCAATTTTATTTTATCTATGATATGTTTTGTATTTTATATGATGAAAGAATGTTGATACAAGTACAACAATTACTTACGACAATTTAGACAAATTTTGTGCCACTTTTTTCCTAGTGCTCTTTTTTCCTCAGCAAAGTAGACCTGTTTACCACACCGAGGACAACCATTAGCTGATCCAAACCTGGGCTTCTCTGTTCCGTTTAACTTTGGAGCTATTTGGGCTGTCTGTATGTGTGATACATTACTGAAATTTAAAAAAATATAACATACTATCTGTACTATTAAATTAACAATTATCAAATTGTTTGACATTGAGGATAATGTAAAACTTTAGTTGTAAAATATGCATGTGTTGCTCAGTTTTTTTAGCTTGTTATGTTGTTGTTTGAATACTGTGGTTCATGTCAATTTGTCTGTTCCAAAATTTTTATCCATTGTGTTGTCAGTTAAGTTTTAACTTTGATTTTGAACTCAGATTTACAGAGTTTTTGTAACAGAGCAGAAATAGTCATGACTAGCTATGTCATTACTTTTACATACCTTTGGTAAAACAGATATTTATTTTATCATTTATTTTCTCACATATCTATTCATGGGTGAAACACTGTTATTCGTTTCAAATTTAATTCATTTATACAGAATTTGTAACTTTTAATTCAACAGTTTACCTTTGTGATATTTTATAATTTAATTTTGTTTGAAAAAATTTTGCTTGAAAAAGCTGTTTCAGAGGAAATTTTAATTCAGATTCATTTATATTCTTTGGTAGTTATTTTCGTGGATTTCCAAAAACGGTTTCGCCTTTTTTCATTAATATGTGTTTTCTTGGTTTTGCTTCATCCTGCATTCAACCTGATAAAAAATTGTAATTTGTCGCCCATTTGAATTTGTGATTCACCTGTATCCATGAAAAACCATGAAAATTGGTATCCAACAAATAATAATGAATCCCCTGTATTTAAGTTGTTTACATTTGAATAAAATAGTTACATTTTTCATGTATTTGTAAACTTGTACCTGGTAACTAATATAACTGTTACATTTATTCGTTTAAACCATAAGCAAATCCATGGGACGCTGTATTTCAACAAGATGACAAAAATACTCAAGAAAGCAGAAGTACAGTAACCACTTTCCAAAAACATTATTGCAACAGTGGAGAATTATTCATAAAAAAGCAAAGCGTATGATACCATGATTCAGAAAGACTATGAAATCAGAGCAAACTGGTTTGTCATTTAATCATGGCTATCAAGTTCAAACTAACCATTGATTTTATATCATAAAAAAGCTATGCATTGATTTTGTATTAAAACAAAAGCTTTTTATATAATAATCTTATGTACTGTGCAGGGACTAAACTTGGGAATTTTAAGCTAGGAGCCCAGATTAGATATTTCATAATTAGTTTCTATATGTTCAACTGAAATTTAACTGAAAGTTTAGGGGCCAAGCTCAAAATCTAGGAGCCATGGGCGACTGGGCCCCCTTTAAGTTTTGTCCCTGCTGTGGTTTCACTTCAATTGGTTGATAATGGGAAAATTTTTAGTTTCATGGATGTTTGATTTCATCATGGTTTTGAAAAAAAATATGCATACAAACCTTAAGTAAATTTGAACTTAATTTATGGTTTACATGATAACCAAGAAATCCCAACAATAATAATTTGATTCTACAGTATTACAAGGCATTAATGCCCAGGCCATCTTTGAATTTACCATCATGAAACTGTCTTGCTTTTTTAAGACATCATTCAAGAGGCATAAAAAAAATAAAAAAATTGTTGCAATCTTTAATCTGTATTTTATGGTGAATACAGCTCATAATTTTGCAACCATATGGAATCTTCTCACAAATACAATTTAACTTATCATCAGGAAGACTTTTTCCATTTTGAAAATTCAAAAGTATAAATTTGGCAATTTTGACAACAGTGATAACGTATGCCACGTGTATGTAAATTTGTAAACATCTATCCCTTTCCTCCATGGATTTTTTTCTCTCACATACTTGATTCACATAGGATTTTTTCAATCAAAAAAAAAATCATCAGGTTTAAAGTATTAATGCATTGTGAAAACGAATATTTCATCAATGAAATTCAAGTTAGATATTCTTATGAATGTCCTTTTCATATTGGATACAATTTTTTTTAAAGTCTGATGCAGACATTTTGTAGTCAAAGAGTTTCAACTGAGGTTCTACACAGGCGTCAAAAGGCGTCATTATGGAGGAAAGGATTTAAGTAAGAAGGCCTTATTCATTTGAGATGGTACAAAGGGGTGTACTAAATAACTCTTGAACAAACATTTCGTCAAAAATAAAAAAACTTGAAATCAATCACTTTTAAAATCCAGGAAAATTTGTTTGTAGAGTTTCTTAACAAGATTCCCAGGTTTTATAGGATTGTATAGTGATAGAAATATCAATGTTGTATTTTTTTATTGCAAATTAGTTTGATAGAAGAAAGATTTGTTGAAGCATAAAATATAGGTCAAAGTGACTCAAAAATAGTTAATCAATGCTGAACTAGTTTATTGAAGTACGAAATGAGGGCAAAGGTTAATGTTGTACTCCTCTCAAAAGAATTGTAGAGGTGATGAACCTTTATACACCGGCCATTATAGGTTTTAGAAATTGACTAAAATAAACATCTTGTACTGCCAGAAGGTGTAGCTTACTTGACTTAATTATCTAAGTTCAACTAACTTGATTCAAATTCTTAGATATTTTCTAAATTATGAACTTGTGTATATATAGACAACAGAAAAATGACACACATTAGGCACAATGATGAGGGCTTAGGCATAAATTTCATAGTCCTTAATCCATGTAATCATAAGAAAACATTGAATTAGACTTTAACATCTAAAAATATGCCAAAAACAAGTATATATATGTCTATAGGATTATATCTGGCCATATGCCCTTATTATCACATTTCTATGAATCTTTAAATCTGAGCAAAAACCTAAACTGTCACAAGTTTTAAAAAAAAACAAAAAAAAAACCCATGAGTACTATGTTTCTAGCTGTTTTGACTACAACTTCATGGTTAACTACCATCTATAAAAACTATAACCTATATTTTAAAATCTGGACTTTAATATATAATACCTATCTTTAACCAAAGTAAATGAAAGTAAACCAAATATATAATTCTGATATGGGGACAGGCCAAACAAAGGACATGTACAGTAAATGGACTTTTGGAAAGACTGAATAACATAAAGGCTTCATTGGGAGCTTTTGCTATTTATTGTTCCTTGATCAGGTTAAAATTGTTGTTTCTTTGAAAGAATCCCCACTCTATTCTCAATTCCTTAGGTCTACTATCTTAGGAGGGCATTCACAATATCCAATCATTTTGAACAATACACCATCCCCAAAACACATTTTCAAAATTCAACCCTTTAAATAAATATATAAACATAGTGTGGTATCCTCATTAATTAAAACTTACCTCCCCATTCATGTTCTTACACATTGTCTGAAGACCACTGGTCAAGTTTGTTAAAACAAAACAGTCAAATGACAGTTTAAACTTCAATGGAATTTAAAAATTAAGAATAATCCAACACTATATAAATCACAGTCAATATCCCATACTTCAGTTTCAATTTTCTATTTCTTTTTATATGTTCACCAGCAAATATTCTTCCTTTTAAGCACTATCATATGTTAGTTTTTTAATCTATGAAATATATACAAGTTAACGCAAAAAAACATGTTTTATTATTTCACAAATTATTTGTTTCTAGCTATTATGGCACTATAAAATCACCTTTAAATTATATGCATAGATTATTCCTTTAGAATTGTAAAATCCAAACTTTTCAAGTAAAAACCATCTGTTGAGTTTACATAAAGTTAGTAACCGTTTGGAACTGTGGCATTTTTTCTAAGGAAATGTACACAAATCATTCAAAACACATTGCTAGCCTATTGTTTACAATGTATTATCCCACCGTAAATAAATTTCTGTGAGCAGAATCCAGATTTTCCTGACTTTCTCAACAACTCAATAAACAAACGTTAGAACGTAATGACATCTCACGAGATTTATATCCGATTCATAAATATTTATTTTGAAAATGAACCTAGAAGTTTAAAGAATACCAGGGGAAGCCAAGAAATTGATAAATATCCATACTTTTAATTACGTTTCTACGACTTGACAATTTCGCAGGTGATAATGTAACAATGCTGTCCATGAATTCATTGATTAATTAATTCCACCATGGCACATAACTTTAATGAAATTGAAGTGATTATTTATGTCCTTAAGCTATGTTGGTCTCATCACACCGATTTCACTAGCAACAATTCAACTTTGTTTTAAAATAATTTGACAGTCTTAATCAAATACATGTTGAGTTATTGCACTTTGCATGCGCTTAAGTTGGTCTATTCTTGAGAGATGTCACGCTCATTCCAAATTATAGCTATTTCTTAAAATTTAAAATAGACAATATCGAATCAGATGCAATGACTTTTGATTACAATGAAACACTGGATTCATGTTACCCTGAACACAAAACCTGAACAAGGGGCTTAATTAGGACATAATATATGTCAAAAATTTTCAATAAAAAGGGAAGGTTATATGTTTTAATCTGTTATTATTACTGCTTTTTATTTTTAAATGCAAATTTACTATCACATTTTGCATGATGAGCTGTAAGACTTTTTTTTCAAATGTGATGGTCACTAGCTAGCTTTCATTTATATTTTGAAACATGTTCTTATATTTTCATAGCAAATTTTCAAAATAAAAAAATTATATTCAAATTTTGATTTTGATTCTGATACTAAAATTTTAATCGTTAAATTGTCTATAGAGATAAAAAGAGTATCTTTTTATATGCTTTCAAATAACATATGTGGATTCAGTTTAAATTTTGCTTTGATCTGATTTATAACTCATGAGAAGATTACCTCATGTACCTTGAAACCAAATAGTGTTGCCCAGACAGTATTCATCATATCATGTGCCAGATTTACGTAAATCACACTTTTTATAATCAATCTAACATGCCTCAACTTTATACAATGTTTCTAAAATAAAATCTATCTGGAGTTACCTATTTTTGGAAAAAAACTGATTAATGATCCTTCGTCTCAATTTTTATTTCTAGAAGCCTTTACAATTAGTTCACCATGAGTTGTATTATGAATTATTATATATCAAGATATAATTATTTATTCCTTCGTTCAATCATATGCAAGAATTTCCGTAGCATCTTATCATTATGTCCATATGAATTCACTGATCAATATCACAAGATTTTTCAGGTATTATAATTACACGATACAAATGGACATTTAGCCAGTGACTGACTTTAATTATAAAGAATTTTTTTCAGGAGATACTATTTTAAAATTATCTTATGAAAATGATCATCTGCTGTCATACAATTTCAATTCATTTTTTAAAAAGACATTCTGAAACCATATCATACTTATTAATTATAATATTATTAATTAGTATGATATGGTTTAAACCGTTATAAATAAAGATACCTGAAAATATGTTACTTTTTTTAATTAATTTACCATTTGACACTAATACAATGTAATAAATACACAGACAGTGAACTGATTGAAATTACAAATGGATATAAAAGCATTAACATTAAACTGCATAAAAAGGTATACATGTATAGTACTTATGGCCACTTCACTGATAGGTTACAGTTTTACAATTAAGTGGCACTGTATCAGGTTGTTTTTTAAAGACTAATGGGTTTGAATGTTCCTTTAGTATCTACATATGATTTCTCTTTTAAGTGCCAGTCTGCCTAAGAATCAGGCAGTGGTGAAAACATGACAAAAAAAAACCAACCAGTTTGACATTGATTAGAGTTCATAATATGTAGTTATGCACAAAAATAACATTCATTTCCTTTTTCTGTTCTGATAATAGAGGATACAATTCGGTTGAAATGCACTAGAAATTAACGAATAAGGGGATATTACCCTGCAATTTGCTATCATTCTAACCAATTTTCTAACCAAGTTATTTGATATTACCAGACACACACAAACGAAAGACTAATAATTTTTAATTCAGGATGATGGTTAATATTTACAAATAGCATGATTTAAGCTCGGTGGTTTTTTTCTGATCATGTTTTGATTTTTACCTAAATTGCCTGATTCTTACATAGACTGGCAATTAACTGCAATCTTTATATAGAAAAGACTAGAAAACAGAGTGACTGTGTATGTTACATAAAAATATTTTTTTAGAAAATAAAGTTGATACATGTACAATCTATTCCCTTTAAGGAAGTTTTATATACATACTATAAGCATATGTATGGCAGATAGATTAATACCAAGACAGTTGTGAGTGAAATGCTTGATACATCCACTTTGGTTTAGAGTTAGAATAGTAATAATTCTCATAAGCAAATTCAAGGTAACTTAACATGGCACACTAACATTTATTGTGGTACTATACAGCGGATTCATTTGGTTTTATGGGTCCCACATTTTGTGGATTGAGGAAAACTTACATTTCCGCGGATATTTGTCAAAGTATGCATACAAGCTTAGAGAAAATTTAAAAATCAATTCCATGAATAATTATCATGAATCCACAGTATCCGTAATAGTTGTTTCTTAAATACATGTTAACTTGCCAACCTATACATTTTGATTCCAACACCACTTACTCTCTTGTGACATGGTATGGTCTGCCTGTGTCCATAGAAAGTCCGCTGGCACCAGATGCAAATCCATATCCTTTTGGTCCAAACAGCTTTCCATAGCAGGCTTTACAGAAGGCATCCCCATCATGCCCTGTACAAGTAGTACTGTCCAACAGCTTGTTACAATTACCTGTTCAAAATTTTCAATGAACATTACGTTATACAAGATTCATAATTAACCAATAAGTCAGGAAAAATTATCATATATAATAAATACTAATGTGTTAATGTTCATGTTCATGCAGAGCTAGAAAAACACAGATTTGTTACTGTACTTTTGTTAACAATTGGCACAAAATAACTGGCTTAATTATATATGTACACGTTTGTTTTATAGTCAAAATAATTGTTTATTTAATATTATCATTTACTGTGGATTCATTATTATTCGTTGGATACCAATTTTTCGTGGGAACAGGTGAACCACGAAATTAAATGTTCAACGAACACCGAATTTTTTTATAGGCTTGTGTCATGTGTGTGCAGATTTTGACAAAACCACGAAATTAAATATCCACGAACATGTAAATTTTTCTCAATCCACAAAAATTGGTACCCACGAAAATAAATGAATCCACAGTAACAACCATTAATCAATCAATTAAGACTATTATGGAAGGAACAACCTTCAGGATGGAAGCATGACTTAATGAGTTAAATATTTAGTGTCAAGTTTGTTTGGGGTTTACTTATAAAATTTAAAATAAGATTAGAAAAGCAGCATTGAAGTACAAACAAGTTCCATGGTAATGGACCAGCTCTGACTAGTAAATTCTTGACCTAAAGATTAAAATGTCTGCAAAGCTTTATAACATCATGAAATACACAATCTTTAAAAACATCTTATTATCTTAATGCAGAATCTGTGTTATATGCTTGCAATATATTTTGATTTAATCTTCAATATGCTCTATGTAACATGTAAACGGATGTGAATTTTACTCAATTTTAGCTTTAACATGTATCTGAAAATTAAAATACTTTGGAAATAATTGATATAATGCAAACGTCTAACTTTACATTATGTAAAAATATGCACTTTAACACATTCTCGAGCACAGAATTGATTGAGCCCAACAATAAATGTATGATCTATTCTTTTAATTAATAACTGTCCTTATTGAGAACTTAAGCTGACTGCTGGCAGATTGTATCATCTCCTTTAATCTTATTGATAGAAACTAAAATATTGAAATATAATCATTCTAAAACAGATCAAGTTCAATAAATCTGATGCCAAAGTCTCATATAATCACACCTTCTCTTTGCTGTAGCCAATACAACATGGATTCTCTGTATCAGATTCACTTTCTATGGTATATACATACACATAAAAGCAATTTTTTATCAATGCTGACAAGCACAGTCTGATGTGTGATGGTCATTTTCATGCCTAGTGCTTACTTAAAATATAGAAATTTCAAAAATTAAAGCCATAACTAAATAATGATAATGAAGATATGTCAATGAGAAAGTAATCTCCCTAAAAAACACCAACAAAAAACAAAAAACATTAAAAGATCATCTTATCATATTAAAAATCATAATGGGTTATATGGCTTTGCTCATTGTTGAAGGCCGTACAGTGACCAATAGTTGTTAATGTTTGTGTCATTTTGGTCTTTTGTGGATAGTTGTCTCATTGGCAATCATACCACATCTTCTTTTTTATATTATAAAATGAGTTGTGATGGGTAAAATGTGACTTGCGGCATGTTGGATGAAGAGTCCCAGGGTTGTCGCATTGGCACTCAAACCATATCTTAGTTAAAGAAAATACTAAAGCGAATACTGTCCAGGAATCAGTCTCTCAAGAATGGCACTGTAACCCCTCCCCCCCCCCTGATAATGGTATCTTGTGTACATTCGATATATACTGGGGGTACCATGATACAAATGTAAACTGTGGATTCATTAATATTTGTTCAATATCAATTTTCGTAGATTTCGTGGTTATCAGCGACCCTTATGTTTTTTTACCAAATTTAAATGTTAAGCAAATAACAAACTTCTTAAGGAATATATATGCAGACTTCCCGAATACAACAGAATCAAATATCCATGAAAATTCAACTTTTCCTCATTCCATGAAAATTGGTACCCACAAAAATAAATGAATCCACAGTACGTGATATACTTGTAAAGTACATACAAATGAATATCATCTAGGAATCCTTGAAAATCAATTCCTACATCATTTAGATTCTTTTGATTATTTAACATGTTTAAGGGTCTTTTAAGTAACCTCTCTTAAATGGGACATGTTTATTTGTTCTTTTTTGTTCTTTATATAAAATGAACATACAAGCACAATGTACATACATACCAAGACAAGTTTTATATACAATTCTATAGAATATCACTTACCACATTTGAAACACAACTTATGCCATTTTTTGCTAATAGCTACAATTTCTTCAGCAAAGTAAACAGGTCTATCACATCTTGGGCAGTACTCAGGCATGGTTATCTCTATTTAATGTAGCCAGTTCTGAAAATAAAAGTGTACATGCAATAACATGCATACATGTAAATGTCTACTAGGTCACTTTTACCCTCTTATGTAACTGATAAGTAGCAGTATACTGCTTGAGTTCAGGAACTTTTTATATATCAGATGTTCATTGAATATATTGAAAAGTTTCACCTTTAAATAGGGATGAACCAATCAACATGAAAGATAATAAAACCTTTGGTTAACAAATGACGAGCCATGTAAAAAGAAAAACTTAACTCAATGGATGGCCACACTTAACAATTGTGCAGTTTCTCGTACATTTCCTCTATCACATTGCTTAATATTATTATCTCACACTAAAGGGTTGATTGTTCCTTGAGGTCGTTTACTATCATTGATATAAGATCAACCACCCTAACTCAATCGAAAAAAAAAGAATTTAAAATTGTTCTATAACCATTCAAAATGCTGTTAAAAAGTGTTACAATTCAATGAGGTTATTAACTCTGATTGATCTTAGGTCAATCATCCTAACTCAATCATAAAATGTAATTTGAAATTGGTCTATAATCATTTAAAAAGCTGTCAAAAAATGTTATAAAACATAGATAACCGAAATGCAATAGTCAATGCCCACTGAGACAATCATCTCTAGTAAATATCTATGATAAGATCATTGCTTATGATAAGACTATTTCTTACTCTCTATTATCATGATTATTTCCATTGTCAAAACAAGAAAAAAATACAAATGAGGGAGGGTAGGAGGGGTCCTGATCCAGAAATCCTGGGCTTAAAAACACTAAATCCTGAGGTCCCAAATTTAAATAAATTGAAATCCCAAATCCCGAAATTTGAAGAAATTTTTTTTTGCAGATCCTGAAAGGGTCAATCCTGACATCCCGAGCTTAAAAACACCCAATCCCAGAGTCCCTACAAAGGTCCTATACCCCCTCACAATTCAATGGATGGAAAACCAGACTGATCTATAATGTCTATGGTTAAGGTTACTTATAATTCAATTCCAAATCACTTGTTTATCATAGTCATAATATGCATGTATTTTTTTCTTTGAATTAAGTGCACATTAAAGTGCATGCATATTTAGTATTAATAGAAACTGGCACTATTTTACTTTAGGATGTCAGTCCCAGATATATACAAATATGTTCTATTTTAAGTTGTTGCAGTGAAGCATAAAAAGTAATTTTCTTAACTTTTGTGTACTACTGTACTCAGTACTGCTACTTCTGAACACATATTTTACTGAACATTATTACAAGCACAGCAGATAATCCACAATTTGTCAGGTGTAATTTAAGTATTGAAAATACTATCATTGTATAAATCATCATTAAAATGTATGAAAATAATTTACAAAAGAACAGATGAGACACAAAGTGTTATGTCGTTGTTCTCCTCTTATTTTTAATGCGTTTCCCTCAGTTTTAGTTTGTTACCCCAATTATGGTTTTTGTCCATGGATTTATGAGTTTTGAACAGCGGTATACTACTGTTGCCTTTATTCCTAGACACAAATGTATACATGTAGAAGCTTTGATTATACATTTTAAAATAAACATGCATGTGATAAACAGTAATTTGGCCTAAGATACATGTCTTTACCATAGTACATCTTACAAAAATAACGCTTAAAAGGTTATTTATATAAAAAAAAAACATATATTGTGTCTAGTGGTAGCTATATATATAGGTATTTACATTTTTAATACCAAAAAAAACCCCTAAAAATGTGATAATTGGCAAATGATAGAAATGTCAATTAAGGAGGCTAGCAGGTATAAGATTTTCAGAAAAAAAGTAAACTTTAATTTTTCATTACAAATTTTATTTGTTACCTTTAGCAGTTTTTAGTTTATCATTCGGTACAAAAATCATTCCAAAAAAATCTATTCATGTTGGCCCCAGATGACTTTTAAAATGTAGATCTATATCATTGAAAAAGCTCCAAATTATCTCCCTTTGATGCAAAAATGCCATTTTATTGGCATTAAAATTGAAATATCTTTTTTAACTCATCTGTGACCTAATTTTTATTGTTGTTTTTCAAATAAGCTGTACATAAACTAAATAATTGTAAAATTAAAGTGATTTCTGTAATTTAGTTCTTTTTTTATTTTGATATTATCTCTATTTCTCCCATTAGTTCAACAGAAAAAAAGGACATTAACAAAAATGAATGCTTCTTTAGAAGGCAGATTGTGAGCGTAAATGAATGGTGACCTCATTTTTTTATTTCATTTTTCTATTAAGTATAAGATAAAGTTCATTTATAGAAAAGTATAGAGAAATCCTATATTAAATTAAAAAGAAATGATTTAGACCTGCATTAGCCCCCTTAATATTGATTGGAGGTTCTTAACGCCACTTTCAGCTCTTTTGACGACATGTATATAGTGACTGTGGGTCAGTTTTTATTGGGTGAGGAAGCACCTTCCATGTGCAGGGTTCAAATTCTTGGCCTCAGTGTTGACAGGCTAGTGATACAGTAAATTTATGATCTCCTTTTTTCAGCTTTTACTTCAGGAATGAGAAAATATTTATCTGGCCACTTCAACTACTGTTCCCTAGTGCTTACTTGATTTTGACCTTATTGAGTCCACTTCTTTGTTTTTATACAGTTACATTATATGAATTCATCACTTGATAAATACTTCAGTAGCTCTTGAAACCAGTTGTGTCTTCAGCCTGACAATGTACATTATCTAGGTTTTTTTTATTCTCTATTTTTTCTTAACAACACTTGACAGACTTTTTCAGTCTAAATATTGGGTCACTGCTTTCTGTCTTTTTGCTTTTCTTGTTTTGTTTTCTATGTCTGAATTTTACCTTTATATATTATTATAAGTTGATGTACCTTGGACCACTTTTTACATGGAGCTGACCATGAGGGCATTCCAACGTATGACTATCGCCTAGATTTCCATTACTTAACTTTTATGTTGGGATTGTAACAGATCTACAAACATGATATTAAAATATGCGCACATAAACGAGTGCAAAATAACATTCCTTATCGTTAGTTATAAATACATTTCTTCAATGAATATCAATAGAGCTTGCAGTCATCCGATGTTCAGTACTTCAGTACTTTGATTCATTTTGTAAACTGCTAATCATGTGTCAATTAAATTGATGACTTAAACCAGTATAATATGATGAGTTTTCTTGTCATATATTGTTAGTCTTAAATTTTGATAGCATGATGCATATGTAAGGAAATAAGTTACACAATATATGCATGTACATGCTTTTATGTAGAAGGTCCATGCATATATTAATGAGTGACAAATAACAATAAATGTATCATCTGCATATACATGTACAAAATGTACAATACATGAACTGCCTTAATTTTGGAATATATGCAAAAGATTAAAAATCTATTTGTTATTATGAAATAGAAAGTATAAATATATACTAAACAACACAAATAATACACCACATCTTTACCATGTATTTATAAGAGTTTAATATTTCTAACAACAACCTTGAAATCAATACAGAATTTACAGAGTTTATTTCCATTTTAGTGGTGACAACGGAGATTTTAATTAAACTAGAGGCTCTTAAGAGCCTGTGTCGCTCACCTTGGTTTATGTGAATATTAAACAAAGGAAGCAGATGGATTCATGACAAAATTGTGTTTTGGTAATGGTGATGTGTTTGTAAATCTTACTGTAATAAACTGTCTAGCTGCTTACAATTATCTCTATCTATAATGAACTTGGCCCAGTAGTTTCAGTGGAAAATGTTAATAAAAATTTACCAATTTTATGAAAAGTGTTAAAAATTGACTATAAAGGACAATTACTCCTTAGGGGGTCAATTGACCATTTTGGTTATGTTGACTTATTTGTCAATCCTACTTTGCTGAACATTATTGATGTTTACAGTTTATCTCTATCTATAATAATATTCAAGATAATAACAAAAAACAGCAAAATTTCCTTAAAATTACCAATTCAGGGGCAGCAACCCAACAAAGGGTTGTCCGATTCGTCTGAAAATATCAGGGCAGATAGATCTTGACCTGATAAACAATTAAACCCCTGTCAGATTTGCTCTAAATGTTTTGGTTTTTGAGTTATAAGCCAAAAACTGCATTTTACCCCTATGTTCTTTTTTTAGCCATGGCGGCCATCTTGGTTGGTTGACCGATTCACGCCACACATTTTTTAAACTAGATACCCCAATAATGATTGTGGCCAAGTTTGGATTAATTTGGACCAAAAGTTTCAGAGGAGAAGATTTTTGTAAAAGATAACTTAGATTTACGAAAAATGGTAAAAAATTGACTATAAAGGGCAATAACTCCTAAAGGGGTCAACTGACCATTTCGGTCATGTTGACTTATTTGTTAATCTTACTTTGATGAACATTATTGCTGTTTACAGTTTATCTCTATCTATAATAATATTCAAGATAATAACCAAAAACAGCAAAATTTCCTTAAAATTACCAATTCAGGGGCAGCAACCCAACAAAGGGTTGTCTGATTCGTCTGAAAATTTCAGGGCAGATAGATCTTGACCTGATAAACAATTAAACCCCCTGTCAGATTTGCTCTAAATGCTTTGGTTTTTGAGTTATAAGCCAAAAACTGCATTTTACCCCTATGTTCTATTTTTAGCCGTGGCGGCCATCTTGGTTTGTTGACCGGGTCACGCCACACATTTTTAAAACTAGATACTCCAATTATGATTGTGGCCAAGTTTGGTTTAATTTGGTCCAGTAGTTTCAGAGGAGAAGATTTTTCTAAAAGCTAACGACGACGGACGACGACGACGGACGCAGGACGCCAAGTGATGGGAAAAGCTCACCTGGCCCGAAGGGCCAGGTGAGCTAAAAAGGAAAAAAATTAATTAGGGGATGTCAACTTTTTTTTTATTTAAGAAAATTTACAGAATTTTATGTTTATGACCTTTAAAACTCTGTGTCAAAAAATTGAAACCCATTTAAATCATTTGTTAAGTTATGTGCAATTATAATATTTTACTAAGACAGCAATTAATAACAGTGGTGTACTTCTTTTTTTATTCAGTATACTTTAATTTCAATGCCTCTTCTTTTTGAACTCATGAAATACTTAACTAACAATTATGTCATTACGAATGACTTATGCAAGTTGAAGCAAAGAAAAAAATATATAATAAGAAACATGCCAGCTATAACATTTAAAACTTACTAAAAATAAATTTAATTAGTCCTAAGTCTGAATCACAGATAGTTCTTTATCACTTTATTCCTATTTTCTCCTGTTTAGAGCTGACTCATTGGTAAATTTTAAAGAGTTCTAACAGATGCAATATTTTAAGCACACACTAAATTAATTACAACGCTTCATTGATAAGACATGGATTCTTTGGTTCAGAAATAGTTAAGATATACATTTAAATTATAAGATTATGTTAGTGTTACAGTCTTATCTGTGTTCTGATTAAAGAAGAATGCCTGTTTGAAAAGGAAAAATCAAAAAGGATTTTGTATCTAACAGCTGATCATTAATTTTAATCAATATAAGTTAATGGATAAACATTTTAGGATTTTTCACATATATCCTGTACATGTAAACATTTTGCAACTTTGTATTTCTCAGCATTAAGAACATATTTCTTAACATCTGATAATTCTCATAAATATATATCAATTACGTAATTTATTTTCTATCTGATTATAAGTTAAACGGAAATGACATTCCCCTAAATTCATTTTAAATTTGAAAATATTAAAGCGAAAAAAGTTTATATCTGATAATTCTCATCAATATGTCAATTACATAATTTACAATTTCTATCTGATCAGCTGTTACATAAAGGAAATAACTTTCGTGAAATTCAAAAATTAAAAAAAAGTTTAAACCAAAATCATTCAATACAAATTTATAAAGACTTTACCTTCTAGAACATGTAGAAGTTGATGATCCGATTAATGAACCCTTATCACCTCACAAATGCAATACACATACCACTCATTTTCTCAGGCTAGTATGAGCTATTATGAACTATTTGTCAACACATTTATACAACTACTAGTCAGTGCTATAGTAAATATTTATCCTTATAAGTATGTGATCTCACCTTAAACGAACTACCTATAAAGGTGGAATGCCAGGAATTTAAAAAATCTTGATACCTAAGGTAATAGGATTAATAAATGCATTTATCTAATCAATCTGAAGATTAATGGGTGCATATATATTTATTGCCTTAAATATCTTGACTCAAAAGGTATCAATACCTGAAATCTAAGTACATGTAAAATAAAATGTATTTATTTGACAAAAACAAGACATATATTATAGGCTTTTTTCATTTCATGTTTGTTTATATATAGACCCCAAAAAAATAAAGGAAAAAACAAATTTAAAAAATCCAAACAAACAAATACAAGTCAATTAACTGGGTCAATATTTATGGTACTTTTTCATTGGAGTCTTTACTGATTGACCTAATTTTTTTATTTTTTTTTAAAACAACCTTTTTTTTATCGACAAGCACATGTATAGATTTTAAGTTGAAGAATCTTATCTCATGTTACCTTAAGCAATTACATCGACAGATAACATCTGTCAGACATAGCAGATTAAATGCAGATGAGATTTTTAACCTCAAGGGCTATGTTTACATTAAAGTTATATACACTATAAAATATATGTACAAGAAATATGTCATGAAAAACATGAATACAGTAGATGAAGTCTGAAGGCAGTGTAAAGCTAAAAACAATCTACTTAAAAATTTGTAAATTGTACATGTACATTTTGTATACTGTCAAACGTAAAACAGGTGTTCTTGCTACTCAAAAAGCAGAAGAGCAGGGATTTAGCAAAAATAAAAAAAGTCTTGTAGTTTCAGGAAGATTCCAAGGGACCAGACTTTCAGTAATTGAATTTGATAAACATTACAACTTTGATTTCTTCAACAGTTTACCATATTACATTGTATATATGGAGAGTGAGAAGTACATGTATAAATGTATTTCTTTCATTTGTCATGTGCCATGCACCTATATACATGTATGTGATACTCATGTAGCTCAGTAAATGAAAGATTACTGCTTGTCAGGTGTTTGATATGTCTTTGAGTAGCCTTATTTCTTCTGCTGTTATAAATTCATATATTTGATCATCATAAAACCAGTGACAACCACATACAATTTATATACAGTGTTTGTAAAATGTATTAATTACTATTGAGGGGGGATAGGAGGGCCGAAAGGTCCTGATCCCGAAATCCTGAATTTAAATTAAGTAAATCCTGACGACCCGAAATCCGAAAAAAAAAGGATTCACGGATCCTGAAAGGGTCAATCCCGAAATCCCGAGCTTAAAAACACCTGATCCCGGAGTCTTGATAAAGGTCCTATCCCCCTTACTATTCATATCGTCTTATATGGGGGTCTCATTGGGGGTTCCGATCCCGGATTCCGCTTACTGTTTTGTCAGATTCCCGTATCCCCCTTACACTATGTACGTATGCAATTCTCATTTTATTGTCATTTCCCGGGTCCCGCAAGACCTCATTTCCCGTTTTCACGCCATAAGATTTTGACTTTCACGTGTCACGCTTACAAAAAATCAACAATCCTGCGTCATGCTTAGACCCCAATGAGACCCACTTATATGTCCTATATGCATTCTTTTTCAATGGAAATTTTGAGGTAACAATTGTTTTCTAAATAACATGAAAATCCATTATATGAGGATACGTTCCAGCATAAAACCAATTCCTTATTTATATCCTCCAAAATTTGATAATTCATGTAGAATGTTTGAATACAATATTCTTTTTTTTTTTATCTTGTCATGTGCTTGCATTTTAATGTGTTTTTGTTTGCATTTTATAAACATTCATTTGCCTTGTGTATAACAACAGAGACATATGATATAATAAGGCTTGAGTGGCAATAGGTCATTTCAACATTAATAATTGGTTTATAAACAAAAGAGCATTTATAGTCCTAGTCCAAATAATTATGACGTCTTACAAGGCTATTTTAATTTTTTTCTGGGACGCCTTCACAGATGTGATGGACCATTTTAAGCTCACCTAGCCCACAGGACCAAGTGAGCTTTTCTCATCATTTGGTGTCAAGCGTCCATAAACTTTTACAAAAAATCTCTGAAACTAAAGGGCCAAATTGAACCAGGAAGGCATCCCAGAAAAAAAATTAAAAATAGCATTGCCAAACGTCATAATTATTTGGACTATTAGGCTATAGTCCTTATTCCCTAGTACATGTACGTATTTTTCCACAGGCGCTTGGGTCTATGATACATTTTTTTTTTTTTTTTTTTTTTTTTATTAAAATTTTCAATTTCTATATTTATAATACATATCTATCACTCCTGTGCATGTCTCACCTAGTTTCGAGTGATTTAAACGACCCAGAGAAAATACCAAATTTTACTATCCATACTAAGAAACAAACTTAGTATGGATAGTAAAATTTGGTATTTTCTCTGGTTCGTTTAAATCACTCGAAACTAGGTGAGACATGCACAGAAGTGATAGATATGTATTATAAATATAGAAAATTGAAAATTTTACTAAAAAAAAAAAAAAAAAAAATGTATCATAGACCCAAGCGCCTGTGTATTTTTCATCCACGAAAGAACCTCTATGACCACACCCAAGTTCTATCAGAGTATACTATTGATCTTGAAAAGTTACGCAATTATAAAGTATGAGATGACAATTATAATTTTATTCAAAACATAATTTATCTTTAAAAGCCAATGTCAACTCAAAGAAGCGCCAAAATATTTGTTTTTATTAATCTTTATGTTCATTGCAGGCCTTTCTGATCAATATAACATGTATATTTTCGGAATGAAGCCTATTTAAAGGTCCATTTAAACCACAAGGTTCTTCACTAATTAATGTGTTTGTTAAATTACCTATTTCTTACCTGTCAAAATTCAAGCCGGTTGTTCTTGTGTTGTTTTCCTAATTTAAACCGGAAATACACGGTACCTGTTCTAAATACACGCATCAGTAAGTTCGCGTAGCGGGAAATTTAAAAAGTTGTATCTTCCCAAGTATAGAACTTGAAGTTCCTGATAAAATGATATCAAGGAATTGTATATTGGTAAAAAAAGGAATTGTAATCTATATTTTTGAAAATATACAATTCCTTGATAATATTAAAAATAAAATGGAACATATTAATATGATTAAATGACAAAAAGGTACTACGGGTTAGGTTTGGGTTTAGACATATTCATAGTTCAATTTTCAAATTCAGTCATTCAAAACTTTTGAGTTTGTATGTTTGGCTGCACCGGTAGATACCTTCATACAATCGGGATACCACATTCTAATTGTTGCAGGGTGTTGTTGTTAATAGAGTTGGATGGAGTGTTGTCTCATTGGCACTCATACCACATCGTCTTATATCTATTGTCAATATAGATACGATCCACTTTAACCCATTGATCTTACAATTAATCTTATTCTCAAAGGTAATCAATTCAACTTGTCGGAAGAACTTTAGTCATTTTCGTAATCAGTGCTACCTATAAACATTGATTTGTTTTTATAAATTAAGACAAAACCATGCACGTGTATACATAGAATTACAGTGTTGAAACTTTTGGTCTTCACTGAATGCTTATATTTTGGCAATGCACATGTACTGCAGTACAATGTCTTGCTTTTCTAGGCTCGTTCTTGAAATTGTACATTAAACCCGTTGGGCACGGTCTAAGGCTGATTGCTGTTCTATTCAATGTGTTGCATTTCATCTATAGCTTTAAGCAGAGACATACAATACCATTATATAGGTTTCCGCTGCTTTAGATCTCTTCAGTACTTTGTAGTTGTGTGTTGTGCTTCATGTAGATCTAAAATTAGCTTCGTTTTAAAAGCACTAAAATTTCTTTAAAGACAGTATATAAGATTCGGGAAATGCAAGTGATTTGAATTACCACTTTTTGTGAGAAATAACACTATTTATGAGTCTTGTTTGGTCCTGGAGTGGTTATCATTGTTGTCCCGAGGCTGTACGTGCTTGCAGGTAATTTTGTACACGTTCGTACATTTTTTGTTTCTTCAGTAAAATCCTGCATGGCAATTTTATTTTTTGCTTGTTTTATATGCTTTCTTGCCATCTTGCAGTCGGTATACACACATATATATATATATATATATATATTTCACTCTTTTGGTCTTTTGGAAAATATTGTTTGTGCTGTTTTTAGACCCTTCTACAACGAAATTTGTTTGACATGCACACGTATAAAAATTGCGGTTTTTATCCAACGCAATCATAGGTTTGAACGTAGTTTTCAATTTTGACTCGTATCGATTTAAACAAAACACAACTGATGTTCTTTAACCCTGCTGACTGCCATTGACGATTGCCAAATAAAATTGATCACAAGATAACAAAATGGATCTGAATATAAATTTAATACGTCACAGAAAGAAAAAAAATTGTTAACTTATATATATATATATAAAGGCGCTTGCATACACCTGGGAACAGTATATCTAACGTCAATATAATATGTTCCTGCATACACCATACAAAATAATTTTTACATTAAAAATTATTCATAGTTTTCCTATGGTTGCCTCTCATTTGCTGACTTCTCTTCTACTAGTATCTCAATGATTGTCTTGCGTGCTGTATGGATTTCTAAGAGACCATGCACCAGACCTGTAATTTTCAAATTTATGCTCATTTTACATGGACGTACCTGTTATAAAAACACGCATCAGTAAGTTCGCGTAGCGGGAAATTTAAAAAGTGGTGTCATTTTTTTTTAATTCACAACAGTACTGACCAGATTATGGCATTTTTCTTTAATTTGCATTTGTACTTATAGACTGTGCTTGCAAAGATGTATTATAAGTCACTGGTGCAGGCTTTGTATGTGCTTTTAGAGTTAGCTTTTATATAATATACCAGAGTTTTGCCGCTTATATACTATGTATTTGCATGCTTTAAAAAAAATGATTGCCAACGATACAACTCTACACAAGAAACCACAAAATTGAAAACAACACGTTTAATGATTTCGTGCATCCGAAGCGCCTTTCTGGATTTTAACCTTCATCAGGAACGCTCAAATGGATGTATAAGTACCGACACAGTTGAAGAGATGTATTTCAAAAATACAAATTTATATAGTCAAATTCAGCTAAGGTCAACTTTGCCTGAGGAAGTTGAAACCTTAGTTTCTTTATAATTATAGACAATTTTAGAAATGTCTATATTATAAATCAGGTCTATATCATAAATCAGGTCTATATTATAGATCAGGTCAGTACCGAAGTACTGACTATTGAGCTGATAATACCCTCGGGGACTGATAGTCCACCAGCAGAGGTATCAACCAGTGATGTAAAAACATGACACATGCTTTTGTTTTGTATTCCATATCAGGATCCTGCAATTCGTTGGTTCGAGTGTTGTTGTTTGTTGTCTATTATATTTGGTTTTGTATGTATATTTTTTGTGGCATACACCAGGCCGGCCATTTATCATTTCACATTTTGACATACCAGGCTTCTTAAAAACAAATATAGCTTTCTATACGGCATGACGAGTTTTGCTCATTGAATTGGGCACACGATCATGGGCCATTGGTCCAACTCCTTTGGTATCAGGTATAAATTTTTATTAATTTCACTCTTTTCGAAATGTGATTTTCATTGTTCGAAATACTCAGGATTTTCTATTCTCCCAGGAACAGAGTATACACTTAGCTTTATTTGGACTTACGGAATCCCGAGCACGCACACAGTGCTCTCCAACTTCGTACTTACTTTGGCCTTTTCATTTGTTTTAGGATCACAGTCTTTTTTAGACGAAGCACGCGTCTGGTGTACACACTAATAAATGTAAAAATAGGAAGATGTGATTTGACTTAATTGGAATTGAGATAAATCTTCTGCCACCTGACGTAGAAGTCAGCAACTATATATAAGTCATCGTATATGGCCTTCAACAATGAGCAAAATCCACGCCAGATAGCAAGCTTCAAAATGCAAAAACATGTAACGAATAACAAAACAGTTGTTGGCATGACACGGGTTACGTTCTTCTCATATATGTTATGATGGTATATATGATACTAAACCTCTAACGGGAAGGATTGTGCCTGATATTCATATGATAAAATCATAATCTTTCAATCAGTTTAATTGAAGTTTAATTGAAGTCTGGCATGTCAGTTAACTACTAGTAGTCTGTTGTTATGCATGTCAGTTAACTGCTAGTTGCCTGTTGTTATTTATTTATTATTGTCATTTTGTTTATTTTCTTTGGTTACATCTTCTGACATCAGACTCGGACTTCTAGCTCTTGGATTGAATTTTAATGTGCATATTGTTATACGTTTACTTTTCTACATTGGCTAGAGGTATAGGGGGAAGTTTGAGATCTCATAAACATGTTTAACCTTGTCGCATTGTTTGCGCCTGTCCCAAGTCAGGAGCCTCTTGCCTTTGTTAGTCTTGTATTACTAGTATTTTAATTTTAGTTTCTTGTGTACAATTTGGAGTTTAGTATGGCGTTCATTATTACTGAACTAGTATATATTTGTTTAGGGGCCAGCTGAAGGACGCCTCCGGGTGCGGGAATTTCTAGCTACACTGAAGACCTGTTGGTGACCTTCTGCTGTTGTTTTTTTTCTATGGTCGGGTTGTTGTCTCTTTGACACATTCCCCATTTCCATTCTCAATTTTATATAACAACAAACGACAACCACCGATAAACAACCTCCTAACTTTACTGTGGTTAAGCTGATGAACATATTATATTCACGGTCATCCCAAGATAGCGGGTGAAAAATTAGGTCAGTATCTGTTATGTCTTATAAAGTCTTTCTTTATTATTTTCTTTACAAAGCATTCATTGGTATGATGTATAAAATATTCACACGGAAATAACAAATTACTACCAAAGTTACTTAGTTGCATTAAAATGTAGCTGTCGAATTAATTTTCACCAAATTGACTCAAATTCTCATATTAGATTCATAACATAATTAAAAAAAATATCCAAAATGCGATGAGTCTAAAATAAACAAATAATAATGCTTGGAATCGATTATATATATGTATATCAGCATTTCTTTCGTATTTTAGTATCGGCGTCTTCTAATTCACCTACAAGCTGATCTCTAAAGACTGGTGACGGTCAAACAACCGGATATAAACATGAATATAAGAAATATATAGATAACAACCACGTGCAAATGAATCTGTATAGGTCTGTTTGATTTTTATCTTCTAGGTAAAAAATATGGATAATCATTGTTTACATTAAATTTCACATGCATACAGAGTCACATGAGGTCGAATTTCCACTTGCAAGCGATGGTTTTGTTAACAAAATATTATTTCAAAATTCAGCTTTTATCATTAACTGACTTGAAACACAATGATTCGTATTATAATTTTTGTTCTAAATCGAAATTAATGCCCCTTAAAAAATATAAGTGAAAATGTGTACAAGAAAATAACTTGACTTTGGATTTTTTTCTTTAAAAAACTGACAAAATTGGAACGGGAAAATTCATTTGCCAAATTTCAGCCAAAATGAAATTAGCATGATATTAAAAAAAATTAAAGCTGGTTATTTTTAATAATTCGCAGAAACAATGATTTGCAGTTAAAAACATGATTCTTTCTTCATAAGCAATTTCAATTTTACTGTCACTATACTATCTTGGATTTTATACTGAATTATTCCCACATTAAAACTAGTTTTATGACTTCATATTCATTTGTTAGAAAATAACAACGATGTGATGCCGTCATGTTTAATTTCCGGAATTTGTACGCGACCACATGATTTGGTCCTTTATTTAGTTACATATTAATACTTCCTGGTAAAGCTGTCTTTCGAAATGATGGAACCAGAAGTTGACCCTTCTTGTAATCCAATACAGCCCCTTTACCAACAGGTATAAACCAAATTATTATAAAAACAGCCACCTAAAGTAAACATAATTTGAAAATGTATACGTTAAAGAGGCATAGCAGCTTTACAATTGCACATTCCGTAGCGTAACCATGACGCCCCTTACTCCCCAGAGGCAATTTATATATGCCCCGACGTGATTCAGTATCCCGCTTTTATATGTTTCTCTCCATCTGATTCGTTTGTACCTATCAGACATTTTTTATATAGCTTACATAGTCCAATATTCTTCTAATTGAAATGACCAGTTAACAATGGTAAGTCTATGACAGTCAGGGGTACTACTTGAACTTACTTGTACAAGTTATTTTTATTTACTTGAAGAAGTAAAAAAAAAAATACACATATAAGTAAATAAATAATGTTTGAGAGTTCTCTGAATCCGATAAATCTATTTCTATCATATAAGATCTGAAGTGGAGTTTTTCTTATATGTCACCGTTATAAAACTTTTATTTAATTGATATTGTGTCCGTAAATTACACAGTGCAGGATCCGATTGATGATATTGTGCACTGGAAGGAGAGCAGGTTGGTTAGTCCAACTGTTGGAGGTCTGCCGTGAATCTCTCAACTGTCTTTTGACATGGATTTCCTCGTCCAGATGTGTTGATTGATTTTTGAAAGATGGCGGATATATACTACATTTTTTTGTAACTAGGTGCGAGTTCTTCTGCATGTGTTTTAAGGACAGTGTTTGGTATTCTGTGTGGTCCCAATGCTTTGGATGGATTTATATTTTTCAATAATTTGTGTATATGCCTTCTGATGTGATGCCCAATTTCGAAATATCTGAAGTTGATCATTTTGTTAGCGGTGGTATTTGTGAGTTTAGAATCTAATTTTGTAAAACTGATTTGAACTGGTTGTTTAAAATTTCTGCCTTTCCTCTGCAGTTGTTTGTGAGGCCTCCATTTGACTTTGCTGGTGCTTCTCCTAAATTATCTTGTTTCTTTGCTTTCATATAGTTGCAGAATTGTTTAGAACTATTCTTTTCAAAATCTGCATTGATGATGTCATTAACATAGTTCCATTCTGCTTTTCTAAATTGGTGTTTGCAGTCTTTTTGGAATTGTTTATATTCTTTGTAGCTTCCAGTTTTTGTGGAAAGACGGCTTCAAGCCATCAATCCCCTATGGGTTTGACCAGAGTGACATCCCCTCATATCATTCATTTTGTTTTTATAGTGTGGAAAACCCCCCAACAAATCTTACTGAGATTGATGAGAAGGAGACACACAATTGAATAGATTGACTTTAAACACTTTTAAAAAAAAAATCCCTTTGATCGTATTTTGAGCTCTCCTTTACACTATTTAATTACATTTCTTTAACAATCCGGAAAAATCAGCATGACAAGATATTCTAAATATATCCAATCAACATTATATTTCATAGTGACGTCATTGTTGGAATGCCACACTACGCAGAAGCACCTGACACCCTTCACCATTTCACTGGTTATTTAAATCATTCTCATCTAGTTCGTGCACTAATTATAAATTTGTATTTGTTAACTTTAAACATAATTATGTTTGCTGTAGATGATTCAAACATCAACATGCAATACTTTAATTTGTAGGTAAACAAAGTTGTGGAGATACATGAGATTGGGGAGAGAAATGATTTTTTCATTTTTTTCTGTAAAATTCTGTTTTGTGAATCTTCCTCCAATTCAGGAGCACCTCAATTGATAAGTACTTATCCGCTAAAATAAAACTTAAAATGTGACATTTAGCACAATGATAAGTAGTCTTCCATTAAAACTAAATTGTGTCTACCAACAAACAGGGTTTCTGTTGGTGGTCGCCATTTACGAAATTTACGAAAAAATAACAATTGTGGCAATAAAAATTCTTCATTTGCAAAAAAAATGTTCGTAAGAAATATATATAACAATTTATTTTCCTCCATCTTCATTATTGTAACAATTATAAAAATCATTGTAATAAATTGCTTTGCTCTTCATGGGCCCTTTAATTTATCTTATCATATATCAGTTAAACAGTTTATTTACTTTTTTTTTTAGTTTCTTAGACTTTACCCATTCAGACAATACTCGGAATTCACCTTGAGTGACCTCATTAAGATTTGGATTGAAAATCAATAATCAACAGATTGCATTTTATAGCTATCAACTACAAAGGACTAATTAATAAAGGTGCTGATTGAATTGTTTGACGAAATGATATGGTTAAATGGCTTCCGCTAAATGTCACATACAGAATTTATTTACCATTATGTTTGCAGCAAACTTTTGACGTCTCCTCTCCTTTTAAAGATAGTTTAGAAAAGAAAATTGTTGTTGTGACGAAAAATGTTCAAAAGCAAGAAAAATTTCTGATTTAAAACTTTAATTATCCTTTGACTTTAATATAGGTTATTGATTTTTTTTTCGTATGAGATTCCTCTGTTAGGAACACTCCTCTTTTGAGGGTTATATGGATAAAAGTCTTTAACTATATACACACTCCGTGAATATATATACACTTGCTAAAATGTAGTTTTTAAGTTTAGTGATAATTGTCAACAGCCATTACAAATATTTCAAAATGTAGGATCTGGAAACAAGCTTCACACAGTTTACATCAATCATATTGTTTTTTTTTATTGGTACCTGTATCCCTGTGATGAGAGTTGTGACTGGGAACTTTATCAATGGAAATTTAAAACTGAATAGATTTTTCAGTCCTAACTTTCTTAAGAAAAAAAATAAAAATCTTTATAGAGTACTGTTACAAAAAATGGAAAATGGCCTAGCCTGCAGTTCAATGGTACACAATTAATATAAGATTTCAGAAAATATTGTAGTTGTTGTTAAATGACAGAATTCAGTTGAATATTACATAATTAACCATGAACTTTAATGGAATGTTTAGATTTAGAAGATGCAGATCTCTTCCATTGGTCAAAATTGAATCCTAAGCTAAGGAAATGAAATTACATTAAATAACAATTGATTTCAATATTGTCAACCTTTCTACATGTTCTAGCTGTTCTTTTTATCATTCTTCATATGAAGACTATCAAAAGTTACCCTCTCCCCCCCCCCCCCCCCCCCCCCCAAAAAAAAAAGAAGAAAAGAAACAAGGGCTGTCTTTCCCTTCAGGGCTATTCAGCTCTTTGATTCTAGCATGTTTGTGCTTCCATAAAGAAATGGAGAACAATTGAGGTCGTTTAATTAACATTTTTATGCCCCACCTACGATAGTAAAGGGGCATTATGTTTTCTGGTCTGTGGGTCCATTTGTTTGTTCGTCCATCTTTCAGTCCGTCCATCTGTTTGTCCTGCTTCAGGTTAAAGATTTTGGTCAAGGTAGTTTTTGATGAAGCTGAAGTTCAATTAATTTGAAACTTAGTACACTTGTTGCTTATGATATGATCTTTCTAATTTTAAAGCCAAATTAGACTTTTGACCCAAATTTCACTGTCCACTGAACATAGAAAATGAAAATGGGAGTTTCAGGTTAAAGTTTTTGGTCAAGGTAGTTTTTGATGAAGTTGAAGTCTAATCAACAATGAACTTTGTACACCTGTCCCCTATGGTATGATCTTTTTAATTTTAATGCCAAATTAGATTTTTTACCAAATTTCACGGTCCATTGAACATGCAAAGTGATAGTGTGAGTGGGGCATCCATGTACTTTGGACACATTCTTGTTAAAATATACGTCCTTGCTTCAAATCACAAGTCTTGAGTTTGTTAAGGTAATTATGTGCATGCATATAGTTCTCTTGACTACAAGGGTATTAGATTGAATGGTTGCTCTGGATTCCCCACTTCATTGATTAATTTGAAACTCATGAGATCATTTCTATATATATGTCTGTCTGCTATTGAGGGTTTTTGTTGTTGCATAATTTTAAATCATATGCATCATTTAAATTAAAATAAATGTAGTCCACAACATACAGGTGTAATTAGAAAACCCCTTCAGTTGAAATGGAGACTTCCATATTATCGGTTTGAGTTGAATTGTCTCCCTTCCATAAGTAACTTCAGTCAATTCTAAATCAAATATGACAATACATCGAGAAAAATTAACTTGTTCTATTATATTAAAAGCGATCGCAATTTAAACAGAGAAATGTGAACGGAAAGGAGTCATACCCAAAGGGAATTAAATATTTATAGAGTTAGAAATGGAGTTCCCCCTATAATTCATGTAGGAAAATAGGTGATAAGATACGAAGTGAAATACTTTCTCTCACTCTAGAGAAAACAACTGCAATCTTATCCCTCACAGCAATCATGCTCTTTTATTATTTCCCTGCCGTTAAGTGCTATAGGTGATTTTGGGCATTAATTGTTGCCCTTGACACTTTTTCCACCTTCTTTCATTCTGTCATTCTATCCTGTCTGCCGGAATTTCAAATCTAGAGCAGGTGTATTCATGTCCTCACACACATTCTTCTTTTTTTAAAAGTATATTTATATTCATCATTCCTTGTAGGAGGGTGACAATGGTTTAAATAGGGTAGACTCTGCAGTGCCACTCCAGCCAGCAACAACAGACCAGCAAGGTCAGGGTCAAGATGATGCTAGGAATTATGGGATTGTTAAAGCTGTACAGTATGGAGCGTTTGGCAGAGTTACGGAGTTGGTGGAAGGGGGATATGATGTCAACGAGATGGACAAAGAAAATGTCAGTCTATTACACTGGGCTTCTATCAATAATAGAATTGATATCATCAGGTATGTATAAATTCTTTTACTACAAACATATCAACACTAAATGTGTTACAAATGATGTGATACAAAAGTAATACAAAATGGGCAAGACCTTGTGTAGCATATCTTATACATTATATATTTTAAACAAGTACACAGAAAAAGTGATAGACTTCTTTCTGCAAAACAGACTGTAGTCAGTAAAATAATAATAACAGCCATTGGAACCACAAACTTGTGATATATTTATACCTACCGGTATGTACTATCATTTTAACATTAAAAGTTAACCCTTTTCCTCACATTTCATGTCAATACTCAAACAACACATGACTTGCATTTTGCAACTAAAGACAGTCGTGCTCATGAAACAAGACAAAAAGTCAGCATTGGACATGTAGCTGCAAAATTTTATTGTGAAGACTGAATTAATAATCTATGTTACCAAAATTTGCTGTAATGTCTTAAAGATAAGAAAAACAATTTTAATTGCATTTTATTTCAGGTCACGAATAGCTGTTTTAAATATTTTTGTAATTCCAGATATCTGATAGATAAAGGGGCTGTAGTGGATAAATTTGGTGGAGATCTTAATTCAACAGCACTACACTGGGCAACAAGGTAAACAACTTTTTTACTTTATAAGTTAAATCTCTAGAAATTTCAGAATTTTTCTTTTCAGACTCTTAAGGATTATTAGAGATTTCATTGATTTTTACCAAATATGAAAGTACAGTTTAACCTATATAAAAGGTCACCTGTATTAAGTGGAAAATACCCCTTGTCATGTCAGGAAAACGTTTTACATATGTAATTTATAGTTGGACTTGTGTCTGATTCATTCATCTTTTTGAACAATATAATATGTTTAAAGTAAACATTTATTTATAACTGCAGAATAGCCGTTGTAATATTATTAAGCCAGGCTAGTAACCAGTTATCAAGTTCTTTGTTAAAAACTTCACAGTTACATTACAATTTTTTTTATAAAATGCACAAATATAGAAAGCTGTTTTGTAATAATCATTCCTTTATAAAGTATTTCATGTATCATGTGTATATACATGTATAACTTCAACTTTTGTAATTGAAATGAAGAAATTCTGTTTATTTTTTCAGACAGGGTCATTTATCTACAGTCGTACTTCTCATGTCATATGGAGCTGATCCCACAATACTAGATGGAGAAGGTTTGTACATTTGTTGAAACTTTTAAAATGAATTGCAATACAAAATAAACTATGGAAGGAGTAGGTGGACATTGGTTTAGGGACGCCTGTTGGTCAGTATCATTATGACGAAATGTAGATATCAAAATTTATGCTTGACTCTGAATTTATACTTAATAGAAACTTATCTACAAACAATATCAGCATAGGTTCTCACTTCAGCAAACAAACCATATTTTATTGTGTACAAGTTAATAGTAATGGCTGTCTATGCTTTATAACAGGTTGTAGGTGTATTCACTTGGCGGCACAGTTTGGCCACACAGCCATTGTGGCATACTTAATTGCTAAGGGTAATGATGTGGACATGATAGATAAAAATGGAATGACACCTTTGATGTATGCCTGTCACAGAGTATTTGGGTATGTAATATTAGAGTTGAATAGTAATCACAAAAAAAACTGCCGCTCAACAGAATTTTAATATTTTGTTAAATTTACTTTGATATTTTGTTCTTGAAAATTTTCATGTCATTTAACCAGATAGTTTTCAAAAATATCACCATTTTGGGCACTAATGACTCGTTCACACTTACCTTTAATTCGAATTGAATTCGAATCAAATGCGAATCGAATTTGCTAATTGCGTTCACACACTCTTATTTGATTCGAATTGGCTAATTCCAGTTAACTAATTCGCATTAGAAATACACTTTTGTTAATTTGAATTGAAAGTTAACGTCGTTAGGACAGTATAACGAATTTTATGTGCATTCCAATTCGAATTAGAATTGACGTAAGGACGTTAAACATTTTGAATGCGAATTAAACTAATTCGAATTAGTTAATGCGAATCGAATTCGAATTACGTGTGAACTCAGCATGACAAATGTATAAATAAATATGAGTATAAATATAACAAGATCAAAATACATATATACAACATTATGACAAATTTTTCTAGTTATAATAAAGAAATGTCTCTTTCTTTGTATTTCATGAACATTTTATAAAAAGAATACAGAAATCCTGCAATAATTTTAGTCAACTTAGATCAAAAATAAATTAGCCTATTTTAATACTTAGACCAAAGAGAGACAGAAATGATTTTATTGTATAGCAATATAATATTCCCCACAGAAAGTAACCAAAAGTTAGCGTGCAATAAATTCTAATATTGCTCTAGTGCAATAAATCTTCAAAATTCATGACGTCATCAACGACAAAATCTTAGTTTAAACAATTTTTTACTTTCAAATATTATATTGCTATACAATAAAAGGGTTATTGCATGAATATTGGGGAATATTGTCCCTCGTAGAACATATATTGCACTCGCAAGCTCGTGCAATATAAAGTTCTACTCGGGACAATATTCATGCAATAACCCTATAATATTGGTTAGGAAGATAACTTATTATGTATCTTCTTTTGTTTTAAAAGTCGACTAAAGTGTTTATTATGTATTTTTAATGGAACCTGTACTTGCATTTACTATTGGAATAGTATATATATAAAAAAGATTTTTCTATAAAATTTTCCAATTATTTGAATACAATACATGTAGTTATTACTTTCACATCTCAAACGTTAAAAACTTTTCAAATAATGTTTACAACAAAGTCTTTGCTCTTAGTGGAGGATCCAATACTTCAATTTTATGTAGTGTTCTTGTATTGTACAAAATAACTTCATCTAATTACTTTTATTTCTGTCAATTATGAAAACTGCCTTATATTTCAGGTATGACCCAACACGTATGCTGTTGACCTTTGGAGCAGCTGTCAACAAGGCAGATAATGCACTTGGTAATACTCCATTACACTTTGCTTGTCTGACAGGAAACACATGTGCTGCTAAGCTGTTATTAGATGCAAAAGCTGAAATAAATGTATCAAATCACAAGGTTAGTCCATCAGCAAAACATTTTTTTTTATTCTTAGACCATTTGGGGCCTAATCTGTCATTTCATATCATTTTCTTGGCTTTGTAAAAAAACTTCTCTTAAGAAATTGGAGGTCATCACGGAGAAATTTGAATAGACCTAATAAAAAATTTCAAACATATTTGAAGAATCTTCTTTGATAAGAACAGAAAATCAAGAGAGCCATCACCATGGAACTAAAATTAACAAAGCATGTTTTATCTGCATATTTTTTAACAAATGGAAATCAAATGGATTATTTTCAATGAAAAATGCATTCTTTAATTAGTTATTATTTTACAACAATGTTATTCTTTGGGTCTGTGTATAAATATTTGTAAAGAATGTCTTTACTTAAAATATGAAGTTTTGTTTCACATGCCTGATGGAAAATTTTACCCTTTTTGTACATGTATACAAATTGCTCATAGATAAAGTTTTTTTTATACAGGGAGAGACTCCAATAGATATGGCAGTAGCAGCTAAATTACCAAATCTAGTGAAAAGATTAAGGCAGATTAGTGAAATGAGAGGATCAGGCAAATCTAACTGTCTTACAAGATATACTTCAGACAAGGTATGTAAAGATGTATGTCTAACATGAAACAAGTTACTGTGGATTCATTAATATTCGTTGCATACCAATTTTAGTGGATTTAGTGGGTACAGGAGAACCACGAATTGAAATATTCAACAAAATACAAATTTTGTAAAGGAATGAGTGTAGACTTTGCCAAAACCACGAAATTAAATATCCACCAATATGTAAGTTTTCCTCAAACCACGAATATTGGTACCCATGAAAATAAATGAATCCACAGTAAGTCAAGTAAAATTATTGAAAGTTGGCCAAATACACAACTGAACTTTTTGTGTTGAACATTGAAGGGGTACCTACACACTCCAAAAAAAACCTGTTTTATCCGATTTAAATTTTAGAGGTTTGTATTTAAACTCAAAATGAAAATTATACATGCCAAATATGATTATGAGGCCCCGATTATGAATAGCGTAAGGTTCAGGTCACATGCACACACCTAGAAATTAATATTATAATTAAGTTATAAAAGTATGGAGAGCCATTAGAGCAAAATATCGTTATTTTGGGTATGACTGTAATATTACAGGTCCTGCATGGTAAGGGTTAGTTATAATTAAAAAAAAAACAGTTTAGGAAAGTCATTATACTTCCATCAACATTTATTACTAACATGGTTTAAATTCATTTTGAAACTTTGAAAAAATTTAATAATGATGAGAATTTTGTTCATATTTTACTTTTAGGCCTTTAGAAAGCGAGTGATGTGGACTTTCCCATTTGTAGCATTGTTTGTGGTTGGTTACATTCCAGAAATGACAGCACCTATCTACATGAAGATACTATTAGCTCTACTAGCCTTTGGTGGATACCAGATCTGCAGACAGTAAGTCTCTTTCTACATTTGTAATCAACTATTTTCTAAATGCCTCAGAAGGTTTATATGCTGTTTAAAACAATCAAAGTGTTTGACTATAACCATATTTATAAGACATATTACGAAAAAAGGCATCAGTATGTGATTATATATTGACTTTCAATTACATTGTTCTGAACTTTCTCTTGAAAACATTTGTCAAATTTATAGCTATTTGACAAAGACTTTTCTTCAACAAATATCAACTGTTATCCACATATTTACATTAAGTGCAAAAAAACTATTAATGGTAGTGTCATGTTTGGTAGGTATGGTACTTTTTGTATGTAATCAACTCCAACATTGTATATCCCTTTTAGGTTACAAATACATTGTATGTTGAAATTGGATTAAAGGTTTATTCACTAAAGTATAATCTATCACTTTTGGCCAGCAGATATTAGAAATATATAAATGTTAGGTCAATAAAACCTTTTTCTTCCACATTGCTGTAGTTGTATTGGATTCAACTAATTTCCTTTTAACTTGTCAACTACAATTTCATTAAAAAAAAATGAATTAAACATTTTTTTTCAAAATCATTCACTTTAATTCTGGTTGATCTAAGGTAAAGAAGCTTGAAGCACACTATTTAATCTGAGCAATGTTATTTTTGATATCAAACAAATACCAAATTTGAACTGCTATAAATACATTGATACTTAACCAACTAATTGCAAGAAAATTTATCATACGTGTACAAATTTGTGTATAATTTGTTTTTTTTAGGTTTTTCTTTGATGAGAATATAATGAATGTGATACCTTTACCTCTGTATCTTGCCACCAAAGTTTGGATGTACTACACATGGATTGCCTATTGTTTGCCTTGTATCCTTTTTTAAGGTCATTTAAAGGTCACACTTCTATAAATAGACTGCTTAAACATTAGAAGTTTGTTTTTGAATTAATATGACTTGAAAATCAATGAGATTCAAAATTTTAAATGTACTGTATGCTCTGTCACAAAAGTTTAATGTTTTTACTTGCCCATTGCAGTTTGTTTGATAATATTTTGATAAAATCACAAAAGGTATCCTCGTCACATTAAAGATAAGGTCCATGAAGGGCTGAAATTGAAATGTTCATTCATATTTTTTTATTTCATAATTCATATTCATAATAATCAGCCAGCAAAGGTTTGGCAATTATCCAAATTCCCTCAGATTTCATTTGACATAAAAAAAAATATTACCAAAATAGTCCTTATATTTTCAAAGTTTTGCCTTTGCTTAGGAATTATTTTGTTTAACATATATACTACATTCTGGTAAATTCTTTCTGTCAAGGCCTAAAATTATTGGGTTACACCGGTACTCTTCACATATACTTTAATTGATTCAATTCTTTATTAGACATGCTAAATAAACAAATGATCCATTGCTTCCTTAATTTGTGCACAGATGTAGATAGCATGAAATTAAATATTTTATTTACTATAAATACAATTTTACTGACGTATAATTTTGTAAAAGCTTGGAAGTCAGACCCAGGATTTATAGACACTAACAGAGAACAGAAAATGAAGGTAACATTAGCATTGAATATGGAGAGGGCATTGTGTAACAACTTGATAATTATCTAAGATCTTGACAAAAAAAACTACAGTAATTTTGATCCTAAGTCAAAATGTTTATTTATTTAGAATAAAATAAGAATAGTAGAAAAATTTGACGTTTGTGCATGGTATTTTTGGTACCTTCCAGTTTCCTATGTACAACATTTATCATAGTGAATCTTCACATTTAATGAGGAAAAGAAAAAAAAATGTGATCAAGGGGGAGATAACAATTGAATATTCAATGAAAAAAGCACATACTGGTACATTTATATTTGTTCTGCTTTTCAGAAGTTCCCAGGTGTACCATCCCTATTTTTGTAACATATATAATTTGAATTCATATTTTAAATATTTCTTAAATCAAGGAGTTTTTTTTTATATGACAACCATTCACATTCAAAAAGAACTTTTTTTTTATCATAAGTTAAAATTGTAATATTTTTCCTAAAAGAGTTCAAAGGAGTAGGTTCAGTAAGACCCTTTTTTGGCCCCAAAATATAGCAGTTTTAGAAAATTGTGGAAATGTAATCTAAGTTATATTTCGGAAAGTAAAATACTTCTGCTACATAAATATGAGCTGTTTTTGACAATACAATGCACACATATCGCGTTCTAGCATCGTTTTTTTTTTTATGGCTAAATCAGTTGAAATCTTTCACTTAAACTAATTGAATCAATTGAAATAGACACTTAAGTGTTTAAAAAGTGTTCAAAAACTTTCGTTAGATGAACCAAAATCTGCCCTTACCAGACCTTCTCCTTTTTATGTACTATATCTTATATATTTTGTAGACTGTATTAGATTTAGCAGAAACACAGACTCTAACATTACAAGAATTCTGTAGTACCTGTTTAGTACATCGACCACTAAGATCCAAACACTGTGGTATTTGTAATAAATGTGTGGCTAAAATGGACCATCACTGTCCCTGGATAGATAATTGTGTTGGTAAGATGTTATTCTTTCAAATTTATGGATAAGAGCACTTTATATATAAATCAATATCAATGACTGGATTTATTAATTATCATGGGTATCAATTTTCAAAGATTGAAGAAAACTTACATTTTTGTAGACATCTAATTTTGTAGTTTGGCGGAAGTGTATTTTTTCCCATAGAAAATTAGTAATTTGTTGAAAATTTAAATTTATGAAACGTATATAAATTAGATCCAACGAATAGTAATGAATCCACAGTATTCTATAAATTGTATACTCTAAACTAGAGGCTCTAAAGAGCCTGTGTCGCTCACCTTGGTCTATGTGCATATTAAACAAAGGACACAAATGGATTCATGACAAAATTGTATTTTGGTGATGGTGATGTGTTTGAAGTTCTTACTTTACTGAACGATTTTGCTTCTTACAATTATATCTATCATGAACTTTGCCCATTAGTAACAGAGAACTATATTTGGTAAAATTTTACATAAATTTACCAAATTAATGAAAATTGTTAAAAATTGACTATAAAGGGCAATAACTCCTTAAGGGGTCAATTGACCATTTAGGTCATGTTGACTTATTTGTAGATCTTACTTTGCTGAACATTATTGCTGTTTACAGTTTATAGCTATCTATAATAGTATTCAAGATAACCAAAAACGGCAAAATTTCTTTAAAAATTACCAATTGGAGGGCAGCAACCCAACAACCAGTTGTCCAATTCATCTGAAAAATTCAGGGCAGATAGATATTGACTTGATTAACAATTTAACTTCTTGTCAGATTTGCTCTAGATGCTTTGGTTTCATAGTTATAAGCAAAAAACTGCATTTTACCCCTATGTTCTATTTTTAGCCGTGGCGGCCATCTTGGTTGAATGGCCAGGTCATCGGACACATTTTTCAAACTAGATACCCCAAAGATGATTGTGGCCTAGTAGTTTCAGTGGAGATTTTGTAAAAGATTACTTAGATTTATGAAAAATGGTTAAAGATTGACTATAAAGGGCAATAACTCCTAAAGGGGTCAACTGACCATTTTGGTCATGTTGACTTATTTGTAGATCTTACTTTGCTGAACATTATTGCTGTTTACAATTTATCTCTATCTATAATAATATTCAAGATAATATCCAAAAACAGCAAAATTTCCTCAAAATTACCAATTCAGGGGCAGCAACCCAACAACCGATTGACCGATTCATCTGAAAATTTCAGGGCAGATAGTTCTTGACCTGATAAACATTTTTATCCCATGTCAGATTTCCTCAAAATGCTTTGGTTTTTGAGTTATAAGCCAAAAACTGCATTTTACCCCTATGTTCTATTTTTAGCGGTGGCGGCCATCTTGGTTGGTTGACCAGGTCACGCCACACATTTTTAAACTAGATACCCCAAAGATGATTGTGGCCAAGTTTGGATTAATTTGGCCAAGTAGTTTCAGAGGAGAAGATTTTTGTAAAAGATTACTTTAATTTACGAAAAATGGTTAAAAATTGACTATAAAGGGCAATAACTCCTAAACGGGTCAACTGACCAGTTTGGTCATGTTGACTTATTTGTAGATCTTACTTTGCTGAACATTATTGCTGTTTACCGTTTATCTCTATCTATAATAATATTCAAGATAATAACCAAAAACAGCAAAATTTCCTCAAAATTACCAATTCAGGGGCAACAACCGATTGACCGATTCATCTGAAAATTTTAGGGCAGATAGATCTTGACCTGATAAACATTTTTATCCCATGTCTGATTTCCTCAAAATGCTTTGGTTTTTGAGTCATAAGCCAAAAACTGCACTTTACCCCTTTGTTCTATTTTTAGCCGTGGCGGCCATCTTGGTTGGTTGACCAGGTCACGCCACACATTTTTTAAACTAAAGATGATTGTGGCCAAGTTTGGATTAATTTGGCCAAGTAGTTTCAGAGGAGAAGATTTTTGTAAAAGATTACTTTAATTAACGAAAAATGGTTAAAAATTGACTATAAAGGGCAATAACTCCTAAACGGGTCAACTGACCATTTTGGTCATGTTGACTTATTTGTAGATCTTACTTTGCTGAACATTATTGCTGTTTACAGTTTATCTCTAACTATAATAATATTCAAGATAATAACCAAAAACAGCAAAATTTCTTCAAAATTACCAATTCAGGCGCAGCAACCCAACAACCGATTGACCGATTCATCTGAAAATTTCAGGGCAGACAGATCTTGACCTGATAAACATTTTTACCCCATGTCAGATTTGCTCTAAATGCTTTGGTTTTTGAGTTATAAGCCAAAAACTGCATTTTACCCCTATGTTCTATTTTTAGCGGTGGCGGCCATCTTGGTTGGTTGACCGGGTCACGCCACACATTTTTTAAACTAGATACCCCAATGATGATTGTGGCCAAGTTTGGTTTGATTTGGCCCAGTAGTTTCAGAGGAGAAGATTTTTGTAAAAGTTAACGACGACGGACGACGACGACGGAAGACGACGGACGACGGACGCCAAGTGATGAGAAAAGCTCACACTAAATATACTAAAAGTGAATCCTTATTCGATTCATTCATTTACAATTCAAAGAATTTTTACATGCAAATATGATAATATAGCTAAAAAAGTTGTATGGTTATTCCTGTAAATCGTACAATATCATTGACTAGAACTATACATGGCCCATTTTACACCTTATGTTGCATTTAAAAACTGTAATACAATGTAGTATGCTAATTGTTGTCAGGAAAAGAGTTAAAGTTGAAACAGGACATACAGTAAATATTCTTTAGTAATTCAACCAATGTAAACAGAAAAATCTGTCAAATCTGAAGTAAATTTTATGTATCAACTTTCCTTGTTTTGACACATGATATAAACAAATCTGAAAACATATTATAATTGTAAATGAGTAAATTAGTAACATATATTTAATATTGTGTGATATTTTTAGCTATCAGTTTACTAATGTCGAAGGACAGACAGATGTTTACATGATGAAACATTGTATATTGAATGATAGAAACTACTATTTTCAGGTGCAAATAACCATAAATACTTCATTGGATACTTATTTTTCCTGTTTGGTATGATCTGTTGGTGTATGTATGGCTGTAAATTATGTAAGTATTAAAAAGTTTGATATATAATTGTTTTAGCTACATAATTGCTGAAGTTCACATTACAGCAAGTATACATAAAAACAGATAGCCATTAATTTGTTATAACTAGGCAAATCTTTATTAAATTTTCTTCCTCAAAGGCAGCTTCCATATTTCTAAAACTTGGTGGTGTCACTCCTTCCATTTTAATTCCACAAAATTGTATTAACTCAAAATTTAAAATTGTAACTACTTTCCTATGCAGTATATCTTAAAAATAAACACTTAAACTATTTTTGCAAACCAATAAGGCTATAATTTGGCTGGTTTGTAGTTAAAGTTTTAGCTTGGAGTATTATCGTGAACTCATTTTGTACAAAGTGCTATTGTGAATTGCACACAGTATGTCTTATATCTACTTGCATATACTTGAAACAAAATACAAGTCTTACAAAACTACAGGGATAATAGTCCATTTGCAAATTACCGATTTGATTCTGTTATTACAAACTTTTTAAATGAATTACTTCCGTATGTTCCACTGTTTCCATAACGGACATAATTGGCTTTTGCCAATGCAAAGCATGATGAATTCAAAGTGATGTATCAATGGTTAAACTAGTTTTTCATGAAAAATAATTTAGGAAGTCAAAAGTATTTAGCTTAACAACAAATTAATGCCATTAAAAGATTCGAAAACCTTAAAGATTACTCACATTACGCACAGGTAAATTTGCTCTTTCTGCTAGCTTTCCATTGTAAATAAAATTTAATGTCCCTTGCAAGGGAGACAACTAAAAAAGGGATGTCTAGTTACAGGGTCAATAACGGGAATTGGCAAATAGCCTATTGAAAACAAACTTTACCACATATTTTGTTTCAAATTTCTCTTCAAGCACATCATGTATTGAAATTACAATTAAAAAATGTCTTTTTTTTTTAAACTTTCAGATTGGAATAATGTTGTGCCTTTTGATTTCTATGAAGAAGGAATTACTGGAGTATCTTACAAATTAGTGAAAAATTCTCCCTGGGTCACATGGATAGCTTTAAATGCTGCATTCCATTTCTGTTGGGTTGGAATCTTATTAGTTTGTCAACTCTACCAGGTAGGTATAAAAGAGGGAAGAAAGATACCAGAGGGACAGTCAAACTCATAAATCGAAAAAAAAACCTGACAATACCATGGCTATAAATGAAAATGATAAACAGACAAACAATAGTATACATGACACAACTTAGAAAACTAAAGAATTAAATTGTTTTCAGTATTGGAATTAGTGATGTTAGTTATTAGGGCACTCTGGGATGACTTTATCTGTAAACCGTTATATGTTATAATGAATTTATGATATTGCAGTATGGGAATCTAAATGCTGATGTGAAAATTAAGGCAATGTATAGAAAAGATGATGTGGTAAGATTGCCAAAGAGACAGTACATATTTAACTTATCCTACAATTTACATCTGACACTTGAAGCTTTAGTTGTTTACATATAAAAAGTTGTCCCAAGATTTTTCAAAGAAATCAACATGGTTTATAAACGCTAACTGCAAAGAGGACCCAAAAATGAACTATTATGCAGAGATTCACATGACCGCTTGTTAAACACAGAAGTAGGGGACTGTACAAATATGCAAACATTTATTTGAGTACCTGCTATTTGTAAAAAAAAAGCTTTATATTGATAAAGGAATTTAAAATTTCGAAGTCAATTATTATATTTACCAAAGCTTATAGATGAATCCTATTAATTCATCACAAAAATGACAAATTTAATGACAATATTCTTTTTTTTTACAAAAAAATCAAGATTTTGATTCAAATCTAGCATGGTAACCTATGTTATATTTTGTGATCTTTACTTTTGTAGGTTATGTGGTTGGCCATGACAACCAATGAAAGATTAAATGCTCACAGATATAAATATTTCCATTCTGAAGATAAGGACAAAGAGGTTGGACACAGTCATGATGATGGAGAGAAGTGTAAACACCAACCTAAAAGTCCTTTTAAGTGAGTATAGTTAGTATAAAATACTTGAGAGTGATAATTACTGTAAATAACTTTAATAATGGAGTTTCATTGTATTAAAAAAAAGAGTTACTTTCTAAAATACTATTTTCAAAAAATAACAACAAATGTAGAATAAGCTTGATTTCAAATAAAATTGAGAATGGAAATGGTGAATGTGTCAAAGAGACAACAACCTGACCATAGAGCAGACAACAACAGAAGGTCATCAACAGGTCTCCAATGCAGCAAGAATCTCCCGCACCTGAATGCGTCCCTCAGCCGGCTAGTATAGGTTTTGGAAATAAGTCATAATTAGTAAAAATTTATCACAATTAATTTCACCTTTCAAGTTTTTTTTAATAAACTTATTTAAATTATAAGGTTCTTGCATATTGAGTAGCAGTTAAATCCAAATTTGATATATATGTTTTCTTTTTCAGCCGAGGTCCCTTATCTAATCTGATAGATGTACTTGGTATAAGCTTTTTTGGGTTGTTGCGACCTAATAAAGTAGACTGGAAGAATCTTTATGATGTACCAGGGAAACCAGAAAACTTGCTCAGGAGAATGAGACTCAATGTAGCTAGAGAAAATTATCAATTTGTTTGAAATTTCATTAATTATAGATTTTAGCACTATTTAAATCATTTTCATTTTATTATCTAATTTCATATATAGTGTAAATTTTGAATTTTTTTTTAGTTTTATATTGTATATGTATTGACATAAATGGATATATGTGAAATTTGAATTTTGAGTTAAAATGTTTTTTCAAGTCAAAGATCAGTTTTGATTTTTTTTTTATATCAAATAAGTAATTATTTGTCCTTTCATTAATATGTTTTCAAAGTTACTACTGTTTTAATTTTGCTTTAAAATTGTTTATACTTTTTCACACTTATAGATTTTACTTATTCTTCTTTAACTGAAAATTCTGTTTTTTTACTAGATTTGTTTATCAAGAGCTGTTTAAGAAAATATCAAAATTCTCAGGTATATCTCAGGTATTTTTTAAAATCAACTACAACAATATTAATTTCAATCCCTTATTTTTTTTTTTAAATTCCTCCATGTAAACCTGAAATTGTGATGATTTAATAGATTAAGCTAATAATGATGGCTCAATGTTAACTAAAGAAAGCATTTACTACTACTTGTTTGTGCATAATGCGTGTTTATGATTACTTTTTGCAAAAGATGTGTATAAAAAAATATAAGTGTTATTATTCAACCATTATTTTAAAAGCTTTGAAATGTTAAGTTGATGTCTATTCAAAACATTTTGTGTCATTGTTGAAGGAATATATTCATGAGGAACTGCTGATTTAGCGGACTTGTATCCAACATTACAAATTTAAATTTGATAATTTCACTTCTCTAATGATATTAAAATAACCTTTTCACAAAATGATTACCATACCAAGTTAGAGACCTCAGTTCCTTAGATTTTTTTGTTATCAAGCAAGCTTTACTTTATTAATGTTGACTTATGTAATGATATCTTGCTTGCACATATCACAAACGATAAACATGAATGCTTTGGTTTGGCAGCTAGTTTTTTTTTTAATTTTATGTTATTATTAAACCATTTTTTCCATTTTGATATATTAAGTTATAACTTTACTTGTTAGATTGTATCCATTGTTCATTGTTGCTTCAAATTACGTTCTTCTTTTTCTTAAGATATTTATAAATTATCTGTTGCTCTAAACACGAGAGGAATTTTCTTGACTACAATCTGAACATAGAGTGAAATCCCTCTGATGAAATGGAGTAGAGAAACTGCCTAGAGATGAAAGACCAAAGATATCTGTTTAGCGCTATTTTCTTGGCAACATAAATGATGCCATTGTGTAATCATTGAACTGGGCTATGAAAAAACTTTCATAGTCAACCTTCTTATTATTATGATTTATAGTTACAAGTTAAATTATAACATTCTACACATTGAAAATTTTAAAATACCAACTCACAATATTCAGTTTATTGTTAAATATTTTAAGTATGAAACATATGATTGTGTTCTGGAATTATAAAACCTGTGTTAGTGCTAGTAGATCACACCAATTTTAAATTAAACTGTGATATGTGTAATAAAATTATGCAAGTGTGAAAGTTGAATAACCTATCAAAATATTGGATATCTATTGCTTACCAAGATACTGTACGATTGTATAGAAAAAATGTAATTATTAAATAGATGCTAAAAAGTGACAAAAATGTTAATTTCAGAGCAATATGATCAAAATTTAAAAGTTTACAAAAAAAAACATTTTTCCTTTATTATTTATAAAGTTAGATAAAATGAAAATAGAACAAACATATATAATTTGCTATTTTTTTATTACATTTTATGATCATATAATGAATTCTCTTTGATACAGGGTGATACTTCTAAAATAGATTAAATATGCCTGTTAAAACTTTGTGATTTGTGTGCAATGGTTATGTCACTTATGTGCAAAAGATTTGTTTGAAATTATTTTGTTATGTTATGTATGTGTTTCATTTTGAAAACCAATATTATATGTAATTATTTATTTATTTTGAAATTAGTAAATTTTAAGTAGCTTGTATGTAAAACTTATAAAGTATTATTTGTAAATCAAAATATCTTTTAAAAAATGTTCTATAATTGAAATAAATAATCTTTATATCTTAGATATGAAATTTTTGATCAAATAATTGGAATTAACGCATAATCAACAAATATTTTTGAAGAAATCCAGTGAACTTTTTAGAATACAATGCTTTTTGGGAATATTTTTAAGTGTAGATCATAAAGCTGTGATGAATTAAAATGAAGTATAGAACTATTTTTATATTTCAACATGTTTGAAACTAAAATTAAATAGAAAAACTGTTGAAACCTACTTTATGCAATTTTAAGTAGAATTAATGTATGTGGATTTGTAATTCCAAATGCTTAAAATTTGCAAAAATCTTTTCTTCTTTGTAATATGCTATTTTTACAGATCATTTCATTCCAGAAACTAAAAATAATTATCCAATGAACAAATATTTGTCTTTTATTCACTGTACATATGGAACAAAAATACAATACAGTGGTCCGGTGTTTGATGATTTTTTTTCACTTTTCATATTTTGTTTTAAGCCTTATAGCTATACTGATCATAACTTCTATGATCCACTTAATAATTTTTACATATATTTGTATCCTTAAATGCTTCAGATAGATAAGTTAATTTACATTTAAATAAAAGCATTTATAATCCAGATCTACTTTACAGTCACAGTCTGTTTTAATTAGCCAATTTTGACATAATCCAAAATATTGAAACAAAAAAATATGAACAGGTAAACTCACCTATGATATTTTGCTGTGAACACAATGTATGATCTGTTGTTATTTCTTAGTCTATCTTAAACTACAAAATGTTTTGAATTTAAATATGAGCTTACAGTTTTATATTAAATTTTTTATAATCAGTTTGTTTTTTAATTTGACTACTAGACAAAAATACATACCTAACTGTAATTATATAGCTTACTGTGGATTCATTTATTTGACGTGGGTACCAATTTTTGTGGATTAAGGCAAACTTACATGTTTGTGGATATTTAATTAAATTTTGTGATTTTTCTGAAATCTGCATACAAGCCTATAGAACATTTGCTATTCGTTGAACATTTGTTATTATGCAGGATTAACTAGAAATTATGGTTGATCTGTAGGTACTTACTGACAATTCCCTAATGATAGCAGTGCTGATTGTCAATTTTGGGAATTCAATTTGCCAAATAATTTGTACAATATAGAATCATAGTTTTCCAACCACTCGCTCAACATTGGAATGGAAGTGACGACGCCCTTAAAAGCACAAATGACGTTCACTAAAACCAGAGTTTTTGTCGTAAATGCATCAAACTCGAAAGTTGTCTACTGGTTTCCATCTCATGCAATGGGGCATTGAAGAGAAACATTGTTAAATTTGGACAGTTATACACAACATAACACATAAAAACCAAAATTTAGCTCAAATATCAGTCTTTCAATCACTGCTTTGACATAGACTTTTGACCTTTACACCCCAACATAAAAATAAGATTTCCCATCTCCATGGAGTATTAATCAAACCGAGTTAGGTAAACAAATTGTGTATGGCACAAAATATTATATTATGTAACCAAAATTTAACGTTTGACAACTGTACAACTGGATACCAAGTTGTCTGGACATTTGGAGAGCATTCACCTTGTTATAAGCTCAGAAAGATTTTGTCAGACTCTGATCAAAGTTGCAGAAGCACCAATGCCTTGTGATCTTTGTAGATTTGTAATAGAACAATAGATTTTTGTGTTGAGGAAAATAGAGAACGTAGTCTACAGACAAACTATTTTGTTGTTGAAAAAAAACCCAAAAGTCTTCTTACAGCTGCTGAGATCTTGACATTCGACCTCAAAATCAAGACTCTTCCTCATCCATGACATATATGTAAGTTCTTATGACTATTGCAGATAATATGTTAGCACAAAAAAAAGCATGGATTCTAGTTTTTGTAGTTTATTTATAAAATTAGTATAAACATGATGAATTATATATTTGTAAACTTATAAACAATAGAGTATAAAAATAAATCAGGATCCATACTAAGTAAAATGTAGGTGATAATGATATAAAGATTACACTTGTATTCATGCAACTTCTTAAACAATGAAGTCTCTCAGCTCTATTCTAAATTAGCAATGACCAAATATCAAAATAAAGTTTAAAATATAAAAATAAGAAATTGTGGTATAATTGAGAATGGTACAACTCGCCACCAGAGACCAAATGGCATAAAGTTAACAACTTTATGGCACTGTCCTGTGTTTAACAATGAGCAAAACCCATGGCACATGGTAACCTATAAAAGGCCTTGAAATTACTTTGTTATGTAAAACAATTAAAAATAAAAAAACTAATAGCAAAATTTCTGTACAAAATAATAAACAAAACAAATATGACATACAGCAACAAACTAGCACTGAATTAAAGGCTTCAGACTTGGGATATCATTAACCTAAAGTCATAAGAAACCTCAAATAATTTTTTTTTAATGCATATGTTTTTTATAACTCAATGGATACTTTTCACTATAAAACTTATGTTTATATACTTTTTTCTGAAGACAATTCTGTAGATTGTTCATATTCAGAAGAAGTTTACTTTATTTTAATTGCTTACTCCCAGGAAGCAATTTCCCCTGAAATATTTTCCGTATGCAAAGTGACCTCAGCATGACCCATCTCGTAAAACTCTGGTGATTGCATTACGCATGTATGTCCTTTAAATAAACTATTATGTTATTGTACATGTTAAACACCTGTTCAACATCCATGCTTTTTGTTATTTTTAATTTTGGTTTCTTGTGTACTATTTGAAGTTTAGTATGGCGTTCATTATCACTGAACTGCGGATTCATTTATTTTCGTGGGTATCAATTTTCGTGGATTGCTAAAAACTTGCATATTCATGGATATTTGATTTCGTGGTTTTGTAGATCTCTGTATATAAAGCCTATTGAAAATATGATATTCGTTGAACATTTGAATTCGTGGTTCACCTGTTCCCACGAAACCCACAAAAATTGGTATCCAACGAATAATAATGAATCCACAGTATATTTGTTTAGGGGCCAGCTGAAGGAAGCTTGCAGGTGAGGGAATTTCTCACTACATTGAAGACCTGTTGGTGACCTTCTGCTGTTGTCTTTTCTATGTTCGGGTTGTTGTCTCTTTGACACATTCCCCATTTCCATTCTCAATTTTATTTTTTGTTGATTGTTGACAAACAGGTGACAATCTTTCAACTTTGGTTTCAAAACATGAACTTTAACTACCTGCCATATTTTCACAATAACACTGACTGATTGAAAAAAAAATTGACGATTATACATAATGTATACGAAAAAAATGATAAAATCGTGCACAGAAGACTAAGTTTATGATGTTTGTATGCATTTGTTCAAGAATTGTAATAACATTATTTTTCACGGGTCACTCGTTTATTATGACTTTAATCAAAATAAAAGAAAATGACCTCCACTGTTTTGAACTACTTGAGTATTTGCAAAAAAAGCCCAACTGGGTTAGGACCTGCATAGCTGCATGCAATTGATAGGGGTTACACCTATTCTGAAACATAACTGAAGATTATTCCTTCTCATAAAAGTCAACGTACTGTGACCTATAGTTGTCTATGTCTGTGTCATTTTGGTCTTTTGTGGATAGTTGTCTCATTGGCAATCATACCACATCTTCTTTTCATAAGTAAAGTTAGATGTTTTCCACCAAAACTATTTCAGACAAACAGAAAACTGGCAGAATATTGGACTGAGCTGAGCAGTGACTCAACTTGCTTTTGCAATTGGAAACGAAGTTAAAACAGTAATTGCACTTTTGTCCCATACAGTGTTCTCTATAGTCAGTGAAGCAGGTTGATAATCTTCTCACAGTTATGTCCCCTGCAGTCTTCCATGAATTTAAGAATATGCTGACATTTTTTACAATTCTTCATATCTTTTATCATGTCCCTATTTTTTTCAAAGCCTGGTTTGTCAATATAATCTATAATATTGTTTAGTTCATTTTCATCCTTTACCAAATCATACAGTTCTACAAAAGTCTGAAAAAAAAATATGAAAAAAATACAGTATGTATCTGGAAAAACAATGTGAAAAGCTTCATTGGTTGGTACATTTCTTATTTTAGTAAATATTTCTTATACAATACATTTTTATTGAATAAACATTAAAAAAGAAAAGAAATTGTATCATGCACTCTATTTTCATTGGTCCTAGTACATTGTATTTTCAAACCTTTACACTTAAAAGAAAATTTGGACACATACTGAATATCCATTTGTCATAACAGAAAATATGTGATGAGATATTTATTTGCATTCCATTTACATTATTATATGATCCTATTATTGTGTTCAATCCAGACATTTTCAGCAATGTAAAAACACGTTGTTTTTTTTTATCATCCAAATAGCATTCATCAGTTTAATAAATCCCATTTTAATTATGTAAAATTCCCTAATTAACTTACTGCATGGTCTTCCATCACATAACATAATTTCTGTTTATCTATATTTGGTTCACCCCACATCACCCCACATCTAAATGTGTTGTTATGACTATCTTCACAAACACAATGGTTGTCACAATTCTGAAAATAAATATGTACTAGTAAATCGAATAAAAAAAGAAGAATGTTTGGTAAATTTCCTCTCATTTTAAAATAATGTAATCTTTATGATAGCCTGAATTTTTCAGGAAAAGAGTTTGAAGCAAATTTGACTTAAAAACCCAACATATTTTAGTTTAATTTCATGATAATATTGCCTCTCTAATTATCCATTAATAATGGACTTCCAGATAAAAATCACATTTTATTTTATATCGGTTAAGAATAAGCTTATCTTATTGGATAAAAAGAGGCCACATGACATTCTTTATTCCTCAGTAATAAGTTCCATTGGTCATTAACAGAACAAAACGGACTGGAAAACCGGTCGTTAACAGACTTTTACATGATAATGACTGGTGGGGCGTGGTTTGTCTGTATGAGTGATGTTCCTTAATAAAGCGCAATATGTGTTTGCAGTTTACAGTTATGAAAATGGAAGACACGTCTGTTAGTGCAGACAACTCTAATGACCGTTTTGCTACTGATGCAATTATAGTAAACTTTATTTTGTATTTCAAATATTAAAGTGACTAATATAAATATCTAAAACTATGACATGTGTCATATGGTATTTTGAACCCCCTAAAAATTGAACCCGGGGTCAAAATCGTACATTATCTCGAGGTTACTTTAAACAATTTGAATTTATTAATTCTTTTTAAAACATAGTTTCTCAATGAAATAAACATTATAGTTATTGAAAAAAACTGGTCATTATCGTGATATATGGACAGCCCGTAGGACGGTGGTATTGACTGTGACAGCGATAATGACCTCGCCTTCGGCTCAGTCATAATCGCTGTCTCAGTCAATACCACTGTCCTGTGAGCAGTCCATATTATAGTATTAATGTATGGACTTTTTCATATTGGCCCTGTAACATGCCTGAGGTGTTGATAATGGCCAAGGATATGGCTCTGAGGCAACGCCTAGGGCCATTACAACTGTCCGAGGCTATTTTTAATATCAAGGGCATGTTACAGGGCCAATCTGAAAAAGTCCATATAATGATCCTTTTATTAACCAACTATTAAGGCAACTTCATTCAAGAACAGTCTTCAAGTCTCGGATCCAAAATTATACAGCTATCCACAAACTACAACAGGACCAATACAGAAAAGCCGGTTTCATAACATTTTTATTAAATGGTTTTAATTCTTCTATTAAACAATTAAAGAGTGAGAAACTTACCGTGAAGAAGATACAGGAATTTCATAGCTGAACTACAACTTGTCTTTTTGCATTCAATTTCGCATGGAATTTTGGTCAACATTGTGACTGTCAGATGTAATTTCTGATTTCTCATCCAAGTACTTAATTTTATGCTATTAAAATTCATTTCATCTAGCAAATAAAAAGTAGCTGGGAAGAATAAATAAGACAGCTTAACTATACATAAGTCTGCATTCTGAGAATTGAACAACGGAAATGAAACAGTAATAATAATCGAAAGTCGTACTCGAAAAAGGCTGTGAAATATTTCCGTTTCAAGTCGTTACAAAACGATGTCAATGAACATCATTTAAACTTGTTTTTATGATATCAATTTTAAAAAAAAATTAAAATATGTCACACTTATTAAAAAAAATAAACAACATTTTGATTTAATCAATGTCCCGTTTCATCTGTTTATAATGCATGACTGTGATTTCATAATGCACGGGTGTGATTTCGTAATGCATGACTGAGATTTCATAATGCATGACTGAGATTTCGTAATGACTGGCTGTAGCAATTTCTCCATTCATAATGACCAGATGTCGAAATTTTCCTTTTATAAAGCATGGGCATTTCTATACATATTGTAGTAAGTTGGTAAATAAATCACGATAATGACCAGATTTTCAATAACTAACTATTATGTAAATAGTTGATTCTGTATGAAAGATTGTTAGGTGAGAATGTGTGTTGCTCAGACTTTTGTTTTCTATATTGTGAACAGTTGTTTTTCTGTCTTTCAAATTTTATACAACCGCAACAAAGGAAAACTTTTGGTCGTATATTGGTATGACCTTGGTTCGTCGTTGTCCGAAGACATTTGGTTTTTGCACTGTAACTTTAGTATAAGTAAATAGAAATCTATGTAATTTAAACATACCGTTTATGACCATAAAAGGAAGGTTGGGGATTGATTCATTCATGTGCATGTAATTACTTTAAGAACTCATTTCCAAATCGAAAATTCAACTATTAAATATTTGTTTCAAAGATGATGATCAACATGTTCCTATTGTTGTCCCACAATCCCATCATTCTTAAATGTGACCTAATGAATAAAACCAATCACAGGATTTTTAATATGCCCAATACCACAGAATTCATGTGTATAATACAAAGAGCTTACAATTTGGAAGCACCTGTGATCATCTCTGGATATTGGTGGGGTTCCTGTTGCTCAGTTATTAGTTTTTTATGTTGTACTTTGAATACTATTGTTTGTCCTGTTTCAACTCTCTTTTGCAAAGAAAAGTATATTTTTTTTATTCTAATAACTTACTGCCATGCCTTGATTTTTGTACTGAGGACAACCTTGGATTTCATCTTTATGTTCTCCATAATGTTCTAATAAGATAGGTGACGATCTGTTATAGTTCTGTGTAGTCAGTAACTTCAGTAATGATTCCCCTTGCATTGTTGTAGGTATGGTTGATTCTGCTATCTCCAGAAATGTTGGGGCTAAGTCAATAGATGATACTGGAGACTAAAATCAAATAATTTGTATAATAAACTCAAGTTGTGATATTTCTTTTATTCTAAACCTATTGATTCTTTCCAGAGCAGTTGATTATATTTTTTTTAATAATCAATTTGTGGTTTTCTTGGTCTCAGTTATTCATTTATATATTAAAATTCAATTATGATTTTGAATTTCTCACTTTAGTTTCCTCTTATCTGGCTATAGACTATGCCACCATATCTAATGACATCACATAGAGAGATAAAAGGATTGTTTTGCAGAGAGGAAATGATAAATTTTCCTACACATTGATAAAAATTGTTAAAAAACAGGGTTGAGCTAGAATTAAATGATGTGGAAGCAACTACCGGCGAGCGTAGTGAGGCCAAACTTTTTTGGGACCCTATTATGCAGATTTTTTTTTCTTTTCAGTTTTCGGTCATAGGACGGTTTAAAGAGGAGCTATATGTACTAGATAAAAATTTATGAATGTAAAACTATAAATAAATCTTCTGAATAGAGTAATACATAAACAACACATATTTGTGATACAGTATTTGCTCAAGATTGTCCAAAATCTGCTCTTCGGGTCTGGGCAGAAACAAACTTCTCTATAACTTAGTCAATATTCACACTGAAATCCAGATGGATATGCAGTTATGCTTTGTAACTGTTGTTGTTCATTGTTGATCCTACATTTGTTTTCAATAAGATACTTAGTACTGTGACTGATATATCTCCATCATGGCATGGTAGCACTCGCGAGATGTTATCAACCAGCGTACGTGTTCGGCATCGAGCTACCCAAATTGAATGCGTCAAAATTACATGCCAGGTCAGTTTCGTATGTCTCAGACAATATTGAGATTTGTTCGTTCCGGATATATTCTACAACTCGATGAAGCAGATACAGCGCAAAGAAGAGATTTTCTGATAATACTTGACGGGACTCCACTCTCCACTTCCCTTATCATATGGTCTATGAAAGCAAAAAAATAGACTTTCCGATACTGTTTTGGCGTGGTTGCAGATTGATTGGCTCCAGTAGTCTGTAGACTACATCGCCTCAGCATATTTTTAACGATATCGAAGGGATCTGATAATTCTAATGCTGATTGGTACATCTCATTCCAAACTGATGAACTGTACACTGTAAAATGTGCTTCAAAACTACATGTCGTAGACTGAGTCTTACAAATTTAAATCTTGTAAAAGATACAAGTTACATTCCGATTTTGTCATAATTTAAAAAAATTAAATATTTTGAAAAAAAAAGTTGTTAATTAATGATATTTTATCAATTAATAAGTGACAACATTGGTGTTTAATAACATTCAATTTAATTATAAATTATTATTTGGCCATTTCTTTCTTGCATGTTGAATCAATATGCATGCAACTGCGTGTTAGCGAAGATCTTTTTCTGCATGACTCGAACACTTGTCACTTGGTTGACTTGTCAAACTAATATCCGAGATGGATGGAAAAGACACCAACAGTCTCCTAATCATAATAATCATAGATAATACATGCATCACTCTGTCCGATTCCGATTGACCAACTCATCTCTCTCTCCTCGTTTTTTTTTTTTTTTTGTGAAAACGACGTGGATGCACGTGCTGTCGTGCCTCCGGGTAGCTATGCCCCTGGAAAAACAGATTCCACTACAGCTATGATTGTGATATACCAGTATTTTTCTCTCAGACAGTTTGAAACTAAAATTCAAATTGTGAGTCATTCAGTGGTTATCACTGCCTGCTAGTATATCTGAAACTGTATAGTCATTATGATACTTACATTATATGTTGAACCAGGTTTTATGCCAGGTCCTCGAACCATAAATGGGACTCTGTTATCAAATTCATACAACTGGCGCTTATCATTAGGCAATGAAAACTGACCTACAAGAGCAAAAGTTGTTATACCTTAATAGTATTTAAAACAAGGAATTATTTGAATCTGGAATAATTTTGAATTCTAGAAAATTAATAAGAAATTTATGATGAAAACTAACCCAAATAAATAGGGTTAGCCATGTGCACATGGCTACGGGGGGTTAGTTAGTTCATACTGAAATGATAGTGAGCCTAAAATTAACCTTAGCCATACATTCATGGCTAACCCTATTTAGTTGGGTCAGATTTCATCATACATTTCTAATCAATTTTCCAGAATTCAAAATGATTCCAGATTCAAATAATTCCTTGTTTTAAAGTTATGCTATAATTTTTCTACAAATTGATGTACATTTATATTTCATCTTTGTTAGATTTGGCATGCCATTTGTTTCAAAGCTAGCTGGGCTACTCACAACTGTTCCCTTTTTGACTGACTTCATCTCCAAATTTCACAGAATTTAATGCTTTACCTCTTTTTGGTATTTCTACCAATTTTACTTTGTCAAAACACACAAACTTTCAGATGTTATTTGTGAAATTAATTTGGAGTACAGTATGCAATGTGATGCAATACAAAAACAGATCTCTGTGAAGCAGCCTCTACATACTAGTTTTTGGTAAATTTGTATTGGAGTTTTGTTGTTTAAATGATGCTGATTATACAGATTTATACATAGTGTAACAAAGGCACAAAATTCTAATGACACCTAATTCAAAACTAAAAAAAATGAGGAATGTGTCCATGGAACACAGATAATGCCCCTGCTTGCATATAAGATTTCAAAGGGACATGACTCAAGAACTATAAAAGTGACACTACCCAAAATCATTCTTGAACTGTGTTTTGAGGTAATAGGCATTGAGTGTAAGATTCATAACATTTGGTTGAGACATTTCAAGTCAAAGAACAGAAACTTACTTTTTGAATATACAGATAAGGGTAAAACTTAATGCCCCCTCCACCATGGTGGGGGCATTAAAATATGTTGACATTTTGATGTTACCTAAATGATATCCATTATCCGATGTGAAGAATATAAATGTGTTGTTAATCAGATCTTTTTCAGTCAGAATATTGACAACATTTTCTACCATATCATCTACAGACAATAATGTTCTCCATCTGAAACAAAAATGGAAAACTTACCATCTGAAAACATTATTCTTTCAATTATGACCTGACTTGAAATGAAGACACATATATTAAAAGTACAAATCAGGCAAACAATATACTGTTTTCATATAATCTTTTTTCATGATTATAATCATTCTATGGAAAAAATATGTTGTTCAAATTGAAACAAATGGAAAACTGACCAAAGTATGAGTTTCATAAAAGTTGGATGATGAAAGCTCAATTCAGAGTGTGAAAATGAAAATGGAACAGACCAAAGGACAGTCAGATGGAATGAACTTCAAGGGTAAAAGTAAATGCTCCCTTCACATAGACAAGGGCATGAAAGAAAACACATCAACTTGTATACATTTACCTGTTTCTGAAAAGTTCATCAATAGTTGTTACTGTATCATTGGGCATAGGGTTTAGTGCTTGTTCAATCAACCAGTGTTTGTTCTGAAATTATATTTTTGAAACTATTTTCATTAGCAATGAATTTATAAAGAAGTATATCTAGTAATAGACCTCTTATGTTTTACTTGCAATTTTATAAACCTAAATTCAAGAAAATCTTTTGTTATTCTTTTACAGATTTTTTTCAATTCATGCTTTATCAGACTTCCTATATAAATAATTACTTACATCCACTCCATTTGAAATGTGGCAGAAAATTGCCTCATTGTCAATCATATCACATCTCTGCATTTTTAATTTCAATTCAAATTCAGTTCCTATTTTAGTTAAAACATTTAAGTCCTAAATGTTAACTAGTACTGGAATATGTTCAAGAAAGTAATTATTAATTATTGGTTTTTAAGAGACATGGAAAAGTTGCAAGGAAACCTTTTATTTTTTACTACCCTTAATTGTTGACTAATAATTTAACAGATTGTAATTGTAACCTTTCCATGAATGTTGTAACTAGGAGTTCTTGGAGCCTTTTTGTTTGCGAAGTTCTCTCTATACTTTGGTGCTGGTGTAAAGGGTGCATGTGATGCAGGTGTAGATAACATCATAAAAAATGGTCCAGATTCTGTAGACTGCTGGTCCAAAAACTCTGTAGCTCTTCTGTTCTGAAAAAAAGTGTTTTGTTTAATTAAAAAGTATGAATATTTAACTTTTCCTGTTGATTGCTTAAGTTTAACCAGATGCTCCGCAGGGCGCAGCTTTATACGACCGCAGAGGTTGAACCCTGAACGGTTGGGGCAAGTATGGACACAACATTCAAGCTGGATTCAGCTCTAAATTTGGATTGTGATTGAATAGTTGACACAGCATAGGTTTCTGACACAGAATGAATGTGGTCTAATGAACTTAAAATTTTTGTTTTGCCTTTGAGCAAGTCACTATGCTGTTGAATATTAATCCTCTCAAAAAAATGTTTGAAAAATTTTCTTTTCAAATTAGAAAACTTTCACACTCAATTGTACACCACTTTGTAAAGCGGTGGTTTATAGTGATAATGAAGTCCGTCTTTCCGTTCGTCCGTTGGACTGGTACAACATGTTTCGCCGGTTTTGTAAGCGCATCGCCTCATAAACCACTTAATATACATTGGGGTTTCCAGACATTTTTAAATGAAGAGGGGGTCCAATCCAGGAGAAAAGAGGATTCCAAATATATGTTCCCATACAAATACATTTAAAGTTAAAAAATTTGTAAGGGTTCCGCGGAACCCAGTGTGTCGCCTACTTTTGCTGTAACTGCCAGGCTCAACAAAAATGAGGAAAACAATTAATAAAAATATTTCTCTTGATACTATATTAAAAGTAGAATAAGAAAGTCATTATTTTTTTTAAAAATTTAACCACAGAGTGAATGTGTTGTTTCCTGGCAGAAAACCTAAGTCCATTTAAAAGTAAAATACAGAAAAAATGGAGTTGTCTTTTAACAAAATTTACTTCTGGATACTATCTTATGATCATAAATAAGCTTCTGTCCAAGTTTGGTACAAACCCAGGATAGTTTAAGAAAGCTATTAAAATTTTAAAAACTTTAAAAATTTAACCACAGAGTGAATGTAATGTATCCCCGCAGAAAAACTAAGTCCATTTAAAAGTAAAATACAGAAAAAATGGATTTATTTGTTTACAAAATTTACTTCTGGATACTATCTTATGATCATAAACAAGTTTCTGTCCAAGTTTGGAACAAACCAAGGATAGTTTAAGAAAGTTATTAAAATTCTAAAAACTTTAACCTCAGAGTGAATGTAATGTTTCCCCGCAGAAAAAACTAAGTCCATTTATAAGTAAAATACAGAAAAAATAGAATTTTATTTTTACAAAATTTACTTCTGGATACTATCTTATCATAAACAAGCTTCTGTCCAAGTTTGGTAGAAATCCAGTATAGTTTAAGAAAGTTATTAAAATTTCAAAAACTTTAACCACAGAGTGAATATTTGTGGACGCCGCCGACGACGCCGCCGACGGAAAGTAGGATCGCTTAGTCTCGCTTTTTCGACTAAAGTCGAAGGCTCAACAAAAAGAGTTTCAAACCGCCGGATCCCAATTTTCTTGAATCCGTCACTGGCATAACTATTAATTATTTTTTCTCGGATTCTGTATCATAAATGATAATATAAAAAGAAGATGCGGTATGATTGCCAATGAGACAACTGTCCACAAGAGACCAAAATGACACAGACATTAACAAATATAGGTCACCGTACAGCCTTCAACAATGAGAAAAGCCAATACCACAAAGTCAGCCATAAAAGGCCCCAAAATGACAATGTAAAAGAATTGAAACGAGAAAATTAACGGCCTTATTTATATAAAAAAAGGAATGTATTTCGGATTTTATTTAAATTATTTATGGGGTTTCTTTATATAAGATACGGACTTGAACATTGCATTATATGGGGGCACCCATCAGGTATTTCCAACCGTGACCTCCAAAACCATTTGTTAAACTTTTCTAAAATTGCTCCATTTTTAATCAATTAATGTATTCTGAACCTTCTATTTCAAATTTTTGGTAAACATATTTTTGATGTTTCTATATCTAAAATACGGACTTTGTCATAACCTTATATTGGGCGTACCTATTTTATATCCACAACTTCCTTCAGACACTTGTCATAACTTAATGAATTCCTTATCATTTAATTCAATTGTGCACCTCTTATTTTGATTTTTCCAAAATTCAGCAGTTTTCTATTTCCATGATAAGGACTTTTCCATTACCTTATTGAGTGGTACCCATTTACTATACGCAACTTTCAAAAAATTACCATATATTAATAAAACTTCCTCATATTCATTATATAATGATGCCCTTGTGCACCAGTAATTTTTTTTTTTAGTGGTTTATTTTTTTCCAAAACATGGACTGTAGAAGTGGCGGGGTATAATTTCGTTAATTCTTTCCTCAATACCTAGTTTTTAAACAAAGCTTTCTCTATCTATTTTTTGTCATTTTAAAATAGACAAGCTTGATGTATGTTATCACCAATTGGTCAACAGCAGACGGTGTAAATAGTCTTTAAAAATGTAATAGTTAAACAGATACCTGCAACGACACACAAATACAGAGTCCACAAGCGAATCATGTATTGCTTTTAGTCATTTGATTTTAAATAAGATTGACGGAACAAAAATATAATTATTTTGCCGTCTGCAAAAATCATCAGAAATATATTTGTATTGTCTGATGAAAGAAATTACACGTTCCATGGACACAATCATTATATCACATAGACACGTATATACCTTCTAATTGCCGTTGTTTTTTTCTTCAAAATCACGACTGGTCATACAGACAAAAAATCTGAAATTGGTGAAAAATCAAGGTCAAGACTGCATGACTACTAGGAAGTACTGTTTCAAGACTTGATATTTAGGTGTATCATAAGCCAAATATTAAGATCACATAACTACCATGAAATACTATTCCAAGACTTGATATTTAGGTGGATCATAAGCCAAAGATCAAGACTAAATGATTACTATGTACTTCTTAAATTATTAAAACACCCTTTATCCAATGCTAAAGCCCAAATATGGTTATATCATCAGGTCACATGTTTACCGTATAGTGTAAAAATGTTTACCGTAACATGTCAAAAAGTTAACTGTAACATGAACATTAGCTAACTATAGATAATTGTAACCATGGAAAATCCCACTGGGATTTTTCACCGGTAAACTCAACCGCCGGTTAACGCAACCGCCGGTTAACGCAACCGCCGGTTAACGCAACCGCCGGTTAACACAACCGCCGGTTACCATATCTATATAAATAGGGTGCAAACATTAATCCACCATTCTGCCTCTGATGAAGGTCCTTTATGGACCGAAACCGGTCAGGCTATCAAACATCACCAGGCGCTGTTAATTATGTGTATTGGTATATACTATATTTTTATGCTTTTACATTTTTCTCACTGATACACATAGTTAATATGGCTTCTACTAACGAAAGCTCCATGGAGCTAATGTGTTTAGAGACTACTTATGTCAGTACACCTTTCCTATATTGCCTATTACTGTATACAGTTTATTTCCTTAAAATTACCAATTATGGGACAGCAACCCAGATTTGGTCTAAATGCTTTGGTTTCAGAGATATGAACCAAAATCTATATTCTACCCCTATGTTCTATTTTTAGCCATGACGGCTAACTTGTTTGGTTTGCCATGTCACTAGACACATTTTTAAAAATAGATACCCCAATGGTGATTGTGGTCAAGTTTGGTTAAATTTGGCCGAGCAGTTTCAGAGGGAAGATTTTTGTAAAAGTAAACCACGACAGACGATGACTACAACTCCGAGAACCACGGACAATGGAAGTCATTTAGTGATGAGAATAGCTCACTTAAAGGGCCAGGTGAGCTAAAAAGAAAAAGACAAAGACAAACAAACAAACAACAGTACACAAGACATAGCACAGAAAACTAAAGACTAAGCAGCACGAACCCTACCAAAAACAGGGGGGGAGATCTCAGGTGCCCAGAAGGGTAAGAAGATTCTGCTCCACATGTGGCACATGTCGTGTTGCTCATGTTATTACAAATCTGGAAAATACCCATAGTCTAATACTGTAGGTCATACTCTTGAAAAGGGAACAGGATAGTTACTAAGTTATGACATAAGGAACATATCCTATATCATCTGTAAAAGCTATATTCCATAACGGTCAATCAACTTGTGAGGGCTTCCGTAAAATTTACAATGGAATAATTTCAACTTCACCATTTGTTTAACAATGTTTTAATAGCTTCCTCACTACAGATGAAACACTGATTTACTGTTATTTGACACTTTAATTTCTTACATTGGTTAGAGAAGGAAAATTGTTCTTGTGTGTGCATTTTGTATTTGAAGAAAAATCTCAACTTTATAGTTCAACCAGTTTTTGCCTTTGTTTTAAATACGACTCATCTAACCCTTTTTAGGACTATAGTAGTATGTGTATAAATTCTGCTCCTTTTCTTTATAAAGATAAATATAATCAACAAAGAATTTGGAATGATATGGCAACACGCTACAGTATTAAATTATTGCAAAGACAGAGATTATAGGCAAGATGAACATATAATTTGAAGTTACTGTCGAACCATTTTTTTTTTGCAAGCCTGTGCTTTACTGACCACTGTAGGCTATGAAAGCTACAATCCTCTAAATCTAATGCTAAATAAAGAGATTGTATGAGAAATGAGCTTTGACATGTAGCAAATATTCTCCCCATGAACTCTTTGGTTTATTACCATTGAACTTATTAATTATAAAATGCAAAGAGAATACCTTAAGTGTCAAACTGTTGTTTGCTGTCTCATTTTACAATCACATTATAAAGTATATGGATAGGGTAGTAATAGTTAACAGTTTAAACTTTTATATTGATTTTTTATATATGATATACATTTGTACTTGTTTTTTATACCGTACCTTGGTTAGATTTTGCAAAGTAATTTAAAAGTGTATTTATATTGGCTAATGCACACGAAGATTGCATAACAAAGTGTTTTGTGCAAATATTTCAACAACAGTAAATTAAATTTTATCTTTTTAAAAAACCTTTAAATGATCTGTTGTATTACATACTTAGGTTTTTCTTAAGAATTCCTGTATGTAATTGATATATTCATCCTTGATAAACATGATCTTTTAAATGAAAGATTTCCTTGTATCACAAAATAGTCTCAAATTGCATATTTTGAATGCAACAAAGTGGTCAAGTTGAATAATTTCATTATATCTGTTAACTTTTATATCACTGTATTGGATGATAAATGAGGAAAATTTATAAAGTAGTTTTATTTTTCGTATAAAATGGCTGCCTCAAATTCACGATCTCAGATTATAAAACAATGTGGAGTGTGTGAAACAGATGCAAAAGTAAAAGTGAAATGTATTGATTGTGACAGATTTATGTGTGAAACATGTAAAAAGAATCATTCAAAATATAAAGATGCAGAAATTCATAAGCTTGTAGATATAAAGGATATCACAGTGGATGATGAAGCAAAAAATGAGCGAGGCAAATTCAAGGCGGTCAGATGTAGCAGACACATAGACCAAATGTGTTATATGCACTGCAGCTCATGTAGTAAAATTGTGTGTCCAGAATGCATCGAGTCTAATCACCAGACACATCAGTTAAAAACCATACAAAGTGGCTGCACTGATTGGATGAACAAATTATCTGATTTTCACGATGAAGTTTCTAATGAAACCAGTTTATATCTCAGGAAACTCGACACACTGGAAAAAGTTGATAAATTGCAGTATGATGAGATAATTCGTCAAATCGAACTGGATAAAAAAGAAGCAATAGAAAAAGTAGAACAAAAGTACAATGCTGAAAAAGACAACTTGGGAAGACAAAAGAAATTAATTTCTAGTCTTTCTACCTCTAAGAAAGACAAAATTAGCAAGCAGCAAGATACTATTGACCAAGAAAAGAAGCATCTTAATGATATTGCTGTAAGTAAAGACACAGCAAAATTTGTTGAAAAAGCAAAAGAATTTGAAAGTAAACATTTGAAAGAGGTTAAAGATTCCATTAATTCAAATCGCTATAATTCAAAAATACTGCAGTACACACCAGGAATCGTGTTTGGAATGGAACCAAATACAACTACCAATGAAATTAATGTTACAATTCAACAAGCATTTAACATGGACTTAACCATTAAGGACTTGAAAATTGATAAAAGCAAGACAGTATGGACATCTAGCATTGATAGTATCAACCAAGCTGACGCTAAGAAGGGTGTTGAAAATTTAAACATAACTAAAAGAACACCAAGTTCAGCAGAAATAGGAGAATTTATTCAAATAGAAATAACAGACACAGATGATCTAGTGTTCATTTCTTCAAAAGGTGTTTTCATTTTGAATAAAAAAGATGAAACAATCAAGAAAATAGTTGGTTTAACTGAAAATAAGCCAAGGTCAATGCACGTTTCCAAGGAAAATCAATTATTTATTGGAATGAGCTTTGGTGATGTTAAAAACTGCACTGACAAAGCAATCATAGAAGTCTTCAGCTTGGAAGGGAAGAAGTTAACAGCAAAAACCATTTCCAATACAGAAAATCAATTTCTTATCAACGGTTCTGTGACCAGTTGTGCAACTTTTAACAATGAAAGTGAAACCTTTACAAGTAAAGACAACTCAAACAGGGGAACTATATGTTACATTGATTATAATGATAAATCTCACTGTGGAAGAATTATCAAACTTAACTTGAATCGTGACATTCAATGGGAATACAGAGGAAATGGAATTGTGAATCGTGATAAGAATTCATTTAATCCCTGTGCAATGGTGGTAACAGGCCAAGACAATATTGTTGTTGCAGACTTAAAACAAAGTTCCCTACACATTATTCAGCCTAATGGACTTTTACTAACCTTAGTTGATTTGACCTTGGTAGGGTTACAGGGACCAGAGCTGCTGACCATAGATGGAGATGGGCACCTATGGATTAAAACTCTTACAGACACAAATACAGGAAAGTTATCTGAACTGACATTTTCTGGTTTTTAAATTTTACTGATTAGATGATTAAGACATCAATAATTCAATTTGTGTACACTTATAAAAATTTTGAAATGATTTTCTTTTTAAAAAAAGTTCATGCTTATTCCTTTAGGAGTAAAAGTTAATTATTGGAAGTAGATCAAAACATGTTCAGAATATGTTCAGCTTTTTTTTTAAATTGGTTTCATATGATTCTAAAGCGTCATTATACACTGTTTTCTTACATTATAAATTGTTATAAAGTCTTCATGTCTAAAAACAAGCCCAGACTATTCCCTGAAACCATATGAATTTTAAAAAATAAAAGTTTATTTAGACTGTTTTTCTACCCTTAAATTGAAAGCCTTTGGTTTGTTTTTTAAAATACTGGTCAAGCTGATTCAACCATGATGTCTCTCACTATGAGTATGTTATGAAAAATTCTGATGTTCAAAGGTAAATGATCTTTACACAGTAACTCATTCATACATGTGAATTTATTGAAATTTCATACATAGTAATTGAGGAATAAACAAAAACTGAAAACTTAATTTAAACAAATGAATTATAAAAAATGTAATAGCTTTCATTAACTGCAGTGTTCAAAGTATTCATTATAAAAGGTATTGTGAAATATTAAAAAAAACAGACCTTTTTACCAAGGTTCACTTGAATTTTTAACAAGGTGAACCAACACCTGAAGTGATAATCGTGAGATGGCTAATAGTGGATGGATACCAAAAGGTATTCACAATGGACTTTTACTTAGATGAGTAATATAAAACATGATATTAATATAAATAAATTAAAGAGTCAACAGCACCCATCAATTACCGTATGGTAAGAGCTTATTCTGGGGGACATGTTTCACATCAAGTGTGGCATCTTCAAGACAATGTTACATATGAAATAAAACTATGAAAAGCAAATTTTACGCTTCATGGGGCAAGTAAAGTTCAACTGAACTTATGACTGCGAACATATTTAACTACCTGACTGATATATTTTGATCAAAATTGTTTACTGACTATTTTTCTAATATTAAATCAGTCCAAATTCCAAACATGATGAAACCTCTTCAAAAATCCTGAATATTGATTGGTGGTCTATCAGCTCAATTTTAATTTGATATATGATACCTAGATCTAAAATTTAAATGATTGAATAAAGATTTTTCATTCTGTATGCATTAATCAGGGTTTATAATGTAGTAAAAATCATAGATCTGCAAAATATAATGACTGAATTATTCTGGTTACCCTGTTAATAAACTCAGGTGAAAGAGGGTTTAAAATAAAATTAAATACCACTATCATTCACTACTATTTAAATAACAATTCAATTCAATTCAATATTTTATTTAAGTCTCATCTCTCAATAATATATAATACAACATTACATTAAATGTAAAAATATATAAATATAAAAAGAGAGCCATTCTGTACAGAATTATAAGAGACTATAACATTAAAAATTATATAAAGAATGCATCTATTATAAAACATATTGACATTAACATTATTTACAGTATAAAACATTTCTACGTCTATTTAAAATAAGATTACAGGCTTTGGCACAGCTACGAATCATATTATTATCTGTAAATAAAAACACTAATTTCTGTTTATCATCATAAGACATAAAATCACTATTAAAATGTGTTGCTTCATCAAATAATGTTTTTCTAAAATCATCATACAAAGGACACGATAAAATAACATGGGCTTCATCTTCTAAAACATTCGTACAATTATCACATACTCGATCTTTTAAAATTAATTTTTCAAATCTCCCCGTTTCTATTCTTAGTGGTGCTACACCACATCGAAATTTGGCAAAAGAACTCCTTTGCGAAAATGGCATTGGAATTTTACAATAAGTTTCCGTTTCAAAACTGTTCTTAAACAAATTATATGTGCGAAGTTTGTTACCCCCTTTACCAGATAAAGCTTTCTCTGATTGTAAATTGCCTTGCCACTGTTCGACATATTTACTAAACATTTTAGACATAACAGTATTGACAACTGAGGTACTATCAACATAATCTGTAATGATACACAAATGTTCTGCATTATACTCAGAAAACGTTTTCCTTACATAAAAATTCCAATTTTTTATACACTTATGTTTTTTACTCATAATGTCTGCCCATATGAAAATTTTTCTGTTTAAACGCTCAGAACTCATATTGTTCAAACGGCACCATAGTCGAATTAAGCATTGCCATTGTTTTTGAAAGATAGGTATCCACCCCATATCCCCTGCAACTGCAGCATTTGGAGTATATTTACCCACTCCAAGAAAAAATCTGCAAGCTCTATTATGGATGGCATTTATAAAAGAAAAATTTTTGCAACCCCAAATACCAGCACCATATTCAACAATTGGAAGCACCAAACTCTCATATAATTTTGAAAAGACATTATGAGTAACACCACCTAAAATTTTGCACTTGGCTATAACAATATACCCTGTTAATAAACTCAGGTGAAAGAGGGTTTAAAATAAAATTAAATACCACTATCATTCACTACTATTTAAATAACTGAAAAATATTTACAGTACGTGCTTAATTCATACCAAATATGATATAGGCAGAAGGCTGAAAAATTAATCATTCAAATTTTTCATTGAAATGACAGAAACCCATGATTCTAGAAATATTAGCTCTGTCTACTTCATTGTTTGCAGTGTTAGTGTACTTTATGCAAACAATTTTTTTATTAAATTACAAATTTTATCCATTTGAAAAAATGAGCTAGTTGACAATAAATATTGAAATATGGATAATTAATATATATAAATATACAAGCTATTAACTTTAAAAATAACATCTTTATATACTCATTTCAATTAAATGATGTATCATAATTGATTTCATATGAAATGATACTGCTTTCATCTCAATAGACAATATGTCAAAATTTTGTGTTTAAAGATTTACTTTCAGATTCAAAAATATTGTTTTGTTCTTAATATGATACAAAACAATGCTTCACACAGAATATGTTGGTCACTTTCTTCCATTTCTTTTATAAATGGTAAATAAAAGTAGAATATGTCCATAGAAAACAGATGATACATCTCCCCTTTTTGCATATATTGTTTTTAAGGGACATAACTCAACAACTGGAACTGACGCCAACAAAATTCAAAATTGAACTTTGTTTCGTTCTAATAAGCATTATGTATAAGTTTCATAAGATTTGGTTCAGACACACTAAATTTGAATAACGGAAACGAACATTCAACACATTCAGTGTTCAACAGCTTTCAATTCTATAAAATTTTAATAGTACTAAACAATGTTGTTTTCTTGTATTATATGTCTCTTATTTATGTGTAATCATATGTACTTGTATGTAATGTCATGAAAGCTCTTTATAGGGCCCTTTAATTGGAAATAAAATATTCTTATTCTTATATAATGAAGCACCACACTAACTTGATCAAGAATGTAAACAGATATTTAATAATAATCCCTTGTCTTCGAGAGGTGCTACTCACGGTTGTTTGATAAGAAAGTTCCTAAGATAAAAGGATTGCTATTTGGAAACCTTTTGTTTATTCAGCATCAGTGTAATGGAATGATTCACACCATACATAATGTGTAAAGTGCAAATGACTTTTACTTTTGAACAAAATCTTTTTTAGAGTGTATTATTTTAATTCGTATGTAACAATATGTTCCTATTAAATATGGTTTTGATGTTATTTATTTACAGATTTTTTTGTATTGAATTGTTATCATCTTCATGATCTTGTAATCGAAGAACCTTTTATAGCTTATATAATGTATATAATTTTTTGTGTTAATTGTTGAGGTTTTTCACTGACATATAGTTGTTGACATCCTGGTCTATTGTTTTCAGTAAATATTTCCTGATAGATTATTTAGATGATAAAATACTCTAAAAGATTTTAAAAGAAAATGCTTGATTTATCCTTTGAAACAAATTTTAAACAAACATGCAGAAATGTAAAAAAAATATTTTGAATGCAAATTTTATCAAATATTTTTGTTTTTAACAAAAACATATAATACATATATCTCTGATTTCAATAACTGACAAAATTTTATAAATCTAAAAAAAAAATCAGTGTAGTGTGTATTTATCATTGAGATCGTTTAATAATTGATAATCAAAGTACTGAAGTACTGACCATCAGATAACCTGAAGTTCTTGTGGATAGCCAAAAGCATTTGTCACAGAAAAAAATCACATCTCTATAACTGAAACTGAGGATAATGTACTGAGACTTTTTTCTGAGACAAGTTCATGCATGGATGATGAATAAATGACAGGAAATTCAACCTCGCCGTAATATAACTATTATATTGTAGTGATATATAGGTTGCACTTTGTTAATACAGCTGTTTCTCAAAACACGCCTCTTTTAGTGAGAACTTGAATATTCATAGAAAATTAATTTTGTTTACAGACTAGTTCCCAGTTATGCTCTCTGTGTTCCATCTCGAGGTAGGGGTAGTTAAGAAAATTAGTGTTAGTTATAAAAGTTTAAAAAATGCTGCATAGTCCTATATTTTGATCTTGAGAGAAAAAATTGTGGTGCATATGAACTTTCAATTCTAGATAAGATTTTTTCCCAAAACTTCATAGTAAAAGTGGTGCAGTTTTAGCCGTAAAAAAAAGAGTTTCTATGGGAAATTGCATTGTCAATATTTACAGAAATGCGACCTACATGTATATGTATAAAAATCAGTATACACTAGTTTGTTGTTTTATATCATATATATAACAGTTACATGTATATATAATTTTCATCCATTTGTAATAATAGTGCAGTGTAAGTTCATGGTGGACACTCTTCTGTAAAAATTTGATTTTTCTAAAAGATTGGATATGAGTAGCCATTCATATTTTCCTGCAAAAAAACAATCTTCAATGCAGAGTTACCGGTCCTTGCCTGGAGTGTCACAAAATGTTCTTTTAGATATTCTTCAGCATGCTTTGACACAATGTTTCGGTATTATCAATGATTTTTTAACTTATATATGGGCAGGAATTCGCTAATGCTCCTTTAGTGTGACATTGTAAGAAAAAAATAAAAATCATTATAAGCTTCTAAATTTTTTACAAATTATTGCTACAAATGGTGTCCTTCTATTTGTAACCAAAAAGATCATTTTTAAACTTGCGTCAGTTTGGAACCAAAGCAAATAATGAATTTGGAGCATGTAACATGGACACTTTTTCCAAATTGAGATTAATGATTCCTTAACTTATTCAACATTCAATATCATATATATTGATCACAAAACATTGTCTATCATCAAAACTCTAAAATGTATATTTTCATTTCTTTCAGAAATTTTGTGAAAACAAGTTTCTTCTACTTTTCTGTCAATGTTACATGCAATGTTTAAGAGAAAAAATACAGTAAGAATCATTTTCTTTCTGAACATGTAAAGGCTCTTTTTCATTGTGTTACCCTCACATTAAAAAATTGTATTAATATTTTTGCAATTATCTCATTTCTGTCATAAAATAGTGACTTAAATGGTGCATGTAACGTGGACACAAAAAATATGAATAATGAACCATGCCAGAATTGACCTTAAAAGATATAAAAAGCCTCCAAACAACCATCTGAATGTAAATTAAACAATAATACTGCCACATTTCTCATATATGATATTATTTAAATAGTGGTTAATACCAAAACCATTCACCTAAATTTCAGACAGCAGACATATTTTTTAACTATACCAAAAGTTATGCTTGTTCATGGTGGTACACTATGGAAGGCTAAATTAAAAGATATTCAAATGTCAAAATAACCAGAAAAATAAAATTAAGACCAATTTGGCAAAGATAGATCAATTGATGAAGGAGTCATCCAAAATTTCCACAACATGAAACATTTTTATATCAGTAAGTAAGCAACCAGTTTTTTTATGCACAGGGATGACATTGATAAGAAGACAACCACACAACCATCAGCATCCACAAGTTTCTCACTCAATAACTAATACTGACAAAGTAAGGGTACAAAATGATTACATGTATCCCTCATTCATGTGACACAGTTACACTTAAAACTAATAGTATGAAAAACCAAGACAAAACATGGACAAATCTACAAGAGGTTGATACAGCTGCATTTATTGAGAATCTTATTTTCAATCGTTTACATAACTTCTATAAAGAACAATTTGGGTTTCATCTTTGAGGTTGTTGTCTGATAGACATATTACCCCATATCTCGTTTTATTTCTGCTGGTTAATCTTACATTTATGATAACTTTTTAAGGTTTAGTTAAACAATAATTTTATTTCAAACATTCAAAACAAGTTTCTTGTTTCTTGTTTTCTGTCTCCAACATCTTCAACTATCTATCTGAAAAAAGAAAAAAACAAAACAACAATTAATCTACCCTCAAACAGAACCAAAATCCATGCATAGATTATAAAATTTACAATAATATAGAAACTCTCAAATATCTTGTTTCGATTTTTCAATGCCATTTCATCTTGAAAACTTGTTACCTAAACTACAGGAAGCCACAATTTAAAGGGCCCCATAATGACCAGTGTAAAACAATTCAGAAGAGAAAACCAACACCCACTAGACCATAGTCCTGTTTTCAACTTTATTTGGCCTTCTTTTACTTTTTTGTTTCATTGGCGTCACTGAAGAGTCTTTTGTAAACGAAAAGCGTTTCTGGCCTACAAAATTTCAATTCTGGTATCCATGATGAGTTTATTATTATTATTTTGAAATCAGAAGGAGCCTGAACCTCTTATAATGCAAAAGATATTCTGGAATGTCAATTATTGGCATAACAATTTAAAAAAAAATGTTACAAATTGAATTCCTCATGATTTCTATAATGAGCATCAGTAAATACACATGATACATGTGTTGACTGGTGATTGAAAAGGGATAAATAAACAAGATTTTGAAATAACTATCTTCTACACTGCTGTAGAATAGTTAAATTGGAGATAACTAGTATGTCTGCATGCACAGTCACCATCATCTGGTTTTCTGACACAGAAAAACACTACTATCTGACTGGCTGAAAGGACCGTCACCACCTGACTCACTAATAGGGACCTTATCAGACTGGCTTACACAGACATCATAATCTGCCAGGCTGATAGGGTTATCACCATCTGACAGGCTGAAAGGGATATCACCATCTAACTGGCTGACAGGGACATCACCATCTGACTGGCTGACAGGGACATCACCATCTGATTGGCTGACAGGAACATCACCATATGACTGACTGGCAGGAACATCACCAACTGACTGACTAATATGAACATCACCATCTGCCAGGTTGACTAGGACATCACCATCTGTTGGCTGACAGGGATATTACCCTCTGACTGGCTTACAAGAACATCACAGACTGACTGACTGACAGGATCATCACCAACTAACTGATTGACTGATATGTACATCACCATCTTCCAGGCTGACAGGGACATCACCATCTGTCTGGCTGCCAGGGACATCACCATCTGACTGGTTGTCAGGGACAGTATCTTTTTGCAGCATCTTCCTGAGAGTTTTCTTCATCACATTTATTGCTGATCATCTTTTTCTTTCTTTGGTTTATATTGCCTGTAGATTTTTTTTTTTTTTAAATATTGTAAATTTTCAAGACCGACACCAATTTTGTTGTCAATGAAGAAAATACACTTCTATAAAGAATATTTATATTTAGAAATAAAGATGAAGTTTGATGGTGGTAAAACAAGTTAAATTATCAATAATCTCTTTATAGAGCAAAGGAGTTAGTAAATGTTATCAGTTCTGTTCATGCGTGTAACATTGACAGAAAAGTAAAAGGTTGTATGTCAATGTTACATACATGAAGACCAGAAGATATAAGTGGTGTGCTTAATAGTCAACTTTGGAGAAATAATATAATTGCTGCCCAGTAATATCTAATTAATCATTTAGGTTATAAAATGTTATATAAATGTCTGACTTAAAGGAAGTAATACCTTTGCATGTAACATAAAATAATCTTGACACAAAATATTGTTGTCAATGTTACTAACTAGTGTTAAAAGACAAATTAAACAGAAACATGAAAACGCTTTAATTTTGTAAATTAAAAATAAGATAATAGCTCCATATGGCAGTAAGTTTTGTTTACGCATGTAACACTGGCCTGAACATGTAAAAGTCTAAATAATAGACTCTGTCAATGTTACATACACAATTTCTTAATGAAAAAAAAGTTTAATTTGGGTTTACTTTATACATTATTTTTTAAAATAAGTATCATAATAATAACTTTGAATATTAAAAATTAGATAAACTGTTGATTTTAACACAGTAAAATCTTCTCATGTAACACAAAAAAGACCTGATACAAAAATCGTAGTCCATGTTACTCATAAAGTTATCATAGGAGCATCAAAGAAATTGTGTGATGACAATATTTCAGATGTTAGTCATTTATAAACTCAGATAAACTCATTTTAAAGCTCATAACAGAGGTTTGGAAATCAATGCTTTTAAAACATTATAATTCATTGTAATTCTGGGTTATGTATGTAACATTGACAGGAACACCAACAAATGATGAGGAAAAATTGCTGGTCAATCAGGAAAAAAATAAACACAAATAATTCAAACTCATTTATTTCTTTAATATCATTTTAATGAAGCAAATTTAAATTTCAACAAGATTTTATTGATTGAATAATTGTATGCACATTTATTAGGTTGTAGCATGTAACCTGGACGCAGAAGATGTGTCAATGTTACATGCCTTTAAACAATAAGAATTACAAGTAAATATTGTAAAGTCTAGAAATCAAGAAAGATCAACAACTTCTCTGTTTAGAATTCAGCATAAATTTACATTTGATTTAATATTTGCACTGGCCAATTATGCTTTAAGTGTAATAAAGTAATATTGTTTTTATTCTGGTGTCAATGTTACATTTTATGTTTTCAAATTAAGTGGCCAGTTATCTTTATAATGCTGAGAATGAATACAAGTACTAGTTAATCAAATTGGCAATTAATCTGTGGTATTTCATGTAATAAATTAGATTGATAAGGCAAACCGTACAAAAAAAAGCTTTTGCATGTATCATAGACACCTTTCCTTGGTAAATATTTTCGTGTCAATGTTATGTACAGAAATCTCTCCAGCAATAAAATGGATATCGTAAGGTTCAAACCTGTTTAAATACAAGATAAACTTATATTTTTTGACAAAATTGCAAAGCAAGTCACACATCATTATCAAAGAACCTAATTTACACAGAAAGTGCATGTAACACTTCATTGTGAGGTAAAATTAACCTGGTCCCACTCTCTTATCATCTGCTTGATCACTGGTAGATGCCAAGTGTGAAAGATGGCAAAGCCACATTTTAATGTAATTGTCAGTGGGTTGAAATGTGAAAAAAATAATTATGGTAATGCTTACTATAAAAAGTATACAACTGTTATAAAAAGATGAGTATTATTGGGCAGTATTGACACGAAAATGAAATAAATTTTCTTACCTTCTATATTTTTCAAACTTCAGTTGATTGATAAAAATCATGAAATCCAAATTGTACCCATTGTTGACAGCTTTCAAAATTTGCCATGCTGGACCAATAACTTGTTTCCAAAGCTAATCAGCTAATGAAAAGGTGCATGTAACATTTGTTGACCCGAAAAGTTACATGCACTTGTCCATTTTCAAACGTATTTTATTTGCAGCAATAATCGGATTCTGTACAAAATGGGGTTTCTAAATGATAGACCGATCATTTTGCAGTTGATTTTCAACTATTATAGTAGAACAATTCTTCAGGCATATTCTAAATATGGCTAGGGGTTTTGCCACTGCAGAAATGTCACACTTTTTGTCTACAGTTTTCAACTGCCAGCACGTAACAAGTGCTGATTTTTTGTTGATTTTTTCAATTGGATCCAATTTTTTTGCATTTGGCAATAAAGACTAACCCACTTTGATATTTAAACAATGTTTATTCTCCAAATTTGCATGATTTCTTTATTTTTTTAATTGGATAAACACTATTGACCCTAAAATTTCACTAGCGAATTCCTGCCCATATCTAACATCAAAACATTTCATATTATTAATTTGTGTTCTACACAAAGATATTTGTATCAGCATTCATTGAAGAGATGTATTTATAACAAACAATAATGAATGCTATTTTGCACTCATTAATATCCACATACTTATCATGTTTATAGATAGGTTAAAAACCAAAACCAATATTACGTAATGGAAAGAAAGGTTGAAAGCATTACACCAGAATGCCCTCACGGTCATATGCTGCAAAAAGTCAGATATCTTTTTCTTTACAATTCAAGGAAAAAAAAGGCGTAACAGAACTTTGAATAACTTTGATTGATAGTTTCTATTTTTGACAAATTATCCCTATCACAACTTTTGCAATAAAAAAAACTATATAAGAATATGTGGCATGAGTGCCAATGAGACAAATCTCCATCCAAGTCACAATTTGTAAAAGTAAATCATTATAGGTCAAAGTATGGCCTTCAATACAGAGCCTTGGCAACACCAAACAGCAAGCTAGAAAGGACCATAAAAATTTCAAGTGTAAAAAAATTCAAACAAGAAAGCAAAGCTACAGTCTAATTTATATAAAAATGAGAAATGAGAAACACTTATGAATAACCGTTTCAGAAATGATATTGGATATGTTCCTTACGTCATAACTACAATCCCCTTCCCTTTCATGAATGTGACCCACCGAATAAGAATATTTACCAGATTTTTTATCACATAAGCAACACGACTGGTGCCACATGTGGAACAGAATCTGCTTACCCTTCTGAAGCACCTGAGATCAGACCTAGTTTTTGATGGGGTTCGTCTTGTTTATTCTTTAGTTTTCTATGTTGTGTCATGTGTACTATTGTTTGTCTTTTTCATCTTTAGCCATGGTGTTGTCAGTTTATTTTTGATTTATGAGTTTGACTTTCCTTTTGGTATCTTTCGTCCCTCTTTTATGAACTTCATCAACAAACAACAACCACTGAACATTTGCTTCCTGACTTATGACAGGTGCGAACAAATGCAGCAGGTTTAAACGTTTTAATAGGTGCCAACCGTCACCCTAACCTGAGACAATTTTGTGTAATATTACAACATAAAAAGACACACTATAAAATATCAATTGAAAGGGCTTAACTAAATCACACTGAATGAATAAATTTGATCTATGACACAATGTAAATACAAAATTAATACAAAAAGTGTGAGATGTAAAATAATATCAGAAAGACAGCCATGATCTTAGACAAAATGCAGCAAAATAAAATAGCTTACACAGGGAAATAAACATTTTTGTCCATCTGATCGAGTTAACAGATATAGGAAGATGTGGTGTGAGTGCCAATGAGACAACTCTCCATCCAAATAACAATTTAAAAAGTAAACCATTATAGGTTAAAGTATGGCCTTCAACACGGAGCCTTGGCTCACACCGAACAACAAGCTATAAAGGGCCCCAAAATTACTAGTGTAAAACCATTCAAACGGGAAAACCAACTGTCTTATCTATATAAACAAAACGAGAAACGAGAAACACGTATATAATACATAAACAAACGACAACTACTGTACATCAGATTCCTGACTTAGGACAGGTGCAAACATTTGCAGCGGGATTAAACGTTTTAATGGATCCAAACCTTCTCCCTTTTTCTGAAACAATAGCATAACATCACAACATAGAAAAACATACGATAAAATATCAATTGGCAGACTTAACTCAATAAAAAAACGTATGATTACACAATGAACAAATAAATTTGATCTGCGATATCTGAATACAAATGCACAGTTAACTAAATATTAGAGACAAACATTCATGACCAAAAAGCTAACAAAGAAATTCAAACACACTGAGAAATATTTAACCGATCAATGTTTAGAAAAAAACGTTTTTTTATAATCTTGAAGTTTATACAAATGTTGTAAGAACAAGTGAAAAATTGAAGATATTACAAATAATCAAAGCTGGTGTACAGACAAGATCCATATAAATAAAAAATAACAAAAAAGCATTATAAACAGTATCAACAGGTCGAATTAACAAGAAAATACGATTTGAAAGTACTCGCAGTTACTGACAGCTAGTTAAAAGCCAAAACCAATTAATAGTAAAAAATCATGCATCAGAGACTAAAATCGACTAAAACACATCACAGGGATTTAGTATTTTAACGTCATTAATAGTCAAAGAAGACATGACTTGTGCAATGCCAAAAATAAATGTATCGACAGGTAGTAGTATAGTGAAGAGCGACTTCTATAGAAATAAAAGTTAACGTGTCTGTGTCTCTATACATCTTGCCTCAAAAGATAATGAAATTTAGTTATGTTTTAATTTGCTAATGACAAAATCAATATAAGTGCCAATGTGAACTATATTCAGAGATCTAATTACAATATTGGTACGATAACCCTTACTTATAAGTTTGTTTAAAGGTTTGATGAGTTTACAAGGATCACATAGTGATTTCCTCGCTTTAAGTACAATATTACCATAAAATTTAGGATGTGAAATACCATTTTTAATAAGCTTTCTACAGGTATAGCAAAATTTACTAATCAAATCTTTGTATCTATGAAAGAATTTAGTAAAGGTTTTAAGTAATTTATGGTATCGAAATCCCTGACACAAATATTTACCAGTGATGCATTGATTACATTCGTTAAAATCTATGACATCAGAACACACACGGGCAAACCGAACGAGTTGCGATATATAAACACCATATGATGGAGCCAAAGGCACATCGCCGTCTAAAAAAGGAAAATTAACAATAGGAAATGAAAATCGTCTCTTTTGTCGTAAATTTTAGTGTGAAGTTTCCCGTTTGAAATTGAAATGTCTAAATCTAGAAAAGGACAACTGCTGCTGTTTATGTTAGATTTAGTTAAAGTAAGTTCGTTTGGGTAAATTTCTGAAGTATATTTAGAGAACTCTGGATTATTCAACGAAAAAATATCATCCAGATAACGGTAGGTATTTTTGAATGTATCAACCAAATGTAACAATGATGGGTCTTTACTGAGTTTGGTCATAAACTGAGATTCATAGCAATAAGGAAATAAATCTGCTATTAAAGGGGCACAGTTGGTGCCCATAGGAATACTTACTACCTGACGATACACTTTATCGCCAAAACGTACATAAATGTTATCAAGCAGAAAGTTTAAAGCTTCAATCATATCCTCACATTTCTAGTAAGTGTATCTAGCATACTTTCCTTTTTCGTTACAGAAAAAGGCCTTAAACGAGTTACAGCAAATAAAATTATAATGAGATTTTTCGAAAGACCATTTAATCAAATACAAAAACTTTTCCTTTATAAGATTGTGTGGAAGTGTAGTGTACAGAGTAGAAAAATCATAACTGTCAACAGAATTGTAAGAACCATTGAAAGCATGTATTTTATCTAAAACCTCTAAAGAATTTTTAACACTCCAAAAATAATTAATACCATTATTTTCATAAGCTTTATTACAAAAGTTAATAACCAGTTCTTTGATAGTAGTAAGGGAGGTGGTTAGAAGCACTGATATATAAGTAGTAGAACACTCACTCGAAGCGGAGATGAAACGGAATTTAAATGTTTTTTTGTGTAATTTTGGTAACCAGTACATGGTAGGGACTTTCAAGTGTTCGGAAGATGCTTTAAGCTGGGCAGTGGTATGCTTGTTAACGATTCGACTCTCTGTGGTGCGCACTGACCTGAATGTAGAGGAATTGATAATTTCGTTTTGAAGAACTTGCGTGTAGTATATGCGTCACACCACCACTACATTATTTGCTGCCTTGTCTGCCGGTACGAACACAAATGAGATATTCGAATATCAACAGTATTCATAATTTTATTCAAATAACTGTCTAAAGATTTTTTATCAGATTTTTCACGTTTGCACCAATTTTTACAATAGGCAGACAGAGCGTCTTTAATGACATGACAACACTGTTTCCAATCTATTGTAGATGGAGGACGGTATTTCGGTCCTTTCTTTAGAAAAGTTATGACTTCACGGTCATCGACTATGTTGAGGTCTCCTGTGATAACATGACCATAGGGAACATATTTAAAACTAGATGTTTTGCAATCTCAAGTGGAAGGAACATTATTTTCTATATTGACGTCTGTTGTAATTGACGTATAATTGAAAATCAAATTTCTGCTCGTTTTTTTATAAGAATACGAAATAATGGGTTGTTCTATATTATCAAAATATGGAGGTATTAAGCTATAGACAGAAGAGTCATTGAATATGCTAGACAAATTAATAAAATCAATACCTCTATTTATATATTTTAATTTGAGAAAATGTCGTTTATGATTTTCAGGTTTATCAATAATAGGAAAAAGTCTGTGATGACAAAAGGCTGTAATAATAACGGGTGTATTCATAAAATGGGCTAAAAAAAGAAATTTTATCACCCTCCAGAAAAATAGCATATAATTTACTTATAGGTATCTGACCCAGTTTGCATAATACTTGATGTCTGCCATTATTCTTTATTATAGATAACAGATCAGCAAGTGTATAATTTATACGATGTTTAATACGTTGATTGTGGTTCTTGCGTTTACCATGAGACCTATTATTTCTAAGTCGTTTATCAACAATATCAATGACATCGATATGAGTTTTAGATATGTTCCCCTGCCCTAATATTTTATCATTTAGACCGAGAGGATAAGCTGTTTGAAGTCTTTTTATCCAAAACAATTCGCGAACTTCGCATGATTTTTCAAATTGCTTGTGCGATTCTCCTGGTTGTTTTTGAATGGTTTCGAGCGGTTGGAATTTTATATATTTCAGATTATGATTATGCTTATCTAAATGCTGATATACTAAACTTTTGAATTTTTTGGGTATTCAACTGATTTTTATAGTTCGTTCTTATGTTGTACTGTTATAACACTGTCCCAGGTTAAGAGGAGGGTTGGAATCCCGCTAACATGTTTAACCCCGCCACATTGTTTATGTATGTGTCTGTCCCAAGTCAGGAGCCTGTAAATTCAGTGGTTGTAGTTTGTTTATGTGTTACATATTTGTATTTCGTTCTTTTTTTTTTTACATAAATAAGGACTTTAGTTTTCTGGTTTGAATAGTTTTACATTGTCTTATCAGGGCCTTTTATAGCTGACTATGCGGTTTGGGCTTTGCTCATTGTTGAAGGCCGTACGGTGACCTATAGTTGTTAATGTCTGTGTCATTTTGGACATTTGTGGAGTGTTGTCTCATTGGCAATAATACCACATCTTCTTTTTTATATAATTTTGTTGTAAGGTATATATACATGGAGTACAGAAATATTTCAGCCTTTTTTTTCAATATTAAAAGGTCAAATATCATAACTGAAGAACAGTGAAAGCGGAGCCCCGCAAGTTTGGACTTGGTCTGTTTTTACTGGTAATAAGCATTTTAATTTGTTGTAACAGGTTGAGGAAAACTAAAGTTAAAGAAATGAAACTAAATTTCACAATGTACTACATACAGGACAAGGGTAAACCTTAATGCTCCCTTTATCTAGTGGAGTCCAGGGGTTAAAAATAAATCTGAAAATTCCTGATATTTTTGATTGCCCTAGTTTATCTAAATCTTTCAAAATCTATAAAATCTATATTTTGCTATGTGTGTATAACATGTATAATATACTATCTTACTATCAAGTCTGTGAGGTAGTCTTTTTCTGGGTCACTTCCATGTGCTTCCTTTGTTCCGTTTACTGATAGATGGTAATTATAGTATCTGGAATTTCCAACCTAAAAAAATAGAAATGACTTTTTTCATGGTATGAATATAAATTGCAAGTCAAGAATATCATGAATATTCTATGTGATATTTTAAGCAGATGGGCTATACCCCTATTCTGTTTTAAAGTGCAAAGGACTATAGAATAGATGTTTATAAATCTATAGTTATTAAATGTTTGCAATAAAACTGCATTTCCAGAGATTAACTCTATAAAAGGCTTTCTATAATTGTGGAAAATTTAGTTCATATAGTACCCTGAAAAATAAACCATATAATCAATGAGGAAATCTCTCAACTGAAAAAATAAAATTGAACTATTATTGCCAATCTGGAATAAATTGGACATTTTGACATCCGGATCATGACTGTTCATGTAAGTTTAGGGGAACATAATTGCCATGTGAAATATCTCCCACCTGTGTATAAGGTAGATTAGTCACACAGTGGTAGTATGCTGCAACATGCCAAAGATAGTCAAAGTCCCATAACTCAAGCAGAAAATATTAAATCAAATCAAAATGATTGTTAAAAGTACGGTCTATTACACATGATAGCAAACAAGACTACCATATTTTAAAGATTTGTTATTTTTAAATGGTCTCAGAAGAGTCAATGTGCATCAAAGGTTATAAAGAAAATGGTCAATGTCACATTACACCCTAAAAAAATGTAAAATCAAAATGCCAGATCTAACAGTGGTTTCTTAGGCTTTGAGAAATCAACTAGACATTTGGTCAAATAAGACAGGGCATGAACATACATGATTTTGACAATTACAAAATTTTAAATGATATTTGGTCCAGTAATGCATATCATATAAATAAACCAAACTAATGTGTACTGGCCTAAATTGTCCTATATATGACCAGCTGCACGAGTTTACTGGCCTAAAATGTCCTATATATGACCAGCTGCACATGTTTACTGGCCTAAATTGTCCTATGTATGACCAGCTGCACGCCTCCATTACTAATACTTACAAGTCCATTCCACCAGTCCCATCCAGGAGGTATATGTTGAACTCCACCAGTTGCTGGGAAACCATACTGTGTAATAAAAACAAATTCAAATTGTATCTGTAGTCTATTAATAATTGGCATACTATCAAGGAATGATCTTGGAAGTTGAAAAATATAAAGGGCATGTGATGTGAAGAAAAACATGCTCAGTCATTTATATCTACAAGTTTTTCATTTCTAAACATTGCCTTTTCTTCAGTGTTAAAAAAACCTTGTGCACACAAGTACATGAATTATGAATTTAGCAGTATGCAAGCTTTAAAATTTTGCACTGTTGTTCAGAAAAATTCTAACACATGGTCATACACGTCATATGCATAGCTAAATAATGCATTTGTTAAAAAATACCTGGTTTAAATATTTTCCAGCAAAGAATGTGGTGTAAGACTGTTTTTTCATGTACACTGGAAAGGCATCCACTTCCTGTGTTTTCTGCCACTCGGGACTACTACATCCTCCTACTATTGAGTTGTTGTAAGCTTTGTGACTACTAACATACTTTCCCGTCAAAATACTCGATCTGCTTGGGCAACATAGTGGTGAGGCTACATACTGAAGTATAAATAAACTTGGTATAAATAACAGACAAATGAATATTAACGCTGAAACTCCTCTTTGATCCCAAAATTAAATAGGCACTGGCTATGGTTACATGGAAATGTAACAATAATAAAAATATTACAGACTAATTGCAAGAATGAAAGGTTGGGTGAGGAACTGATTATTAACGAATGTAACAATAATTATTAAGGCTATGGTTACATTGTGTTATTGTTACATTTATTCACGTCAATGTATGCTGGAACTAGTAAAATAAAACTTGAAAACTTAATTTGAAATTTACAAAATTGCATACAATTCTAAAAAACATTATTTGCAGTATTACAGTTTTTACAAAGCCAATATATTGTTTTTGGGAGCATACATGTATCTTAGTCCAGCAAATCTAGGTGAAATGAAACAGTCAACACAAATGAGTGATGCAGCATATGCACATCAGTATTTCATACTCTAAATTTCATTCTGTACTATCCTTCTTTGCAGTTAAAGACACTTTCAATGTCTGTCATGCTTCAGCTGATAAAAATATTTGTTTACTATTGCGATCAAGTATTTGTATATAAATATCCTTGGTGTGATGTTTATACTTTCACATGTGAGGTTGTAATATGATTTCATTACCGTCCATTACTGATTTTTAGTTCACCTCCAATTTCAATATCCAGCTAATTACTAGTCAACATTTGCCAACATGTTGAAAGTGATTGAATCAGTGTTTTCATTTTCAGAGTCAAGATATTTCGTTATAGTAATTTCATTCTAATTGGATTCTTACTATACAAATCATTGATAGTTCAGATAATGAGATATTACAGATTACAGATTGGTGAAAAAAATAATCAACACAAGTTTAATGCATAGAAGGTTTAAGTTTAATTAATCTAGCATGCATTACGCGCATTAATGTACAGTAACAATAATTCAATGTAACCATAGCCTCAATTATTATTGTCACATTCGTAATTAATCAGATCTAAGCTTACCCAACCCTGTATTACAGCAATTAGTTTGAGACCAATGTAACAATAGTATTTTTTATTATTGTTACATTTCCATGTAACCATAGCCAGTGCCAATTAAAAAATCCCAATCACAAGACAATACAAATTGCAGTTTTAGATATCCCTGAAAACACACAAACTATGCAAGATGTCAGAAGTGTTGCATGGATCTGTGTTGTACAAAAAATATCCAATTAAATTACATATAATGAGGAACTCTTGCACACATTTTTAACCAGAGTTATCTCCCATTGTAACATTTAAATTTCAATATGTTTTTCTAAAAAACTTCCAAAAAGTTATGAATAAAAAAAAATGTTAACATGCATCATGTACATGCAAATGACACAATAGATGTTAAACATATCCACTGATCTAGAAGTCAACATAAAGTCCTCAATAATGGACCAATTTCAAGCTCTAGATTGCTGAGAGTATAAAAAAAACTTGTTCCCCTGGTACATCTAACCTCATCATCATTCTCAACTTAAGGACAACAGTATGTTTCCCGTACTCATTTGTGGTAGAATTTTAGTATCTTTACAACATTAAAAATTTTAAACCAAATTAATTCTTGTTGTTCAAAATGTAGCTTGATGTTAATCTTTAAATTGGAATAACTTATTTTAATAAAGAAGACTTGCTTACATCATTGTACATAGATAAAAAAAAAAAAAAAAAAAAAAAAAGGTCTACACATGTATTTGTTTTTTAGTGTTCAGTCAGCAGTGTTATGTTTATTTCTCTGATATTTCCCACAAATCTTTTTTACAAACTTACCATGGAATTAAATAACATCCCATTATCTCCAATTAACTTGTTTGTCTTCACAATGGGAATCTGCAAAAAAATGTTATGAATTGGCTATTTTTAACAATTTAAATTTTAGAAACCACATATAAAAAGAAAATCAACTTTTAATGTACATTACAACTTGACCACTAACAAACTTTGAGTTTGGTAATTATTCCAAAAGCATGTTTCATATTGGCTGTAAAATTGTTATCATGTTTTCATTGACATTAATTACATAAGTCATGTACATTTTTTTTTTTAACTTGTAAGTCTTAACATAAGATTTTAATCATGTTGATTGTATGTACAAAAATCTATTATTTCAAACATAATACTTTAAGTTTCATAACAAATCTTTTGTCTATAGGGTTTAACTTTACTATTTTCTTTATCAACTGAATTGATATACAGGCTATCAACCAGTTAGCATGGAAAGACATTTTTCCAGCTTGCCCTGACATCAACTTAAAAAATTACCATCTTCCTATATATATCTAAATAGATTTTCACAGAGTATTAAGGAGCAACTAGCTCTGTCAATTAAATTGACAACCATATGGGATTTCATATTAAGCATGTCGGTAACACTTTCAGGGAGGGACTTTTCAATGTAGTTGATGTTTTTAGTGATACAGTAAAATTGAGAATGGAAATGGGGAATGTGTCAAAGAGACATCTACCGGACCATAGAACAGACAACAGCAGGAGGTCACTAACAGGTCTTCAATCCAGCGAGAAATTCCTGCACCCGGAGGCGTCATGTTTATGGGTTGGAGAGGGTGCAATCAAGTTTTAGTATTATAGGTGTTAACAAATCTTAGACTTAAAGAGTAAAAAAGTTTATTTTGGTTTTTTTTCCTGATAAATGATAGTTTTGTCATGGTCTGAATGTTTTTGTCTCACTTTAAAAATTAATGATTGTCTTACAGTTACTGTTAGTTTGAGATATTTTTAATTTCTAATTGTTAAATAATGTGACCATGCATAATACGATTGGTTGAATAGGAAAAAATTGCTGAATGTTTTCATTGTTATCTCTGAATCTGTACGCATAACATTTGGCAGGATGGAACTGCATTTACTAGTCTTTTTCCCATCCATGCATATTATAAGTAAGTGAGTAATTAAGTAAATTTCATTTATAGTCGGGCATGATATGTACAAATCAGTGGCGGATCCAGAACTTTTCCTAAAGGGGGGAGGGGGGCCCGCTGACTGACCTATGGGGGGGCCCACTCCAGTCATTCATCAGTGATTCCCTATATAATCAACCAAATTTTTCCCACAAAAGGGGTCCCCCCCCCCCCCCTGGATCCGTCTATGCAAATCAACAAGGTAAACATACAGTTCTTAAACCAACTCATTATAGTTGCCCATTCTGGTTAGAAAATAGTCTGATTCGACTTTTATGTATAAAGTGTGGTAAATTGTTAATATAATACTGGGAATTTTATTGCATGATCAACATACAGCCAGGGACATCACAATAACAATAATGGTAAAAGTTTTTTGTACTTTAAGTTCTAGCATTTTGTAAGAAGAGCATGTTAAAATAGTACCTGTCCTCCAAGTATTAAATCTTGGTCATCTGTAAGAACAAACACAATGTTTGGTTTCCTTGACATCGTTTCTCGAATTGAAAAACAAGTCAATAACGTAAATATTATTATAAGTACAAGCATCCTACCCGCCTTACAACTTCTGCAATCTGAAAATATGTCACATGACAGTCACGTGATTGAAAGGAGTTGTTCCCCCTTCATTGGGTTCAATCGAAAAACTGAATCATGTGACCGCAATGTTACTTTATTTCCTGTAAAAAGACTATCGAAAGAACTAAACGTGGGCGTAAATACGTAGTAAGTTAAACAAAGAATTGACTTAACACATAATTTAATTTCTTATTTCTGTCTAAATTACCAAGAAAAAATATATGCCCACCTACTTGCATTTTCTGTTATAGAGACAAACTGAAAGTAAAACAAGTGAACATGAGAATACACACATGATGGAGACAGATCTTTTAGGGAGCGTCTTTTTACCACAGAACACCACAGACTACCACAGAACACCACAGAATACCACAGAACACTAAAAATATACCACAGAACACTTATAATATGCCACAGAACTCCTAAATAGTAACAATTCAGATATTGCAGTTGTTGTTATTGCTAATTATGTCTATAATATGACTTTATTAGTCAAACAAATTAAAAATTTCAATCCAGTGTCGACTCATTGTTATACGCCCCAAATCGACTTGGCCTTTAATTGGGACCAGACTAAAAATTAATGTAAGACCAATTATCGAGAAAACAACATAGAATTCTACCAATTTTAAATACCTATAAATTATAGTTTACATGTATTTGTATTTAATTGTTGAAAATTGAAGGTTGAAGACTGAATCTTACGTTTGTGTGTGTGTGTGTGTGTGAGTATCTTCCTCAAATTTCAAGTGAAAAAATTCAAGTTTAGATAAGTCTTGTCTGTGGTAAAATTTCAATAATAATAAAGATATAAAATTAAAGTTGAAAATTTTAATTTGATTACATAAATAACAAACAATTCAATAAATACATGGTCAAGGTAATTAATGTCTTTTTTTCGGCTTTTTCTGTTCTTGGCCTTTTTCTCTGCATAATAATGTGCCATATACACTTTGAATTAATAGAGCCTATCTCGGAGCTGAATAGAAAACTAATTCAATATCAAAATTTAAAATATAAAATTACCAAATTGTAACTTCATGAACATATAATATACAAAATTACCAAATTATAAACTTCATGAACATATAATATGCCGTAACTTAACTTTCACTAAACAATTCAAAATTTGGTGACTATGTGGATCGCATCTATCCCATCGAATTGGAGATAAAGGATACTACAGATACAGTTAAGTCGGCTTCATATCTTGACTTACATCTAGAAATTGACAATGAGGGTCGGTTGAAGACAAAACTTTACGACAAAAGAGATGATTTCAGCTTTCCAATTGTGAACTTTCCATTTCTAAGTAGCAACATTCCAGCAGCACCTGCATACGGGGTATATATCTCCCAATTGATACGATATTCCCGTGCTTGCATTTCCTATCATGATTTTCTTGATAGAGGGTTACTGCTCACAAGGAAGCTATTAAACCAAGAGTTCCAAATGGTGAAGTTGAAATCATCCCTTCGTAAATTTTACGGACGCCATCACGAGTTGGTTGACCGTTATGGAATAACCGTTTCACAAATGATATCGGATATGTTCCTTACGTCGTAACTACAATCCCCTTCCCTTTCATGAATTTGACCTACCGAATTAGACTATTTACCGGATTTGTAATCACATAAGCAACACGACGGGTGCCGCATGTGGAGCAGGATCTGCTTACCCTTCCGGAGCACCTGAGATCACCCCTAGTTTTTGGTGGGGTTCGTGTTGTTTATTCTTTAGTTTTCTATGTTGTGTCATGTGTACTATTGTTTTGCTGTTTGTCTTTTTCATTTTTAGCCATGGCGTTGTCAGTTTGTTTTAGATTTACGAGTTTGACTGTCCCTTTGGTGTCTTTCGTCCCTCTTTTAATAAGAAAGATGAATTAACAAAACTTGACACGCGTCGTTAATAAATGTGTTAAATGTGATAATCAATCACTTATCATAAATAAAGCCTACCTCGGTAATAAATAGAAAACAAATTCAATGTCAAATATTTAAAATAAAAAATTACCAAATTGTAAATTTCATAAACATATTATATTCCGTAACTTAATAAGAAAGATGAATTAACAAATTTGACACGCGTCGGTGATAAATATGTTAAATGTGATAATCAATCACTTAATTATCATAAATCGCAATTAACAATTGTGCCATATACATTTTGAATTAACAAATCCTGACACGCGTAAGTAATAAAAAGATAAAACCGATTCAACATATAAAGAAATTCAGTGTATGAAACAAAAATTTACAAAAATTGTGCAAATATGACACTCATAGTGGTACCATGAATTGCAAGAGTCACACTGTACTGAGTTCTTGGAGCAGTTCTGTCTGCAGTCACCACAGGGCCAAAAAATCGACCTTTTTAGCTACGAAACTTTGCGTTTTGGCATTTTGACTTTACTGATTAACTTTTAAACTTTATAATAGATTTAGAAAGATTTTTGGAATTTATTTTTTGTTCTATCAATATATAACCTTTGATCAATATCTTTAAATTTTGAAGCCAATCGTAAATTTGACCAATAATATTAACAGGAAATAAAATATTGTCCACTTATTTTCATCATAAGTAAAAGATGGTCCAATAACATTTACAGGAAGAAATTGTGATTCCAGTACTTTATGGTTTCATGTTTCCATTGTCTAACAAAAGATTTGAGACGTCGCTAACAGAACACAAATGTGAAATGACTTCTCTTGAGACATTGTTAAAAAAAACAAAAAGTTATGTAGGACTTCTTTTAAATTTCCATTTCTTTTGACAGCGTGGTTGAATTATAGAAGCCATCCGTTCTTTTTAAATTTTGACATAGACCTCATTATATAGTGGGTTGTATTTGTTTAATTACTCTTAATAATGACCATAACATAGACTTTTTTTTACAAGCATTATTAAAAAAAAAGATTTATAAAATCATATAAGTATGTCAATAGGAAAACCCATTCAAAGATATTGCATGATTATGTATTAAAATCGTGCTAAAGGAACTTTATGCATTTCAAATAGAATTTAAATATATTCATAATAAGTAATCAGTCAAAGTCCTCGATCTCTTTCAGTCGGTTAGATTTTGATATTTGTCTCTTGTCTTATTTTTGGTAAAACTATATTTTATATAAGAAAAAGAAAGAAATGAATAAAATATATATATATATTTGGTGGTTTGCGGAGTTGTCATGTTATAGACTTTCCTTTCCTGTTCGGCGTGTTCAATGTAGATATATTTGATATTTAAACTTTAATTTAATATGATTTGTTGCATTATAACTGATATAATATATTAAGGTCACAATTAATACAATAAAACAAAATAAAATAAAAAATAAATTGCGCTGTTTAGCGATATGCGGTTTGCGATCTGTGATGAAATTTAGATTTTCTGTCTAATTAATATTAGTTCATGGATTTTTTAAGTTATTTTAATGTTATGTTGCATATTTTAGTTGTTGTTTGTTTTTATGTTCTGTGGTATATTTTTAGTGTTCTGTGGTATATCTTTAGTGTTCTGTGGTATATTTTTAGTGTTCTGTGGTATTCTGTGGTGTTCTGTGGTAAAAAGACGCTCCGGATCTTTTATATTCATATTCTGAAGTCATTTGCATGCACTTTGACGTTTATTTTAAATATAACCACCTTAGAAATTCCTTATCAAACAGGGAATTCATGAAGGTAGATGTTGGCAGAAAAATTAAAGTTCATCATAACTTTGTCTCTGACCGTCCAATACACCTTATCGCTATTTGTCCGCCATTACTTGATATCTCATAGGTTCCCGTAAAATTTTGACGTCATAAAACAAAACATCTGACGCCACAATGGAAAAGTGATTGTTGTATGCGTCAAAAGGTCAAGCGGCCGGGTCGGCAGGCCGAGTAGGCTAATAGCGATAAGGTGTATATTATCTATAATGATTGTATTTACACCACACAATTTACTCAGTATACAGACAATGATGGGCAATCCAGTAAATTATTTTAATTGTTGCAATTAGAATTTTAAGATAAACACACAAAAACATAAAGACTATAGTACTCCAGTTGACAAACAGTCTCTCAAGATTGGCGTTCATTATCACTGAACTAGTATATATTTGTTTAGGGGCCAGCTGAAGAACGCCTCCGGGTGCGGGAATTTCTCGCTACATTGAAGACCTGTTGGTGACCTTCTGCTTTTGTTTTATTTTTTTAATTTTTTTTTTATTATTTTTTTTATTTGGTCGGGTTGTTGTCTCTTTGACACATTCCCCATTTTCATTCTCAATTTTATCTCAAGACTAGTACTCTCAATGTCAGACTTGTAAATTTTATTTTTCTTGAAACAGAATAACTGGCCACAAAATCCAACATAGTTACCTTTCATCATGCATGAAAATAATGTAAAAAAAGCATTAAAAAAATGGAAAGAAGACTGCAAAATTGAACATTGAATTTCATCATAAATGTTACAGATCTCTTAAATATAAAACTCCAATTAGCTGCTACTAGTCTTCAAAATCAATGATAGCTATTCACAAGATAAATACACAACTTGTAACCTTTCTAAATCAATGATTATATAAGCTATTCACAAGATAAATACAGAACGTATGACCTTTCTAAATCAATGGTAGCTATTCACAAGATAAATACAGAACTTATAACCTTTCTAAATCAATGATAGCTATTCACAAGATAAATACAGAACTTATAACCTTTCTAAATCATGTAAATCAATGATAGCTATTCACAAGATAAATACAGAACTTATAACCTTTCTAAATCAAAGATAACTTTTCACAAGATAAATACAGAACTTGTAATCTTTCTAAATCAATGTCAGCTATTCACAAGATAAATACAGAACTTGTAACCTTTCTAAATGTGGACTTTAAGCTGGTGCCTATTAAATTTTAAAAGCACCTGGAATATATTGGTGTATGGGTAAGATTAGATGAAAAGTTTTTTGTTGATCTTACATGTTATCCTATTTTCAGATGGACCTTCAGGACAATCTTAATGAAATGGCAGTGTCATCTCTATGATGCATATTCAATCATGATATAAAGATTTAATAATCAAAATTCCATGGCTGAGTCTACATCAGCAGAACCAGACTGGACTCACATCTTGGTAGAAACATCTAGTCTGGATGATGTAAAGGGTGCACTCAGAGGTTCATCTAGACTAAAGTTTACATGTATTGATGTGTCATCTAAGTTTCTGGCCTTTGGTAGCAATACAGGCAGTGTGTATGTGTTTGGAAGATCTAATCACAAACATCCACAGATTATATTCCCTGAAATCGTAAGTGTTTCTTAACTAAAATTACCTCAGAGGATATCCTTTCTGAAGTTAATGAGGCTATTGCTTCTTTAAGAAATGCAGGTTGATTAAAAAGAAATACTTAATTAGCATGATTACAAATGTACTTTTATTGTCAAAAGTATTAAAAATGAACTCAACAATATAATAGATAATTTCAAAATTAAGTAATTGAAACATGTTGCAAGTAAAATGAAAATGATTATGATTTTTAATTTTACATTAATTTTATTAATATACATGATTTTCAAACATGTTAATGTCTTATTAACTATTTGTTTAATCAAATTGAAATATAATCTTTTTCATTTCTGCTTTCCAGGAACCAGCACAAGTTAACTGTGTATCAATTAGTCCAATAGATAAATCAGTTGCTTTTTCTACAGTGTAAGTAACTTTGCACTAAACTATAATTTGTATGATCATATATAGACTTACATTTATCATCCAAAGTGGGAGCATATTGTTCATTAAACAAGTCAAATTGAAATTGAAACAATGTTCTGTTTAAATTAAAACCAATCTAAGAAATAAATCATATGAAAGTTACAACAAAAAACAAGAGGGTGTGATACAAAATGAATATGCAACAGTAGATCAAACAGCTAGTTTTAGTTTCAGATAACAGTAAATATTTAGGTATTTTACCAGGAACAAGAATGTGCCCAGAGTACATGGATGCCCCATCCACACTATGATTTTCTATGTTCAGTAGACCGTGAAAATGGGGTAAAATCTCTAATTTGGCATTAAAACTAAAAAGATCATATCATAAGGAGCATGTATACTAAGTTTCAAGTTGATTGGACTTCAACTTCATCAAAAACTACCTCGACCAAAAACTTTAACCTACTTCAACCAAAAACTTAAACCTGAAGTGGGACGAATGGATGGCCTAAGGATTGAAAGTTACATCCCATGAGCTTTCCTACTGGATTTTTTTCTCTCATAAAGCTCCTTCTAATAGAGTTTTCTATATTGAAATCAACATTTGATTATATAGGTTTATGTACTATTTGCATTCATATGCATGTACCTTTCATACTAAAGTTGCGTACAGACAAGACATATCTCTGTGTCTACAGTTTAGTTATCAACTAGATATATTTTTCTATTTACAGGAAAGGACATGCTGTAGTTGTGGAACTGAGCACAGAAAAAGGTTCACGACAAAAACCTGAGAGGTTGCGATTGATTACTGACCATGTTCAGTCAATTGTGACCAGTATTACTTGGGATACCACAGGAAGTAAACTATATACAGGGGACAATCTTGGGAGAATTTATGCTACATCTATACCTAGTACAAAAGTAAGACAATTACATTCAGATTTACAATAAGCAGGATCAACAGTGTCTGTATATGATTTTTTGGTTGTTTTTGAAATAAAAGCTAAAAAAATTAAGCCATGTATTTTTCTGAATTTCATACTACTGAGAGAGCTATTTCTTGGATATTTATGGAATTACATGTTCTACTAAAAAACTGCTCACATTGCTATGTTATTTTTGAGTGACTGTGAGAAAATCTTGCACCAAGAGACAGGCTTCAGCTAACCTCTTAACAATAATGTACACTAGCATGACTAGTTCAGCGAAATCAACACCACAACAAACTCCAAGTTAAAATATAAACCAACCAAAATTAAAGAAAAATAACTCAATCATGTCAATTTACATTTACACTTCACTTGCAATTTTTAATGCAATTTTATTCACTCAGTTCAAGGATCTGTATAGTGATCCTTGCTCAGTTCAAATCATGTTCTTAAAATGTATTCTCGACTCATTACTTTTCTTTTAGGATTCATCACCACAAAATGAAAATAATTCTCTGTTTCAGGTACAGAATTTTGTATCACTACCACCTGAGATCATTCTCAGATTAGATTCTCCTATCTGTCAAGTGGATTTCTCAGAAGATAAACTACTGGTGTCTACTTTACAGAAATGCTATCTGTGTTATACAACAAGGTATGTTAATGCAAATGGACATTTTGGGGTTTATTTGACCTGTAAATTCACCAAAATTTAAACATATTACATGTAAGAATAAAATAATTTTATAGCTATACATGTACAGCCTTTCTTCCGAACATATTTTAAGTGTATTTGTGAGTACATTTATTCAAAGTCCTAATTGTGGAAACTTAAAAAAATATGTTGTTATTTCGGGCTTACTTGACCCAAAATTGGACAATTTTCGTTCTCTTTTCACAATCAATGTATACATTTTTAACCGGATTTATGTGACGAAAATGTCAGTTATTGATTTTGGGATGTATTGCGGGCAAGGTGACTGGGCAGGCTGTTAGACGGGCAGAAACCAAATGTTGTCAGTGCATTTACTCATGAACCATTCAACAAAAGCTTTTAAAATTTTAATATGTTGTTACTGACAACAAAATGGAGGTCAAGTTCAATAATGAGGATCTTGACTTTTACCGTTCAGGAGTTATGGTACTTGAAAGATTGAAAAATGGTGTTTCCAGCTGTGTCCGTGCACTTGCCCACGAACTGTTCAAACAAAGCTTCCCAAATTTTAATATGTTGTTACTGATGACAAATGGAGGTCAATTTCAATAATGACGATTTTGACTTTTACCTTTCAGGAGTTATGGTTCTTGAAAGATAGACAAATAGCGTATCCTGTCGTGTCCATGCATTTACTCATAAACTGTCCAACCAAAGCTTTTCAATAATTAATATGTTGTTACTGATGACAAAATGGAGTTCAAGATCAATAATGACAATTTTGACTTTTAATGTCAGGAGTTATGGTTCTTGAAAGATTGAAAAATGGTGTTTCCATTCATGTTGTTGCATTTACTCATGAACCATTCAACCTAAGCTTGTCAAATTTCAATATGTTGATACTGATAACAAAATGGCGGTCAAATTTGATATTAACTATTTTCACTATCACCTTTCGTCAGTTATGGTTTTTATATGACCGCAAAATTTGAAAAAATTTTCGTCGTATATTGCTATCACGTTGGCGTCGTCGTTTGCGTCGTTGTCCTCGTCGTCGTCCGAATACTTTCAGTTTTCGCACTCTAACTTTAGTAAAAGTGAATATAAATCTATAAAATTTTAACACAAGGTTTATGACCACAAAAGGAAGCTTGGTATTGATTTTGGGAGTTTTGGTCCCAACATTTTAGGAATTAGGGGCCAAAAAGGGCCCAAATAAGCATTTTCTTTGTTTTCGCACTATAACTTTAGTTTAAGTTAATAGAAATCTATGAAATTTTGACACAAGGTTTATGACCACAAAAGAAAGGTTGGGATTGATTTTGGGAGATTTGATTTCAACAGTTTAGTAATTAGGGGCCACAAAAGGGCCCAAATAAGCATTATTCTTGTTGTGATATTGCAAGGACACAATTAAATGTTAATGAATCCGTTTTGCTGTCATTGTGACAGCCTCTTGTGTAAATTACAAATCGAAGAAAATTAACTGACATTTAAATTGACTGCATTTTGAATTATTTCTGTAGTAATGGATATATAAAAGGAACAAAAATGATGATTTAAGTTCAGAAACTATCAAACACCATTACCAGTGACCTTTACTGCTGCAAGTCTAAAAAGAAATTGTCATAAAACGTGGACCATATTAAGATATATTTGTTTTCTTTTTTCAGACAAAAGTTTACCCACATAGGAACTAAATTAAGGTAATATATATGTACCAGGTTTTCCCTGTAATATTATGACTTCAATTACTTTTGTTGGTACTAATTTTTTTTGGGAAAAAGTCTGCATGTTTGTCTGACAAACGAAAAGGTGAACTTCTCCAACCATTGCAATTTGGGGTTCACTTATACAAAAGAAATATACAAAAATTGGTATCCTGTGAAGATAATAGATCCACAGTATTGCATATGTTATTGTAATCCTTTTGATGTTAATAGTACAAGATAGTTCTATGAAAACAAACCAATGATCAATCTATAATTTATAAAAAGAAAGGTGTGTTATAACTAGTGTTGTCAACGGTTAACCGGTTAATCGGTTAACCGGTCGAACGACCGAATACCGAATACCAAAAATGCTAACCGGTTAACCAGACTTTTTTTCAATTTTGATAGTTTTGATATAAATTTGCATGGAAATCATTAAATAGTTATGTTTTATTTTAAAATTGTCGTCATGGTTATTTATTTGACAGATCAATTGCCCAGTATATTGATTGATTGCTATTGTTGATCCTAAATACATGAAATTAATTAGAGCTCAGGGCAGGAGCTTAAAGAAACATGATTGGTAAACATGTTTTTTTAACAATAACTTTAAATCAGAGATGCGATTAAATTTTACTAATTAGTTCATTATTTCGTTTTTGATCTAATATTGTGTAAACATCTTAATGTGTGACCTCAGTAGTGCAAGGTTTAGTCTTTCTTTAAACGAAATGCTACCTTAAAAATTGTGAAATGCAAACTAAGGGACTACATCAAAAGATCAATGTAAGATAAAGCCTTATAATGCCAAAGGACAAACTTCAATTCTTAAATCGTAGTATTATGACTTGGATGAAAGGTTGTCAAATTGACACTTATACCACATCTTATAACTATGTGTACATGTATGGTACTATTGAAAAGGCTTTCGAACGACAACTTAAAACTACCGGTTAACCGGTTAATCGGTCGAACGATTATCCGAGTAACCGGTTAGGCAAAAGTGTACGATTTGACAACACTAGTTATAACCATGCATTAGGTTGAAATCAGTTTTAATAGATATCTCCCATAATAAATAACTGACAATATCTTAATGAGAATAGTCAATGAAAAGAAGATCTCTATGTTTCATTTTTACTGGTCCAACACAAATAAACTTCATTATTTTAGCTTAAAGCCAGTAAGTCTATGTGAAAATACATTTCTACAAAGTTACTGTTGCATTTGCTTAATGGTTAATTGTAGAATTATGTGTAGCATTAATGTTTTCAGAGATGGTGAGTATGGAGCATGTTTTTACAGACAGCCGAGTACAGGGTTATACAGAATATATTGTGCGAGACCTGGATCTAGAATATGGGAGGTAAGGTGTACATACCTTTCTGGCAGGGTTCACCTCTTACATGTATGATTAATAAAGTTTATGTGATACTCACAGTAAAACTTTCACAATACATACTTTCAAAATAAATTCAATAATGTTAGGTAAAGAAGGCAAGACATTTTATTATGTACATACTTGTGTTTATTTGTATATTGAGAATGAATGAAAAAAGAACATGTTAAAACAATCTATTTAATTATTGAGTTTGATAGATGAATTTTATTCTGAAATTATTATGATATTAGCATTATTTTGCCTAAAGTATAACTTTACAATAGCATTTTTATTCAGAGAGAATTTTTTAACATTCATGTAAATAATTATTTGTTATATTTCTAGGTTGATATAGAATGTAATGTGTTATGTACACACATGTTTAAACAATTGTTAGCTATACCTGCTCTGCCTATGGTCAGTAGTGTGTAAGTATTGTTGGGATTTAAAATGAGTTTTGTACACATATTAAAACAATTTGTAAAAAGTGAACCATTAAAGGCAAAAGTACAGCCTTCAACACAGAGCCTTGACTCACATTGCAAACCACTTAAACAGGAAAATCATTGGTCTAATATAAAAGACGAGAAACACTTTATGAACCACATCAACAAATGAAAACCAGAGAACAACATGTCCGTAGTGTGTTAATATTCTAGGTTTGTTGTATTTAGCAGTACAGTAAGCTTTTCTAGTGGTCGACTGTGTTTAAGATGTACTTTGGATATTTTTAAAATGTGTTCTTCTCAATTAAGTTAGTAATGAGCCTTTACTCTCATTTTGTTGTCAGCTCTGCATTGCATCAACTGTTAAACAGTTCTGATGAATACAAGAAAAGAATTATTTAAAAGAAAAAATGTCAAATATATTTTAGATATAAATCCTAAATTCAGGTGTTTCCTGGTTTTTTTTTATTATCATAGACCAATAAAAATGGAGTAGTAAAAATATGCTTCAAGAAGACCAGCATTTACTAATTGATAAGTTATTATTTGATCGCATTGTAATTTTCAGTTTTGCTTTCGTTGTAGGGACTATTACTGGAAGGCACCATTGAAAGAAAATAGTGAACCTAAAAGTGTGGCTTTTCCTAAACTGAAGACTACAAGGTAATTTTCTTTTCTGTTTTTATGCCCCATTTATTATGCCTCATTTATGTACATTTTCGTTCGTCCATCCATTTGTCCCACTTCAGGTTAGAGTTTTGGTCAAGGTAGTTTTTGATGGACTTGAAGTCCAACCAACTTGAAACTTAGTACACATGTTCCCTTTGATATGATTTTTTTAATTTAAATTAGAGTTTTGACCCAAATTTCACGGTTCAGTGAACATAGAAAATGATAGTGTGAGTGGGGCATCTGTGTTCTATGGACACATTCTTGTTTTCTCTTCAGTTTGTACAATTATTAGAATAAAAAGAAATAAGGACACACAATGATAAGATGTCAGTCAAACTTTACATCTAGATATAATATATTTTTATATTGTAAGTGACTGTTCCACTGATGTAAAAATGATGTATGGCTTCCATGGTCAATTTCACTGCAGTCAGTTTAAAAAAAGACAAACATACATTAAAAGACCTTCAGTTTCAGTATATGTGTGAAAAAGTTTTGCCATGAGTGTTGATCTGATAAATTCTTATTATCAGACATTATTTACTTCTTATTACTCTCTTCTTGTTATTTTTTTTTCAGAGAAAACTTTCTGTTTACCTGGAATAAGACTAATCTCTATGTCCTTGACCCTGTCAACATCATGGTCATATTCTGGACAGACATGGGAGCAGGTTAATATATGTTTTCTTAAGTCTTGAGTATAAAAGTCAACCAACAGTTGCTTAAGTACAATTGATGCATTCTGACATTAAAAACTCACAGATTGTGATTCAGCATGAAAAAAGAAGAATCTTATAAAAATTAATTGAGCACAGCATTGCACTTGGACAAAAATCTAGACGCTTCCTATACAATGTGATTCCCCACTAAACAGTGCAAGTAAGCACTGCATATGATAAATAACAACAACAATACTTTATTTTAAGAGGGTTACACAGTTAGCTATATTATAACTAATCTTCCCTGAGGACTTTGTAATGAAAAATCAAACAAAACACAAACATATACTAGTACATTGCATACATACATTAGCATAAAAAGTCAAGTGTGATAATAATGTTCAATACAACTTGATAAAATGTGATGAAAAAATAAACATGATGACATGATCAGTTTTTAATATTATTTATACAGCTAGGTTGATTTCAATAAATGATCTGTTATTTTGTATTTGAAAGAATTAATATTTGTAATATTTCTTAATGGTATTGGCAAATTATTCCACAAGAATGGTCCAGAATACATAAAAGATTTTTTGAATAATTCTGTTTTTGGTTTAGGGAGTATGGGGTATGTTATGAACAAAGTGAGAAGAAAATTAAACATCAGTTATGCAATCAAAATCCTAAACTTTGTTTTACCATCTGCACATAAATACTTTGTTGACAAGCATGCTATGTTGTAATACTGTTTCTTGAAAATTTGTGTTTTTGATAACCAAAAAGTATGAATAAATATAAGGACTTAATCATCTGTCATATCTCACAGGTAACATCTGCCTCATGTTATTTTGCCTTTTGTTGGACCTTAACTTTAAAAAAGATTCCTCTTTGTTTTTCAGATATTCAAAATGTAGTTAGCAGCGACAATTACCTCTTTGTATTTTACTGCAATGGAAACATTCAAAAGACCAAGATTTATCCTATTCCTCAATGTGTTTCATTTCTTATTTCAAAAAAATCTTGGATTCTAGCTGAAGAAATTTATAGTTATTTTTGTACATGGATTTCAAAAATGAGATGGAAAAAGTATATCTCTGTTGAAGACTTAAAAAAATTAAAAGAACATTGTAAAAATTCGGGTAATGAAACTATAGAAAGTGTAATAGACAATATGGTGTCCTCATATCCCGTCCAGCATGATAGCGAATCATCAGGACTAGAAGATTCCTTTTCAGATAGAAGCCGATCCAGTAGTAATGCTTCTATACAAAAACTGGAAACTGGGATATATAGGATAAATAGTCAGCCTTCATTATTATCACCTGAGATCAGGAGTATTCCGGAAGATTTTCATTCAAGTTTTACTGCCAGTAAAAATCCAGTCTTAACAAACTTAAAATCAGAAATTTTTGGATTGATGGATAGTACTACTAAAGAAGTCAAAATTGAAAAAGAAAATTTGAGTTTCAAAAGTGATTTGACCTTTGGAAAAGACGCAATGGATTCAATAAGTAATAATTTGTCTGAAAATTCGTTTAATGTCACTCAGCGTTCAGATTTGACTGTAAACGGTACTGATAATCAACAAAGAGAATTTGATATTTTATATACACGTAAAGATGAGCTTGATAGTGAAAAAAGGGTTATACTTTCTGAAGAAATAGAAAATGATAATTTTGAAAATGAAACAGTATTAAAAAATGCACTTAATGATCCCACCAAAGTTATAGTGGAACACACTGAACCTATCATCAATGGAACTGAAAGTACCTCTGGCGTTGATACTGGTATAGTTATTGATTTACACAGATCAAATAAAACATACATGAATGAGGAAATGGAAACTGAAAGTAGAACTTTTGTAAATGACCACACAAAGCAGCAAAGTGAAAGTAGAATAACTGTAAATTGCATTCAAGAAACTGAGGAAGATATATTTGCTGAAGAAGGTAAATATATAGCTTGGCTAACTGGATTCACTAACACATGAATTTAAAAAAAAAGTGTTGAGTAAAAAAGCTTGCATAATATAATTTTCAAAGTTTGGTCTTTCACAAAGTTCACAGTAGAACACTTTGGCTAATAAAGTATATAAAATAATACCATAACACTTGGTATTCTATAAAAACAGAGCAAATCTTTCATTCCACCTAAATTCAGGAATTATATACAACATTAAGATAGGATTTTTTTGTCTTTGAAAAGACATTTTATTTGTAGGAGGCTTAGAAACATTGACATGCAACATTTGTAGAACTTCTCTTTTTCATCAAAATACAAATAAAATTTAAATCTATGATTGTGTACATGTATCTTTACTACTGTAATGCTTAAACAATTTTGGTGATGATTGTCAATTTTGTCAGAACTATTTGACAATTTATGCTTACCCTTCCGGAGCACCTGAGATCACTCCTAGTTTTTGGTGGGGTTCATGTTGTTTATTCTTTAGTTTTCTATGTTGTGTCATGTGTACTATTGTTTTTCTGTTCGTCTTTTTCATTTTTAGCCATGGCTTTGTCAGTTTGTTTTAGATTTATGAATATGACTGTCCCTTTGGTATCTTTCGTCCCTCTTTTATGATGAATCATTTCTTTTACATGAAATTTTGAAACTAACATGCTAAAGCCAGGGTATCAGCAGGATCTTATACTTAAATCTATACATATTTCTTCAGATTCAAAAGCAGTCCTAGCCATAGTTGTGAATGATGCCACACCACTTGTAGTATCTAGACAACCATCTAGACAGAGAAAGAAAAAACCTAGAAAGGGATCTGTCAATACATTGGAAGAAGAGGGGCAAACTATCCCACAGAAAGGAAGTAAGATAAACAATTATTTCAAATTATTTTTCAAAGCATGGTTAGCATTGTTAGCAATAATGTTATTGGATTAGCATATGAATAATATTGGATTAGCCTATGAATAATATTGGATTAGCTTGAATAATATTGGATTAGCATATGAATAATATTGGATTAGCTTGAATGATATTGGATTAGGATGAACTATTTTGGATTAGCATGTATAATATTAAATTAGCATGAATATTATTGGATTATCATGAATAATTTTGGATTATTTCAAATTATTTTTCAAAGCATGGTTAGCACTGTTAGCAATAATAATATTGGATTAGCCTATGAATAATATTGGATTAGCTTGAATTATATTGAATTAGCATGAATTATTTTGGATTAGCATGAATAATATTAAATTAGCATGAATATTATTGAATTATCATGAATAATTTTGGATTAGCATGAATAATATTGAATTAGCATGAATACTACTGCATTTTCTTTACAGTGGAACTTTGTCCTTTTCAGTGACACCCTGTTCTTTTCAGTAGCATTATGCTTCAAATCTTTTTTAAACAGGCTATTATTTGAACAAAGAATTATTTTTAATTATGGAATTTGCATAATTTCATGTGCTTGAAATTTTTAATAAATTCCATGTTTATTCTGTACTTTTAATGTTATGTGCTGTGTGCAACACTTTTTATTATAAGTAGATAGTACCTTTTCAATAGAATGTACTGTGCCATGAACAGCACTATCTATACAAAATACATTGTATGGAAAGTGTTATGAACCACTCAAAACATTCAATACCAAATAAACATGGAATCTATAAAAAATTTCAAGCACAAGAAATTATGCAAATTTCATAATGAAAAATAATTCCAAGTTTAGATAATAGCCTATTTTAAATCAATATGCGCCAACATCTTTGATTCAAATGAACATCAATATTTTATTATGGAAGTTAACTATCTTTTAATACGATACATGTACAGGTATTATTTGTGTATAACTGCTTTGGTACGTGCCTCATTGGTTGTCTTATGATAGTGTGCTTGCCTTGAATGTGGGTCTCATTGGTTGTCTTATGATAGTGTGCTTGCCTTGAATGTGGGTCTCATTAGGGTTTAAGAATGACGCGGGATTGCCGATTTTTTGTAAGCGTGACACGTGAAAGTCAAATTATTGTGTTGTGAAAACGGGAAATGAGGTCTAGCATGACCCGGGAAATGACAAAAAAATGAGAATTGCTTACATTCATTAAGTGTAAGCGGGAGGCAAAATCTGACAATATAGTAAGCGGGATCTGGGATCAATGAGACCCCCTTGAATGCTTAGTTCTATATGTACATTGATTTAACCTTTATATGATTACTAATTTTATATTTAATCAATATAAGTAATTTTTGTATACTGTGGATTCGGTATTATTTGTTAGATACTAATTTTTGTAAGTTTTTGGGTTCAAGAGAACAACAAATTAAAATGTTTAACACAATACAAATTACTATAAAGTTGTATCCAGAGTTTGGAGGAACCACAAAATCTGATATCCACAAAGTTGCAAGGTTTCTGCAATCAACGAAAACAAATGAATTCACAGTACTATATGAACTGAAAAATTGACTTAACATGTCTCAATGAAATGCTTTTCTTATCATATGATTTCTAATCTTATATATATATATATAACCATAGTATTTTTGGTATACCAGCATGAATGCTTGTCAATATACTTCTGAGTATATCTAGAATATTAAATCTTAATCCACAAGATCAATATGTACAACTTGCTTTCCTTGTTTTAGCTTTGCAAACTTTTCATTTTATTCCAGTGAGAAGAAGTAAAAGTATGGGATCAATATCTAGGAGTGTAGAAAAAAGTAAGAGGATTTTGATAAACATGATGAAGAGTATAACTGATCATAATGATCATGATGATATAATCCCCAACAGACATTTATTATTTAATAAGACATGATTTCAATGACCTTTTTCATACTTACTGTTTTCTGACAAGAGAAGAAGATTATAAACAAGAAAGACAACTACAAAGGGGTCAACAATCAAATTGTTGATGTGATCTTCCCATTTAATTTCAAATATTTTGATACCGCATTCCTGCCAACTGTCACTATTTGCGGGGGATTTTCCCGATGATAGATCCAAATGGAAATCTTGAAAGAGCAATTTTGTCCACAATTTTAAATGAAAATAGTAAATTTCACAATGGCTATTGACTTTTAAAAGTATGAAGCAGCCAAAAAGAAACATAAAAATAATACATTTGATGATTTCTAAGAACTATAAGAGCCATCTTGCAAGCAAATCCTCTATGAACATTTGAAAAGTTGGCAGGTATGATACCGGTAGTTATATTTCCCATGTCTTGTCTTTGAGAGCACAAACAACATAGTGTTTTTTGTTTGTTATTTGTCTTAAAATTGACACGAGACGACAGCGTAAAGTACTCCTCCGTGACTTCATGGATACCTGTAAACAATTTCCATGTGCTCTATCATTAAATGGTCACATGAACGCTTGACTGAAAGCTAAGAAAAACCGAACTTGAAATGCGTAATTGACCCAGACTTTAATTCATTTCCGGAAAGGACCCAAAGTTCTGGATCGCGTCAATAGAGATATTAAAAAAAAAATCTTCAAATTTTAAGCAATAAAATTTTCACAGTCGGGAGGATTTTCAAGGGTCATCGGTAAACTGCAAACAAACAATATTTTAATTTAAGCCTCAATAGAAAAAGTCAGCAAAATTAAGCATCTATGCAATGTGACATCATCTGTCTAATTATGATGTCACACATAAACACTGTACCTATGTATACCTTTTTCTACGCTTCAGAATGGTTTCATTGATGACAAAAAAAAGAATTTGGTGCTCCAAATGTGATTTACTTGTATATTTTGTAAGAAATTACACACCAAAAAATATCTGATTTCAAAATGGTGGCTTTCTTGGTTACAGACTAGTAGAATGTGGAATATAACTCTTCAAAATATTTGTCAACATCCAATGAAAATTATTGTTACAAAGGAATTGCATTAGAATATATCATAACTTTTTTATATTGCCAAAAATGATATCTTATCATAAGACATGGCTTCTAGTAAAATATATTTCTCTGAATGGTGACAGCTATAAAACTGAACTAGTATACATATTTGTTAGGGGCCAGCTGAAGGACACCTCCGGGTGTGGGAGTTTCTCGCTACATTGAAGACCCATTGGTGGCTTCGACTGTTGTCTGCTCTATGGTCGGGGTTGTTGTCACTTTAACACAATTCCCATTTTCATTCTTAATTTTTTTTAAACTGTCATTAACTATTCACTAATTTAGACAGTATTTTATTTCAAGAACTACAGCACAGACAGTCTATAGAAGAACCTCTTACTGAAGAATGTTTATCTCAGCCTGTACAGGTCAGTCATGTTGACTTTGACAATAAAAGTCTAGGAGAAGGCAGTAGTAACTCTTCTCCATCAAGTTCTCTGCCTCAGTCATGGGAAAGTTCTAACAGTGAAATGTTTAGTGGACTCAGGAAAAAGTCAATAACGAACAAACTTGACAGGTAAAAACTTAACATTACATTACAAGTAGTAATAAGGGATTTATATATATAAAGATTAAAATAATTAATTGTGGGATTTATGTAACAATGAGACATCCACCAATCAACACAGGCAGCTAAAAGATATTTCAAGGTTCACATTACCAATTTATCAATATAAAAGAATAATTTTGAAAAGATTTAAGAATTTTACCTTTTATGACTTTTTGCAATATTTTAGCTGGAATATTTTAGATTTAATAGGTGTTTATGTATACATTTCTTTTATCATTATATGAATTTTATGCATGTGTATTTTTAATAGTGTGCAATCAATGCTTACTACAAAGAAAAACAAGATTCTGCAGGCAATCAAATCAAAAAAGCTACCAAGGTCACCAGGTAGAGAAGGAAGAGGTACACCAGATACTGTGGTAAATATTATTATGTTATCTTCTGTGTGGAAGTTTTTATTATCTTGTGTGTGAAAGTTCTGTTATCCTTTGTGTGAAAGTTTCGGTTATCGTATGTGTAAAAGTTTCTGTTATCTAATGTGTGAAAGTTTCTTATATCTTATGTGTGAAAGTTTCTTATGTAATGTTCTGTGTAAAAGTTTTTTATGTAATGTTTTGTATGAAAGTTTCTAATGTTATCTTCTGTGTGAAAGTATCTTATGTTATTTTCTGTGTTAAAGTTTCTGTTATCTTCTGTGTGAAAGTTTCTTATGTTATCTCCTGTGTGAAAGTTTCTTATGTTATCTTATGTGTGAAAGTTTCTTATGTTATCTCCTGTGTGAAAGTTTCTTATGTTATGTTCTGTGTTAAAGTTTTTTATGAAATGTTCTGTATGAAAGTTTCTAATGTTATCTTCTGTGCCAAAGTTTCTTATGTTATCTTTTGTGTTAAAGTATCTTAAGTTATTTTTTTATGTGTGAGAGTTTCTTGTGTTATCTTCTGTGTGAGAGTTTCTTATGTTATCTTCTGTGTGTGAAAGTTTCTTATGATATCTTCTGTGTGTGAAATTTCTTCTGTTATCTTCTGTGTGAATATTTCTTATGTTATCTTTTGTGTGAAAGTAAATTATGTTATCTTTTATGTGTAAGAGTTTCTTATGTTATCTTCTGTGTGAGAGTTTCTTATGTTATCTTCTGTGTGTGAAAGTTTCTTATGTTATCTTCTGTGTGTGAAAGTTTCTTTCGTTATCTTCTGTGTGAGAGTTTCTTATGTTATGTTCTGTGTGTGAAAGTTTCTTATGTTATGTTCTGTGTTAATGTTTCTTATGTTATGTTCTGTGTGAATGTTTCTTATGTTATGTTCTGTGTTAATGTTTCTTATGTTATGTTCTGTGTGAATTTCTCTTATGTTATGTTCTGTGTTAATGTTTCTTATGTTATCTTTTATGTGAATGTTTCTTATGTTGTCTTCTGTGTGAAAGTTTTCTATGTTATCTTCTGTGTGAAAGTTTATGTTATCTTCTAAGTGAAAGTTTCCTATGTTATCTTCTGTGTGAAAGTTTTCTATGTTATCTTCTGTGTGAAAGTTTATGTTATCTTCTATGTGAAAGTTTCCTATGTTATCTTCTGTGTGAATGTTTCTTATATTATCTTCTGTGTGAAAATTTCTTATGTTATGTTCTGTGTGAAAGTTTTTTATGTTATCTTCTGTGTGAAAGTTTCTTATGTTATGTTCTGTGTAAAAGTTTCTTATGTTATCTTCTGTGTGAGAGTTTCTTGTATTATCTTCTGTGTGAAAGTTTCTTATGTTATCTTCTGTGTGTGAAAGTTTCTTATGATATCTTCTGTGTGTGAAATTTCTTCTGTTATCTTCTGTGTGAATATTTCTTATGTTATCTTTTGTGTGAAAGTAAATTATGTTATCTTTTATGTGTAAGAGTTTCTTATGTTATCTTCTGTGTGAGAGTTTCTTATGTTATCTTCTGTGTGTGAAAGTTTCTTATGTTATCTTCTGTGTGTGAAAGTTTCTTTTGTTATCTTCTGTGTGAGAGTTTCTTATGTTATGTTCTGTGTGTGAAAGTTTCTTATGTTATGTTCTGTGTTAATGTTTCTTATGTTATGTTCTGTGTGAATGTTTCTTATGTTATGTTATGTGTGAATGTTTCTTATGTTATGTTCTGTGTTAATGTTTCTTATGTTATGTTCTGTGTGAATTTCTCTTATGTTATGTTCTGTGTTAATGTTTCTTATGTTATCTTTTATGTGAATGTTTCTTATGTTGTCTTCTGTGTGAAAGTTTTCTATGTTATCTTCTGTGTGAAAGTTTATGTTATCTTCTATGTGAAAGTTTCCTATGTTATCTTCTGTGTGAAAGTTTTCTATGTTATCTTCTGTGTGAAAGTTTATGTTATCTTCTATGTGAAAGTTTCCTATGTTATCTTCTGTGTGAATGTTTCTTATATTATCTTCTGTGTGAAAATTTCTTATGTTATGTTCTGTGTGAAAGTTTTTTATGTTATCTTCTGTGTGAAAGTTTCTTATGTTATGTTCTGTGTAAAAGTTTCTTATGTTATCTTCTGTGTGAGAGTTTCTTGTATTATCTTCTGTGTGAAAGTTTCTTATGTTATGTTCTGTGTAAAAGTTTCTTACGTTTTCATCTGTGTGAAAGTTTCTTATGTCATGGTCTGTGTAAATGTTTATGTTATCTTCTGTGTGTGAAAGTTTCTTATTTTATCTTCTGTGGGTAAGAGTATTTTATGTTATCTTCTGTGTGTGAATGTTCTTATGTTATCTTCTGTGTGTGAGATTATCCTATGTTATCTTTTGTGTGTGAATGTTTTTTATATTATATTCTGGGTTTGAGAGTAAAGTATGTTATTTTCTGGGTGTGAATGTTTCTTATGTTATATTCTATGTGTGAAAGTGTCCTGTGTTATCATCTGTGTGAAAGTTACTTATAATATCTTCTGTGTCAAAGTTTCTTATGTTATCTTCTGTGTGTGAAAGTTTATTATGTTATCTTCTGTGTGTGAATGTTTTCTTTTATGTTATCTTCTGTGTGTTTGAGTATCTTATGTTATCTTCTGTGTGAAAGTATCTTATGTTTTCTTTTACATGTGAGAGTTTTAATTATCTTATGTGTGAGAGTTTCTTATGTTATCTTCTGTGTGAGAGTTTCTTATGTTATCTATTGTGTGAAAGTATCTTATGATATCTTCTGTGTGTGAAAGCCTCTCATGTTATCTTCTGTGTGAATGTTTCTTATGTTATCTTTTGTGTGTGAGAGTTTCTTTTGTTATCTGCTGTGTGAAACTTTAGTATGTTATCTTCTGTGTGAAAGTATGACCATTTTTAGACAAATTGATTTTTCATTCCTTTGTTATTTGTGTTGCTTTTATTATAATATCTATATAAAGTTATGTTAAAGAGAAGCCAAAAAGATACCAGAGGTACGTTCAAACTCATTAGTAAAAAAAAAAAATACCATTGAAAAACTGAAAAACTATCGGTAGACAAACAACAGTTTACAAAACCAAAAAAAACCAAAAGACTGAGCAACATGAACCTTTTCAAAACCAAAGGTTGATTTCAGGTGTTCTGTATATCGTCGTTATATTGAATTTAGAATTAAATATTTGTGATCAAGAAAAAACTAAACACTATAGAAAATAACCTTGAGATGTGTTTAGTGTTTTTTTTATCATTCATAAATCTTAAGTGTAAATTTTAAAAGTATAGATTTGAATTAGTTAAAGAAAACATTTTTTTTAATATTTATAAAATCATTTGCTGTTTTTATAGTCTTTAGATAGTATGGATGGAATCATAATCTCAGCCGACAAAGTACAGAAAGATTTGGTGGAGTTAGCACCAGTTGTCAAAGGTCCTATAGATCTCTCTAATTTACAGAAAAGTACAGAGGAGACCAGAAAACTGTTGCAAGATGTCAACATTTTACTTAATCCTGTAGAGTTACAAAAGACTCTGTCTGATTGGATAAAACACCTCAACCAATCACTTTATCAGTTACATACATTCCTTTATGTTGAAAGAATGAGAAAATTTCACACATGTTCCAAAGTAAAACATGAAAGTAGTCAAACAGCTGACCAACCACATAGTTTAGAGCAAAGTGGAGAAGAAAATGTCATTAATTCTGGAATTGGTAATTCTAAATTAAATGAAGGTCATTTGAAGATTAAAAGTGCTGATGCAATTTCTACAGGATCAAGCCAATCAATCAAAAGTAAAACTTTTCATCATTTAGACCATTTGATTGAGGAAGAGAATTTAGACTTTGGTCAAATCTGTTTTGTCAATGACCCATTTCTAATGGAAAGTGATTTTCAACAGAACGTGGCAGAGTTAACGGAAATGTGTTTTGGTTGTGGTTGCCATGGTGATGTTTCAAATTTCACCATCCCTAATTTCAAAGATTTGCATGATATTGAAATATGTGATAAGTGCAATGAAATACTCAATGTAGAAAAATCTAGCATTTATATTCTCCACCAGAGAGATTCTGGTTTTAGTGACAGTGGTGAAATGAAGCAAGATTCCAAAACCTCTAAAACTGAAACAGCGCCAGGTTTTGGTTATCTTGAACAGGAAGAAACCAGTCCTATAGAATTGATCAATAATGAACCACTTAGAGATATTGTTGAAATTGAGAGCTCCAAAAAATTAGATGACTCTTTTTTAGGGCAAATATGTCCTGACACGACCAATGAAAAAACTAACACCAACTTGACTGGTCAAAGTGTACTAGAATGTAGTAGTTCTACAGATGCTGTAGATACTCATGAAAAGTTAGAAGTAGTATTAAAAGAGGAGGATTGCTCTGAAGACTTAGATAGTCTCTCTGGTCCAGTATCAAATAGCTCTGACAAAAGTATCTTAAGCCTATCTGACAGTATTCCAGATACTCATTCTTTGGAATCTGATAAAAACCAGGAAACATCTTTAGTCAATGAAAATGGGACAGACAAATGTCACCATAGTAAGACTTTGTCAATAAATGAAGCTGTAGTCAATGGCAACCTGAGCAGTGAACCGTGCAAAGACATTAAACGTCATCCATGTTATTATTGTCATCAGTGTCACACAATTTGTTTCCATGGTAAACATTCAAAGAAAGAATGTTTAGATTTTCAGACATTTGTTCAAAGTTACTTCTTTTTATTGGATATTGATAATTTAAAGAACAAAGCTTACTGCTGTGATGAACAGTCATACCAAATTTGGTGTGGACTGGTCAATGCTTTAAGAGGTAGGTAAATATAGCACATATTTTAATTAGTTGTCTAAAATTATGTGTATTTTATAAATTGAAATTGGGGGAAAAAATAATGTTTGTCCTTATTTCTTACACATTAATCTTTTGAACAGAACAAATAATGGTGAGAAAATCATTCCTTTGCATTTTTCTATAAAAATTATTAAAACAAGTTTTATGTAGAAGTGTGTAAGAGGTTAGAAGAAAATAAAAAGAATGTTTAAAACACATCCTTAATATGTATGTGATGTATTTAAGATGCATTTGTTAAAGAATGAGTAGAAAAACTGGGGTTTTAGGACAACTCACACCTATAGCTAATGCATTGATAAGGAAAAAGGGAAAATATCTTCTGGCTTTATCATTTACAGAAGGATTGAAAGTTTCAGAAAGGAAAAAAATAATTATATTTGATATGCATTAGGTTAACAACATTATCATTATGTTGAGGTTGTTAATTATAACAAATGTTTTAAATGCAATGGTAAAATGATATATACATTTTTGTCTGTTTAATAGAGTGCTGCAAAGAAGATGTACCATATAATAGAATGGAACAAGAGTTGTCTACAATGACTGATTTATTGAGGTTGGGAGAATTTCAACAAAGTAAAACATTAGGATATATATCTAGGTATGGATAATTTTAAATTAAGGTGGTACCTAACACTACAGGGAGATAACTCTGTAAAATCGCCTAAATGTTTTAATTACGCTGTTTTGTTAAGGATATATTAAGCTTCTCAATGATCAAAATTAGTGTTTGTCAAACTGCTATATAACCAGTGTAATTTTTCTGATAGAATGGTTGGTTCAAATTTTTTAGAATTTTATATTTTTGTCAAAGAGTCAAAGTAAATATTTTGTCATCATTTTATGAAAATTAAACGAGCCAAATTAATTTGAGAGAAGTGTTGGGTACCACCCTAAGAGACTGTACAAAGTGGTGTTATGAAGAGGGAGATCTTGAAAATATAAGGGAATGACGTCACGTTACACTGCTGCAATGTCAAGCCTTCATGTCTATCCACATCAATTATCAATGACATGCATGTGATTTCATTGATACAGCTGAAACAACCATTGCGACATGTCATTCTTGTAGAAGCAGTTTAAATAAATACTTTATGATAGTTCTGACTTAATAAACTTGAATGCAAGCTTTATATAATACTCAAACTTGATAATCTTGCTGATAAAGTAGGCCAATATTCTATTGATATTGTTTTTTTTCCCCAGGTTATTTGAGCTCAAGCCAACAAAAGCTATAGACCTGTGTGTAGATGTTGCAACAGTTTGTCCTCAGGACATTTTATTCTTCTGTGACCTTTATTTGCTGCCAGTGGAGACCTACTTCTATAAATTCATGAAAGCAAGGGTTACAGACAGTCCTGGGTAAGTTATTATATTTTTAAATTTTCAGATTTTCTCAATTAAGAACTGCATTTAATGAAGCAGTTATTTATAATGCAAGATATATTTCTTCTTATACCATTAAATGAATATATTTCTTATAATGACTAGTTTATATCTTTTGTTTAACATCATGTTTAGCATTGACAGGTCTTTTTTGTTTGAATGTTCCTTTGGTTTCTTCACCTAACATATGTTATGCAATCAATCATATAAGCTGGTTAACAGATGGCATATATTTATGTTATAACATTGTGTTGTCCCCAGAACCATCTGGGGGACATAGAAATACTGGAGGTTCGTTTATTTGAGTATTTTTTTTATTGAAGATATAAAATGAAAGCTATATGAAAGTGTACAGATTATTAATGTTTTACATTTTATTGCTTGAACAGGCACAGTTTTTATGAAAATGAAATGATTGTTAAGAAATGGCTAGAAATATTACTCCAGACTGAAAACCATAAAGAGAAAGTTATGGATGAGAGCTGTATTCCAAGGTAATTATTCATACAATTCTATTCCAAGCTATTTCAACAATGATAATTGTAATTTGTTTTATGCATATAATACATGTACAAGAGAAATTTATGTATTACTGAAAAATTATTACACCAGGGTTTTTGATATCACAAACTAGTCAAAACATTTACTAAATTTTATCATCGGTATAAAGACATCATTCGTAAATATAGCTCAACATGCAGACTTCTTATATGTTCAGGTATTTCACATCCAATTTTTTATGGAAATATTCTTTATAAAGCACAAAGGTGTCAGTATTCACCTCAGAAACTTATTAAGAAGGGATATAATTACGATACTGTTGTCAAGTCATTAAAGATTGCATATTTTGGCATTAATATTGAGTCAGTGATAAGGTCTTTGCGTCGGAATTAAACACATTTATTCTAAAATCAGTTGTTGGCATGACACGGGTTATGTTCTTCTCATATATGTTATGATGGTATGATACTAAACCCCTAACGGGAAGGATTGTGCCTGATGTTCATATGATGAAATCATAATCTTTCAGTCAGTTTAATTGAAGTCTGGAGCTGGCATGTCAGTTAACTGCTAGTAGTCTGTTGTTATTTATGTATTATTGTCATTTTGTTTATTTTCTTTGGTTACCTCTTCTGACATCAGACTAGAACTTCTCTTGAACTGAATTTAAATGTGCGTATTGTTATGCGTTTACTTTTCTACATTGGTTAGAGGTATAGGGGGAGGGTTGAGATCTCACAAACATGTTTAACCCCGCCGCATTTTTGCGCCTGTCCCAAGTCAGGAGCCTCTGGCCTTTGTTAGTCTTGTATTATTTTAATTTTAGTTTCTTGTGTACAATTTGGAAATTAGTATGGCGTTCATTATCACTGAACTAATATATATTTGTTTAGGGGCCAGCTGAAGGACGCCTCCAGGTGCGGGAATTTCTCGCTACATTGAAGACCTGTTGGTGACCTTCTGCTGTTGTTTTTTATTTGGTCGGGTTGTTGTCTCTTTGACACATTCCCCATTTCCATTCTCAATTTTACAAGATAATGTATGAGATGCTTTGTTTTGTTTTATGTTTTTTTGCTGTGCATTTTGCCATGTACTAATTTTGTGTCATAGATGGGTACACTTTTAACACTGACAATGGTTATGGATTGAAATTTTTATAATCTAAAAGAGGCAGATTTGTTTTGGGGGAGGGGCAAAGGGCCCAGGCCTCCTTTTTTGTGAGAATTTTTTTTATTATTTAGGGAATCACTGAAGCTTGAATGTAGCATGCCCATTCTTCGGCAGTCAGTGCCCCTTATGATTTTATTTTTATTAATTTAAACTTTATCTCTTCATTTTGACAGACCATGGAGCCACTGTTTGAAATGGAATGACCAAGACATAATTGATCATGTGATATCAGTAACCAATGAAAATGTAATACAGCATCATTTGAATCTATGCAAGAAAGAGGGGTAAGAGAGCAGTTTAAAAATGTTTTTTTTGTATAACAGAACAGGAATTTTATTGATGTGATGTAAAATATTATCAGGTACGATCTAAGTTCTACCATGAAGATTTATATTTTTCATGGTGGAAAATCCCCATTTCAAATTAAAGTAGGGATTGATCATTATGTTTGTTATTTATGCTAATAAAATTGTTTAGATTCTCAATGTATTCTCTTGCAAAATCTGTGAAAAATCATGTGTCTAAAGAATAAATTTGCTATCTACCATTTATCATGTTTATGATAAACTGATTTACATTTAGGTTACATTTGAATTTATAATAGGCTCCTAAAAATGGATGAATGTAAGGATAAATCTGCAAAATTATTTTAATGCCTCATTTTTTATGCCCCATTTATGGGCATTATGTTTTCTGGTCTGTGTGTCCATTTTTTTCATCTGTTTGTTCTTTCGTTTGTCCGTTTGTCTGTCCAGCTTCAGGTAAATGTTTTTGGTAAAGATAGTTTTTGATGAAGTTGAAGTACAATTAACTTGAAACTTACACATGTTCCCTATGATATGATCTTTCTTATTTTAATGCCAAATTAGAGTTTTTACTCCAAATTCACAGTCCACTAAACATAGAAAATATAGTGCAGATGGGGCATCCATGTACAATGAACACATTCTCCAGTTTTTACCAATTTCATATCAAAGCTTAAATTTATCATCACTCTTTTCTGGTAAAATGACATAATTTGTTACCATTTGTCAGTTCATATTTTTCACTTGTAGATATTGGAATGGTTTGCTAGTTTTGTTGAAACAAAATGAAAGATTGGAAGAGATGCTGATGCTTATACTGTACATTAATGATGTCAAACTCCTGGATAATAATCAACCTAATGGTTTGTAAAATTGTATACATATTTATCTTTGTAAAAGATGTCCAAACTTATGTACATTCAGAATGAAGATGTTATATGTTCAAGAATTTATTTTTTGATATATATATATTTTAATATTATAACATAATTTCCATAGGGAACTTTGTATTGTGAATTCATTTATTTCTATGGAAACCAATTTTCATGTATTGAGGAAAAACTATTTTTATGCCCAATTTATAGGCATTATGTTTTCTGGTATGTGCATTCGTTGGTCAGCTTTTCCGTTCGTCCTGCTTCAGGTTAAAGTTTTTGGTCGAGGTAGTTTTTGATGAAGTTGAAGTCCTATCAATTTGAAACTTAATACCCATGTTCCCTATGATATGATCTTTCTAATTTTAATGCCTCATTAGAGATTTTCCCCCATTTTCACAGTCATTAAACATAGAAAATGATAGTGTGGATGGGGCATCCGTGTACTGAGAACACATTCTTGTTGTTGATATTTGACTTTATGGTTTTGAAAGTCAGCAACCAGCCTATATAAATATGAAACTTAAAAACTTAAAAGTTTGCTCTACCAACGAAATAAAAAATAAATAAATTGGTATCCCCTGTATTATAATGAATCCATAGTAGATTATGGGTATGATAATTATTTAATAAAAAAAGAATATTTTGGGAAGATTGAAATCATGCTTGCAATAGTCTGGATTTCACACTTCACATCTTAAAAGAGTTTAAGACCATACAAGAGAGAACTATTTTTTTTGAATTAGGAAGACTTTGCTAAATACATCCAAAAAACATCTTTAACATGCTTTCATGTCATATCTGTTTTGCAGGAATACTTCCAAGTTCAGTGGAAGATTGGAAATGGTTTCTGGATCAGTATTCCTCATTAAATTGCCAAAATACTACAGCCACTGACACTGATCAATCAAATGAGCAGTTAGTGTCATGGTCAGAAGGGGCAGATGACCATATCACGCCTCAGTGCACACCAATCACCTGGAATGCTATAGGACAGTTTATGTTACAGAACTTGGGACCAGTTACTACAGTCCAGGTTATAAGAGACTGTAACTTGACAGATGAGATGTTTTTACTCCCATTCTTCCAATCATGTGTTCTCAGTTCATTCATCCATAGACAACAAAGGTACGTTAATAGATAAAAGGAAAATTAAAATGTAAAGTAATCAGTACAATTTGAAATCCTGTGATTGTTTAAATGACAAGGATGTTAATACATGAAAAAAAACAAGAATTTTTATACAAACTTGAAATGACGTTTGCATAATATGTGTTATACTCTCTTTGTGTTCATGGCATTTAGAAAGGAGTAGGTCCGGTAAGACCACTTTTTGGCCCCAAAATATAGCAGTTTTACAAAAATGTTAAACAGTAAACTTTTAGTTATTTATTGGACAGTAGAATGCTTCTGCTACATAAATATGGGCTGTTTTTGACAATACAGTGCACATATATCGTGTACTAGCACCATTAAGTCATGCTAAATCACTGAAATATACACAATTCTAGCATTTTAGGTAAATTTAAGACGGTTTTCGTGTAAAACGAAAGTGGCCGCATTTGTGTTCATCCTTGATATTAAAATGTAAGTTGTATTTGATAATAATACATAACATATATAAAGGTTGAGGATGAACACAGATGCAGCCACTTTCATTTTTGACAAAAACCATCTGAAAAGTGACATTTTTCAGCATATTTTGTAGATTTTTCATATTTGAGCTTGAATCGGATCGTTTTTTAATGACAAAATCAGTTAAAATCTTGAACATAAACTAATAGAATCAAATAAATTAGACACTTAAGTGTTATGAAAAGTTGTCGGAATCTTTCATCAGATGAACCTGAAATTTGAGGCCAAAATCGGTCCTTACCTGACTTACTCCTTTAATGTTGTCATTCCAATATATTCTAATTATGCATGGTTTGTGAAGGTTAAAGGTTGCCCTACATTAGGGGTTCTTACCCCTTCAATTGTGAGAAAGTTGGTCAAATTTTATACTACATGGCAAATATATTAAAAAAAAAAATCGAATACTGCCTATTTTGAACTTTTCATTTTTGACACATACGATATTTGTCTTAGAATATTTTTATTATCTGACTTCAAAACTGTAAACGAATATCATTTGAATAGATAAATGTAGATACATAAAAGTCATCATATGAAATGATTTTTATTGTTTTTCTCATCTAAAACTATGTATATATTTCCAGAAATGTTACACACAGTTTACTGGAAAAGTTAGATTCTTACCTATGGACAAAGAAACCAAATACACTTATGCCTGAGGTAAAATACCGGTTACTTCCTTTATTTTTAGCGAAACTTGTTTAAAATTTAAAACATGAAAGTAACTTTAATAAGTAGCATAGGAGTTTAAATAAAGTTTAACTGTTAATTCAGAAATTATTGCGCATCATTTAATATTGCAATTTTGTCTAAAAGACTAAAATCTGATTTTCATTTTTGACATCCTGCTTAATTCTTATAATAAAAAAAATCCAAATGAGTTAACTCTTGCAATTTAAGCCCTGTAGCCAATTTTTCCCAATGATACAACATTGCAATCATTTCTAAGTTTACAGAATATATACACATTGATTTTTTATACAACCACAAAAAGCGGTCGTAAATAGGTGCATGTATCACATTGTTGTCTGTGTCGTCCGAAGACGGATGGTTTCTGGATAATACTTTTAGTATAGGTAAATAGAATGTAAAAATTTTAATGCAATGTATATAACCAGTTTAGATACTACAAAGGGATGGTTACAGGGGGTTATGGATCAAATCATTGAGCAATTAGGGGCAACAAAAGCTGTATCAAGCTTAAATGTTGTGTCCATACTTGCCCCAACTGTTCAGGGTTCGACCTCTGCGGTCCTATAAAGCTGTGCCCTGCAGAGCACCTGGTTTGCTATATATTTCAGTAAAATTTACTCATATTTTGCTTGTGCTTTCACTGTGCATGTCTTGGTGATGATTAATATTATATTTCAGTAAGTTATTAATTTTTATATTGAGTCTTAATTAAAATAAACGCTAAAGAAAAACCCTGTTTTAGAATTGTTTTCATCTTATTATTTATTTTATAGTTACAGTTCTTAGTGAACAGTCAGAAAGAAGGGATTACAGAGGATGTAAGAATAGAAGAGCAGGACAGCATGGTAATATCATTTTTAGTACTCTTTATGATTAAATGAAAATATGAATTTGCTAGAACTAAAAAATAGCTACCGTCTCATACAAAAAAAAAACATAAATAACATTGATAAGAAAACTTGATTATTACATTGTTATTCATTAGATACCAATTTTTGTTGATTTTGCAGGTAAGGGTGCAGTGGCGGATCCAGCCATTTTAAAAGGGGGGTCTCAACCCAGGACAAAAGGGGGGGGGGGGGGGGGTTCCAACTATATGTCCCCATTCAAATGCATTGACCAGCCAAAAAAAAGGGGGTTGCAACCCCAGAACCTCCCCTGGATCCGCCAATGAGGTGAACAACAAATGCAAATGTTTAAGAAAATACTCATTTCAAATATCCATGAAAGTTGGTACCCATGAAAATAAATTGATCCACAGTAACAGTAAATTCAATATGGGGAATCAATGACATGGTATTTTATAAAGGTCAATACCCCTGCGAAATGATTATGAATAGTTCATGAATGTTCATGGATGATTCATGAATGATTCATGAACATAATTCATGAATTGTTCATAAAAGATTCATGAACAGTTAATGAACTAGACATGAACTACAAATGGACAAGCACGTTCATGAACCAGTGAATAATGAACTATTCATGAACAGAAAGTGTTCATGAACTCTTTGGTTCATTAAAGTTCATGAACAAAAATAGTTCTTGAACTTTTATTATTCATGAATTGTTCATGATTTTATAGTTCATGAACAGGCTTGTCCATTTGTAGTTCATGTCCTGTTCATGTATAGTTCATGAATTTTTTATGAATGATTCATGAATTTGTTCATGAACCATACCAGTCCATGAATCATTCATGAACACATGAACTACTGTGTTTATGAACTGTTCATTAGTAATTTTATTCATGAACATTGTTTGTCCACTTGTAGTTCATGAACTGTTCATCTAAAGTTCATGAAATAATTTAAAAGGATTTTTTTGAATTTTCATTTTTTGTGTTATTATCATAAGTAAACTAATCTCTTCCTGTCTGTAATTAAAATTGCTGTATCAGGACTTCCAACTAGAAATGCTAAATAACATCTTGGTGCAGTTGTTCTGCTTGAAATTCTTCACAGTTGAACAGATCTTTTAATCAATAAATGCATCTGAGTTTCCCCCTGCAAAATCAAAAATCACTTCACAAAGAATCAAAAGTCCTTGATATTTGTTTTTATAAATAAACACTCAAGATTAAACAGTTTCTAACAGGTATAATACAATGTAATAATTTAATTTAATAAATGTTGTTTTTATTAAAATATCAATAGAGTAAGATTAATAACATGAATATCACTTCAGCCTTTTCATGACATTTCAAATAATGTACCTACCCCCCTTTTTCCCCTTTTAATTTACCCACACACAATCATAAGAGTGGCTGAAGCATGAATTATTTTTACCTTGAAATACAATATATTGTACAAATCTATCAGTTATTCCTGAATGGAAATCATTAAACTAACACTGTGAAAGGCTACTTTCTGGTGTTTTATATTTATTTTAATTAATCAATAATTATTATAAAATGCTTCAACAAATAGTTATTCAGCAAAAAAATATAATCAAAATATATATAATTTACTTATCTGATAACAAATCTGTTTTGTTTTGACAGCTTTATTACTTCACTCCTCATCAAACATCTTCATTTGTATTGTAAGCGTCAAAAACATCATTTTGCTGACGTCATTATGACGTTTTTCTATTCCCAGTCACTTGTAATCATTTGTCTACATTGTAATCTTTTGTCAAAGTCATTGAAGCGTTTTACAATAGGTAAACGTAATTCATTAATAATGATAATTATTGACACCAGTCTGCAATGTTTGGGAAAGAATGAATTGTCATTAATCTGTGCTTTTTTCCAAGTTCCTCTATGTGCTGTATGATGGTTAAGAAAGGCACATGTTTGAACTTTGAGAGACAATCAGAAATTACATCTTTAGAAGAAAGAAATTAAGTTTACCAAATTTGTCATGATTGTAAAAACGAAACATGAGAAACATCTCCAGCTCAAAGTAAGTTACAAAACTTCAAAGTTAGTCCCAAATTTTGTATGACTCTAAAAATGTAACACTCTTCTGGCGTAGTATGAAAAAAAGAAAAGGGTGCTGAGCTAATTTCTGTTGTTAAATGATTTTTTTTTAATGATTATTTTATTTTCTTTAATTTACCACAAAAAAGAGAGATATTTTATTTTTTCATATTTTATTTTTTTCTCCAACTTTTTCTCTTTCTCCCAGCCTTCCTCTCCTTTCTCCTACCCCCTTTCTCCTTTCTCCTACACCCTTCCTCCCTGTCTCCCTTACCCCTGTCCTCCCCCTCATACATGTATTTACACTTTTGCTATTCAACTGAATTTTGTCTCAAAATGATCTCAAGATCTGTAAATGAATAAACTGGAGGTCATGCTAAAAGCACTTTAATTGTGATGTCATGATACAATGTAATGGATGTCAAATTTTATGAGAACGTATGACAGTCAAATTTATGAATTTTTTTATAAACTTTATGTATTCATTTATTCATTAAAAGTTCATAAAATGTTCATGAACATGTGTTATGAACAATTTATGAACATTATGAACTGACTTACAGTTCATTAAAGTTCAGAAAATATTCATGAACTGTATTTTATGAACTATTCATGAACTAAATTCATGAACGAAACTTAATGAACTCATTATGAACAGTCATGCATTGTTCATGAACATTCATGAACAGTTCATGGTGGTTCATCAGTTCATGAATTTCATCTCGCAGGGGTAGTACCATAAGTTGAGATGATAAAATATTAAAAAAAAAAAAAATTGTAGTAACTACTTGCACATCAACTAGTCATAATTTCTTACAGATTTCCAGTGCTAATGATTAATATATATATAAGGTGCTTGTTAAATATTCAACTCTCTTCCACAGCTCTATATGACCACAGATCATAGTTTGACTAGCAGACGTTACAGAGAGGATATGGAGAGTCATTGGGGTACAAGTACCAAAATTAATAGGTAAACCAATTCTTTTAATCGATAATTTTATATATTTAGAGAGATTGAGTAATGAACTTAAGATATATCATTTCAATTAATAGTTACTTAGAAAATCCAGTGTGTTTCAATATTAATAGAATTAGAAGTGCCATAATCTAAATTTTGAAAGAAAAAAAGCAAACATCAACAAATGCATAAACATTAAAAAATGAATATTTCATTAAATATATGCCAATTTTAAGATATTAGTCTTGTCACCTTTGAATTTGAATATTTATTTGCAGGAGTTGCAGAAACTGTAATATTCAATTAACAGAGACAGTATCTCATGTGGAACCTGGAGTACTCATATTTCCCTGTGGTAAGATGTCACTGTGAACTAAATTCCTTTAATATAATAAGTCATTGTCTATAAATTTAATCCAATTAGTTCCATGTGTATTTTATAAGGGTGATTAGAAATAATATGACTTGGAACAGGATGTATGAATCAATCAAATTTGATTTTCATTTGGTCAGCTAATGTCTGACAGGAACACAACTTTCAGCTAGGTCAACACCACCCTTGTTTTCTGCAATATGATATTTAATGAAATTTTAGAAAGTGACATTCGTTGTCTTACAATATTTTATGATACAGTCATATAGGAAAACTCAGAATTACTTTGGAAGCAGACCTATAAGACCTCCTTGAAAGCAGAAGCTATTGTGATGTTTTTATTTTTGAAAAAACTAAGACAGGGTTGTGATCGTAATAATTTAAACTCACATTTTGGATTTTATAAAAAAGAAGATGTGGTATGATTTCCAATGAGACAACAATCCACAAAAAGCCCAAAATGACACAGACATCAACAACTATAGGTCACCGTAAGACCTTCAACAATGAACAAAGCCCATACCACATAGTAAGCAATAAAAGGCCATGATAAGACAATGTAAAACAATTTAAACGAGAAAAAAAATGGCCTTATTTATGTAAAAATATGAACGAAAAACATATATGTAACACATAAACAAACGATAACCACTGAATTACAGGCTCCTGACTTGGGACAGGCACATACTTAAATAATGTGGCAAGGTAAAACATGTTAGCGAGATCCCAACCCTCCCACTAACCTGGGACAGTGGTATAACAGTAAAACATAAGAACGAACTATAAAAATCAGTTGAAAAAAGCTAAACTCATCAGATGGACAAAAATACAAGTTTGTTTATATTAAAATGAAATTGAATTATCCCCTGTATCTCAAAAATAGTAATTGCATTTTGGTCTAGAATGGTAAAATAGCAATAATAAATACACACAATAAATTCTGAATTATCTGTAAAGCAAAGTCAAGAAAAATACACTGTTCCATTATTCAAAACTATGCAAATAGACTTTATTTCTGCTTTGAATGGCTATTGGTAGGTAAATGCAGGTAAAAAGATAGATTAACCTGAAATGTATCAGTCTATAAGATTGAGTTAGTAAGAAAGTATAGCAGCATCACTATGTAATGTTGAATCAGATTGCTCATTGTCTTCTAATAAAGAAAAACTTTGGGAAAAAAGTGATGTTATAGTTATGATAGTTTGTTATCAATATCATTTAAAAAAAGTAAATAAATGTATCAAATTTTTTCTTCATTATTATAAGTTCAGTGTAACTTTTTTCAGGGCATGGATTTCACAAGTTTTGCTGTCCTCTAAGAGAGTGTATCATTTGTCTGGAATTTGAATAACAGAACAAGATAGTCCATGTCTCTAAAACTATTATTGGAAAGAAATTTGGTGGTATCATGCCTACCTTATAGGTCTACTGTGGATTTATTTATTTTCGTGCGTACCAATTTTCATTGATTGAGGAAAACTTGCATTTTCGTGAATATTTGATTTCATGGTTTTCCTAAAGTCTGCATTTAATCATACAGAAAATTTGCAATTCGTTGAAAATTTGTGGTTTCCCTGTACACACGAAGTCCACGAAAATTGGTATTCAACGAAATATAATGAATCCACAGTATCTGATATTGCTAATCATGTGGAATCCTTATAATGATAAAAGATTGGAAGTAAAACCCTTATCATGGCATCCTTGATTATGTAGGCTATTAAGCTTTAAAGATATTCAATTAAAACCTTTATAGATATACAAACTGTCTGACCAATATGGACATTATCAATAAAGTTATGACTTAATTATATAAATGGCAGTTTCAATTCATTTTGGCATTAATGTTGTTTAAGCTGTTAACTTCGATAGGAACAGGGTCTTGAAAATGAAATTTGTGCATGAAATTTTCTAACATAGGTTTGTTATTCTAGATTTGTAAATACTAAGTCTGTATTTTGTTAAGCTTTGCTGCTAAGCAATGGGTATAACGTTTTACCCTTGACCGTCTAAAAGTCCTAATATTGGTTTTGATTCTCGGTAGTTTGCCTCAAGTCCCTCAACCAAATATTATGAAAATTGAACACAATGCTTCTTACCACCAAACACAGATCAAGTTCATATTTGGGTATGGTCACTCCCACGGTTCTCAAGTCACATCTCTTTACAAATAGAACAATTGCTGATTTTGCCTTATATTTACATGCAGTTACATCAGTGTCCAATGGACATATTTTTTATTTTTTTTATTATGTATAAGGGACGACATAAAAAGTTCAATGTAGGATAAAAGACTTAATTCAAATATTTTTTTCAGTGACCCACCTACCCCTTCCTAACTAATTTGGGAAAAATTGATTTACCTATATGGATATATGTAAAATCGATTTTAAATTAACAAAACTTGCAACAATGTTAACCCCCCACCCCCAAACTATTTGATTTTAGTTTTTTTATCCTTCATCGATCTTTTGATTTTGTCCCTAAAGCTTTGTATATATCATAACAGAATTAATATATTGCTAGGACATGTTATAATTGATAGACACAGATAAGGTGCTTAATTTATAATGGTGCTCAGGTTTTGTTCACTGTATTGATCATGTACAGTATGGGTTTTGCTCATTGTTGAAGGTCATATGACGATCTGTGATTATTTACAGATTTGTCTTTGGCCATTATGGACAGTTGTCTCATTGTCAGTCATGCCACATCTACTACACTAATTTTTATTGTGATTGTATTGTATTTTATTGCAATATACAATTATAATTCAATTATAAATGTAAATACATGTTTTATCTTTTGAAAATAATAGAATTGACAAATTTTTATTTTTTGAAAAGTTATTAGGTGAAAGCTTCAGATAAAATTGAATTTCGGTGAGAAAAAAAACCTGTGAGTTATACATCAAATACAAAAAATAGATTTAAATTTTTAATCATATTTGTCTAGCAAATACAATTTGTTAGTCAGAAGGGTGTTTCTAGAAAGGTTGTGTTTCATTTTGTGCCATATACATGTAGTTCTAAGAAATAGGACAGCCTAATGTTAAAACAAAAATAGGATATAAATAATGTTTTAAAAGTCTCAAGAATAAATTTTGGTTTGTTTAAATAAGTAGGGGACAAAGGATACATGAATCATCAGTTAAGAAATGTGTGTCTGGTAGATAGGAAATAATTTCTTACAAAAAAAAATCAATTGTGAATTGTTTATATTATTATTGTCAATATCATTTAAGTGCCTACTTTAGTTATTTAACACTTTTACTAGGTGTGTAAATAGATTTTGTTTCTTCACTTATTACATATTTTTTTATTTTTTTTATTAGATCATGGCACTGGTTTGTAATTAATGTCTGTTTCTATTACATTTAAGTATTTTTATTGATTTATTTGTATATTCCAGTATTTGTAATGCATTTTTTTTTGTGTTCACAAAATAACAGGGTGATATATTTTGTTCATGCATGATATTTATGTCTTAAGTCTGATAAACCAATTAGATATTGAAAATTTGAAAACCTTAAACTGCAGTATACTGCATGAAAATAATTACATATGAAATAATCTGTTTACAGAATTAAACTACTATGAAAGATTCTAGGCTTATAATTGTGTATTTTAAGATGTAGTTTGGTCTACAAACGATTGATCACTGACTCTTGAAACAAAAATGTTAAAAGTCCGGATAAAGTATGAAGTTGTAGTTTATTGAGAAACAAACATTCCAAAAGTGTTTGTCAATTATAGCTAAGGCTATTCATTCGTGGGGTTCATCAAAACGATTGATGAAGAGTAAATGTGTTTTAAATTCTCTGAATTTATCTGTCTATTAGATACTGAAGCACAAAAAATACCCAACCAATTGATTTTTTTTCAATTTTAATTACTATATGAATTGGTTCTGTCTGGTAACGTATGCTTGTTCAGCACAGGTTCTGTCTGGTGAAGTATGCTAGTTCAGCACAGGTTCTGTCTGGTGAAGTATGCTTGTTCAGCACAGGTTCTGTCTGGTGAAGTATGCTTGTTCAGCACAGGTTCTGTCTGGTGAAGTATGCTTGTTCAGCACAGGTTCTGTCTGGTGAAGTATGCTTGTTCAGCACAGGTTCTGTCTTGTGAAGTATGCTTGTTCAGCACAGGTTCTGTCTGGTGAAGTATGCTTGTTCAGCTCAGGTTCTGTCTGGTGAAGTATGCTTGTTCAGCACAGGTTCTGGCTGGTGAAGTATGCTTGTTCAGCACATGTTCTGTCTGGTAAAGTATACTTGTTCAGCACAGGTTCTGTCTGGTGAAGTATGCTTGTTCAGCACAGGTTCTGTCTGGTGAAGTATGCTTGTTCAGCACATGTTCTGTCTGGTGAAGTATGCTTGTTCAGCACATGTTCTGTCTGGAGAAGTATGCTTGTTCAGCACAGGTTCTGTCTGGTGAAGTATGCTTGTTCAGCACAGGTTCTGGCTGGTGAAGTATGCTTGTTCAGCACATGTTCCGTCTGGAGAAGTATGCTTGTTCAGCACAGGTTCTGTCTTGTGAAGTATGCTTGTTCAGTACAGGTTCTGTCTGGTGAAGTATGCTTGTTCAGCACAGGTTCTGTCTGGTCAAGTAAGCTTGTTCAGCACAGGTTCTGTCAGGAGAAGTATGCTTGTTCAGCACAGGTCCTGTTTGGAGAAGTATACTTGTTCAGTACAGGTTCTGTCTGGTGAAGTATGCTTGTTCAGCACAGGTTCTGTCTGGTCAAGTAAGCTTGTTCAGCACAGGTTCTGTCAGGAGAAGTATGCTTGTTCAGCACAGGTTCTGTCAGGAGAAGTATGCTTGTTCAGCACAGGTTCTGTTTGGAGAAGTATACTTGTTCAGCACAGGTTCTGTCAACTTTATAGTTGATGTTTGATGTGACATTTCAATAGACATTTATTTCAAGTCAGCCAAAGTACAAATCAGTTATAATAAATTATTATTTTTTCTGATTAAATATTTTTTTAAATATATTTGTGATTTCATTCCTGGTTTGCTTGCAAAAGTAAAATTTTTCATTTGTATGTCTTTAGAACTATGTTATTTTTATACAACTACGGCCTTAAACTTATGTTAAAATAGCTTGTTATGTAAAGATTACTGAGGGCTTTAAAAGTGCAATTTGTTAATGGTATATGCAATGATTGTTAATTTTACTTGTTAGTTATTGCAAGTTGTGTTTATGAGTTAAAATTTATATGTAAAAATTGTTAACGACTTTATCATTGAAAGGGATTTGAAATAAAACTATTCAAGTTAGATATTGATTTACTTTGTTTAAGGACTTTAAAAAGACTATGAATAAAAAGGTGCCAGTAGTTAACCATGGTTCAAAGTCTTGAAAAACTAGCGATTAAAAGCCAATGAAACATTCTCTGATTATAAAATTTGGGAAACCATGACACATCTTATCATTGAAGTCTTATAACTATGTAAGCCATTCATTACTCACATCTCATTTCCATGGACACAATTTGACCTGCCTCCTCAGTCATGGTCTATAAACTTTGAAACATTTGCTTAATTTATATGTATTAGTTTGTGATTAGATCAGTTTAAGATGAACTGTTAATGTTAAGTCAATGATATTTAGTATACAAATTTTTTGGCACCTGCAAGTCTTATTTCCATTGAAATTATAAAGCCGCAACCCCTCATCATGGTTAATTGACTTTGAAACTTTTACCTAGTTTACAAGTTATAATTTGTGTTATATCTTGTGTTATTGTTTGTTTAAAGGGAACAACTTATGATGGTGTTTGGTATGCAGTTGTATTAGCATTGACCATTCTCATTTCCATGTTCAGCCATGTACCTTCAGTCATGCTGTTGTCTGTACTATAACCAGGTTGTTGTCTCTTTGACACACTCCCACTTGTTGTTGCACTTCAGTGTTTGTTTTGTTTCATTGCTTTTGTCATATAGTTGATGTGTTTCCTTTGGTTTTAGTTTGTAACCCAGATTTTTTTTCTGTCAATCGATTTATGACTTATGAACAGCGTTATACTACTGTTGCCATTATTACCTCAGGCACTGGCCTCCCAAACACGAAGAATCACATGTTATCATATAAAATCAATATAATGTACTCACACTGAAGTAAAGTTCCGTATAATTCTGATGCCCATGTACATATAAAAGTCTCTATTGAACAACAACACTACTTATTACAGAGAACGACTTGCAATATTTTATAGCTCTAAATAAACGACAGCTTCAGCACTCGGATTCAGTTTCTAAACTTCCCTTTCTGATTTATGCATTTCAGAAAAAAAAACCTGCAAATGCATTCTTCTATATCGTTTGTAATGTTAAATCTTTGTATCTTCTCGGAAGTCATTCTATTGACATTTATGCTAAAACTTGATCACGAATTATGATATTGGCTGCTTTGTGGAATTATTTCCCAAGACATACATCTTCTTCAAAGGTATAATAATAATGATGTATACATATAGTTTCATGATCATTTGGGTTCATTTCTCCAAGTTCACTTTGTTTTAGTTTTGTTCAATTAGCTGTGAATACAGTGTCATTGTATGAGTTACTAACTCATTCAAAGTTTTCTGCATGAGTGGCGGACGATGTATGAAGACAGTTACAGACATTCACCTACATATATTAAATGCCGTACACTTCTCTTTCTACATTTCGTATTCTATCTTGTCTTGCCTTTCTGCGCTTATAACGTCGACAAAGTGCTATAGTTGCGACGATAGCAACAATAAAGAGAGTACCAAAGATGGCTGCCAGAAGTAGGGCACGTCCATGTTCTAGCGCTGCAAATGTATAATTTGTTTTTATATTAAGAGAATGAAATCAAGTATATGTGCATCACTTCGGCTGTGGTCTGCTCTATGGTCGGGTTGTTGTCGCTATAACACATTCCCCATTTCCTTTCTCAATTTTATAGAAATGACGACAATTTGTGAAAAAAAACTCTTTTAGAAACGCTACCTTCTGCGTATATTGTGCTGGAAAAAGATATCTGACATTTCTGCTCGAAATGTATATTTAACGCATCAAAGAATTATGTTTAGCATTAAACAGTTTTGCTTAACATCAAACAATTGAGCTTAGCATTAAACAATAATTGAAAACATTTTGTAAACATTTATCAAATATGATATATTATAGCTTACCATCAGTGACATGGATTTTCCCCCTTATCTTCTGAGGTGTCTGAAAGAATGAGGAATACACTGATACAAGTTTATTTCACATGTATTTAACGGCAGCATTAAATTATAATAATGATCGGAGAAATAGTATTTAAAGCTGTTTCTACAAAAACGGGAACCGTAGACACAAATGACATGTTTTAGTTCACGAACACTCTTAGTTTGTGAAGTTGTAAAGAACCGCACCAATTTCCTTGATATTATCGAAATCGACCTCATATGTAATGATTTTGATGGGTTCAACGAGTTATATTTGTGACCACTACTGACCGACTTGTTTTTTGTATTTATATCACATCAAGTTCATAAAGTATCATTATACAGCTCCCTTACATTATCTGCCCCTTATATAGTGTTAAAACACGTGCGTCGTGGTTGAGTAAATCATTAGCCTTGTATATTTGAGACTTGTTACGACTAATTCGATTCGACTGTATTGTATAATTCGTCCCCGAGACGGTAACACCAACACAACAGTCATCATTTTTGTGTTAACATGCCAATGTCATAGTACTTAATGTTTAGTTTGAATAAGGTAGAACAATTATAGCTAAGACGGTGTATCTATCGTATCGTTTCATCAAGGTTGTAATTTGTTGCTATATTTCACATTTGTTTTTTTATAATTGTTTTGTATGTAAATCTGGTCGTTCTTTTTCTCAATTGAATTGTTTTACATTTGTCATTTCGGGGCCTTTCATAGCTGACTAAGCGGCATTGAATTCAGCTTATTTGTTGAAAACCGTACGGTGACCTATATTTGTTAACTTCTATGTAGGTGTATGAGAAGAGATTAGTTTCATTAGCTACCATACCACATCTTCTTTTTTATTCACATACTTATATAACTGAAGATCACACTGAATATAAAACAAGCAGCAAGCGTGCAATCAAAATATGATGAAAAATATTTAAACAAAGAATAATAAGAATTTCATGTCATTTGTCATGTTTGTGTCCTTATTCTTAAATATTGTCTTTTTTCAGAAGACTAATAATTTTAATACATGCATTTAGCACGTCTCATCTTCTAAATCTTGTCTCAAGTTTTGTAATGTTGTTCAATCTTGAGAGCTATAGATGTAACATAATAACACACTTATCATAAAATTGTCTAATTATCTCGATGATAAAAACATAACAACTAAAATTAACAGTTGTCCATCTGTTTCAAGAAAGAAAGAAAAATCAAGTCACAGCAATATCCTCAAGAAAGATTTATAGTACAGTGTACCTCGCCATTGTAGTACTTATCATTGTACTTACCAACAAATGTATTCTTACTCTCTAACTTATATTTGTCTCCACTTCTGACATTCAAGACGATTCGTGATGGACTGTACCCGTCTGCAACTATATTAACGTACACACTTTCTTTGTCGTTAGAATTAGTGGTACAAAATTCCGGGATGCTCCATACTCGGTCATTGCATGAATACGTATATTTTAGACGTGTATCCTGCGGATAAAATAACTGTATTAAAGTGTGAAAACTTTGCATTGTATGTGGACTTTCATTACAGGCGTATACCATCATTCCTGGCCTATAGCTTGGCGAGTGTGCGTTTTTTTATGACCGTTAAAATTAATAAAAAAAAATGGTCGTATATTGGTATCACGCCGTCGGTGTCGTAGTCGTTGTTATCGTCGTCAGCGTCGTCCGAAGACGGATTGTTTCTAGATAATAATGTTTGAATTAGTAAAAACAAATTAATAAAATTGTAAAACAATGTTTATAACCACAGAAAGAATCTTGTGATTGATTTTTGGGGTTATGGTACCAAATCTTTTGGAATTAGGGCCCATAAGTGGCCAAAAACAGCATTTATCTAGTTTCAGGACAAAAAGTTGTGTATTTGTATTTCAATTGTTTTGAAATTGTACAACAATATTGTATACCATAATCACAAGGTTTGGAGTATTTTAAGGGGTTATTGGGCAAACATTCTAGGAATTAAGGACCAAAAATGTGCCAAAAACAAGCATTTTATAGTTTCAAGACGATAACTTGTGTGTAACTGTATGGATCTCTCTGGCATTGTAACACAAGTTTCCATATAACACAGGGAAGGTTAGGATCCAGTTTGAAGTTAATTTCCAGAATATGTAGGAAATAAGGGCCTCATAAAATGACCAAAAAGACATTTTTCTAGTTTACAGACACTAACTTGTGTATAAGTGTATGGGATACCATAAATTTTTACAAGAAGGTTCAATACCAGTACAGGAAGATTGGGAATGATTTTGGGGGTTATGGTTCCAATAGTTTAGGAATTAAGGGCCAGAAAGGCGGGCCAAATAATCATTTTTGTAGTTTTCAAACAATAACTTATGTTTAAGTGTATGAATCTCTCTGAAATTAAACCACAAGTTTCCATACCAGGAAGGGCTGGTTAGTATTGTCTTGAGGGGGGGGGTGTGTTATGGCTCAAAATGCTTCGGAATTATGATAAAAGAGAAGGAAAACTCGGAATTTCTGGTCAAAGGGCAATTAAGACAATTTAAAAGCAGTATAAGGGAGGTAATCCTAAAACATTTAACATACAATGTTGGGTATGTTCGGATTTACCTCCCTTACAGTACTTGTAAAATATGCATAAAGAAATGTCAGGTTCTGGACTAATTTTAAAAAAAAAGGAAGGTGGTAGTTGTTTTCCATGTTTTGTCTTCAAACTAAAATTCAAAATTGATCGCAATCTAAATTCAGAGCTGTATCAAGCTTGAATGTTGAGTCCATGCTTGCCCCCAACTGTTCAGGGTTCGACTTCTGCGGTCGTATAAAGCTGCGCCCTGCGGAGCACCTGGTTGTGGAATATTTTGGAACAAATGATGTTCGATGTTTGTTATTTTCAGCTTTGAAGTTTTAATTTTGAACAGCCACGAAGGGTAAAAATCGGGAAAAACCGCATATTAAATAAATATTTGTCTTTGAGCGTGTCTAATGAGGTGAAAATCAAGAAAGGTGCTTGCAATCTATGACATGTTATTTTATTTTTTATCCTGTCCTTTGGTACTACACGTTTAACTTTGCATAGCCCTTTGCATCTTTATGGACATTATTTATGATATATATATTAATTACTTTTTTGTCGTTAAATTGTTTTTTTCTTTCGGACCCTTTTAAAGCATACAAGGCGGAATGGGCTTTGCTATTTGATGAAGACCGTACGGTGACCTATAGTTGTTTATTTCTGTGTCATTTAGTCTGCGGAGAGTTGTCTCATTTAAAAATAAACTCATCATAGATACCAGAGTTTTTAGAATTCACATAATCTACTCTAAATGTCTGCATGCACTTAATTTCAAGTGCCTAACTACAGATTGTCCTGTTCTTATTCTGTACTGTAAGCTGACGTCAGTAGACCCACAGTCGATGTCAAATACTTCCATACTGACACATTGTTGATATGTATAATCCCTGAAGTCCTTGTCATCAGCAAATCCGAAAAACCCCACTAAAGCACAGGACTTAGCAATTTTTCCACCATTGTAGACGATTTTATAACTATGTTCTGGATTAACCTTGATGTTCTCCAATCCATTAGTGTAACATGTGATAGGCGGTAGGGTTACTGCAATTATTAAAATAAGTATATATGCAAAAAAGTTCAAACCTACATAAATAACTGTTATAAGAATCCTTTTGTTAACATAAACGTTGTGTAGTTGTTGAAACTCATTAGAGTTACCAGGGTTATATTAGTTTAGTACGACAGACGCGCAATTTTTCTTTAAGGTTTATGACCCCTTCTGTAGCCATTTTTGTATGAACTTTTCAAACTTCAATTGTATCAAAACTACAGATATAACGATTTTTTTTAACATATACCAATGGAAAACTTGATACAAAGCATTATTATTTACTGTTTCATTGAATTTAATAGAAAAAGAGTACTTTGTGGCAAATAAATCAAGATTTTTATAGAAAACCCACGGCCTTTAATACAGAGATTTTTGTTATAAAACTTAAAACATAGATTACTTACTTGCTTTTCTATGATGTGCTAGTGTTTTTTTTTACAAAAAGTTCTAACCAACCTGTAAATTCCAAAATACCTCGTGCAGAGTAACTAAAGTCGAGCGAACCCTAAAAGGTGTACCTAATTTGGTCCATATTTTTATTTGTTTTAACCAATACCTACATTAATGAAATTGTTTTAAGGAAATCGATGCTAGCACTGAATGCAATAATCCTATATCTATCAGTCATTGATATGCCAAATATGAAAGTTAAAGGATAAAGGCTGTGGATTTTCTATAAAATTTCTATATGTTAAGCATTGAATCAACATAATGGTACATATTCCTTAAAGACTCTCCAGTGGAGCTCAATTGGAAGCAAATGGGAAAGCCAAATCAAAAATGAAGTCGAAGTTTGTATTTCTATTAATGAATACAGATTGGTCATGTTGGTAAATTGATATTTGAACTGAGATTATTCGTATTGTTTTTCAGATTTATTTTTCGTTCTTTCACCATCCAACCGCGTTCCACTCGTCTACACACGACTGATTCCGTTTATCTAGTTGATGTAACAAACGACATCGAAGACATCCTCAACTGCCCAGAAGAGGCATTAAGCTAAGAATTGGTAGTGACCAGTCTTTAGACTAAGATACATGTTTTTTTTATTAGTTTATTTTTTTTGGGCTTCGTACTAGATGTCAGTAGCTGCAAGTACTCGAAGATATGTACTTAAGTAATTTTTTGTTGTTATGAATGAAGAATGGATATATACCTTGCCGCGTTCTGTCTGTTTTTGTTTGATGTTTTTGTTTGTTTCAGATTTAATCAATTAAGCCTTTTAAGCTTTTTTTAAAGTTTGTTCTTATGTTGTTCTGTAACATGATTGTCATCACTTGGGCTAGCATTCAAATTATGTGTAACCCCATCGCATTCTTTATTTGCCTGTCCCAAGTCAGGAGCCAGTAGATCAGTGGATGTCGTAGATTTATATTGTTTTTCGTATACTGTTTTGTTATATTTAGGCTGTTAGTCTCAATACACTTATTTTATATTTTGCATGTCGGTACCTTTTATTGCCGACTATACGGTATAGGTTTTGCATCATTATTGAAGGCCTCATGGTTGCATATTATAATTACTTACATCCACTCTAGTTGAACATTGATGGATATTTGTCTAAACGGCTATCATATCTCATCTCCTTATTTTTATAGTCACTATACCACCAGCGTGTGTTGATCGCTTAGTCAGAAGACACGAGCACAAAAGGTTTTACGTTTACGAGGATTCAATATAAAAAAATAGAAGATGTAGCTTGTGATAATCTAAGAAATGTGCGTATTATATATACCTTTTCATCATTTTTCTTATTTTGTTTTCGAAACTATAATATTCAGACATTTAATCAAATAGAAATACAGTGGGTAATATTGTCAGATTTTTTTCGTTTACACATCTTATTATACATGTTATAACACGATGCTAAATAGTTATCAAAAGTACCAGGATTAAAATGTAATACGCCAATCGTGCGTTTCGTCTACATAAGACTCATCAGTGACGCTCCGATCAAAAGGTTATAAAGCAAAACAATTAAGTTCAAAGTTGAAGAACATTTTAAAAAACCAGCCGACACGGTACCCAATTTTTCTTTTTGATTGAGGTTACATGGACAAAGTATCCTATCTTAGTTTTGAATTATCAGTCTCATATTAAAGGGGCAATATCTTTTTATACTAACGGGTGATGCAACGTACAAGTATCAAAAATAGTTATACTGTTTTTTGTTTTATACGTGTAAGAAAATATTGTGGACTAGCTCTTTCCATTATAAAACTAGGGAAATGTATCTTTTTGAACGGTAATGTCGTTATCAATACTAGGCATTTTTTATATATTTTATTTTATTACAAGTTGTCAACAATGTTCCTTGGCTACATAGTATTAGCATAATTTTAATACATGTTTAAAAGTGAAAGGCGTTTTTAATATTGAACCAACGAGACCAAGGCTATAAATGAAGCCTATGAATTAGAATACACAAATCCATTCATTGATATTTATCTTAATTACTGACCGTCATCTGTACAATTATGGTTTATATTACATTAACAATTGGTATATGTAAAAAAAAAGTTTAAACACTGAAGTAGATTAACACCAACGAGCTGCCGTAGCTACAGGGTTGTATTCAGAGTTCATGCCGAGTTCAAACGACATCATGATAATTCAAAGCAATTTAACATGTTAAAAGAAAATCACTTTTAATGAAAAGAATATAAGACTTACTTTTTATTTCGTTTGCATTTATGATATTGAACTCCAGAAAGTAAAACACAAAGAAAGAGAAACTTAATTGGTGCATTTTAAGGCATATCAATGATCATTAATAAGTCACGGTAAAGTAAGTAATCTATGACGATCAGTTCACATGTTGTTATTTATATACAAACCTACGGAACGCCGTTTTCCTCCTGTTATTGTAACGAAGAGTTTGCAAAATATTGTTTATCGTGGACAACATGCATATATATAATAATCATAATTTTAAATCATATAAGGGTATCAAGTCAATCATCAACAAAATAATGACTTAGTCTGATTAAACAATGATACAACGTTTATGTATATGTTTAAATGATTTCACGTTATTAATGTAGTATTGATTGGTGTTTTCCCGTTCAATGTATTTGCCCCAAAATATATCCACTATTCTACATAAGAATGCCTGCACCAAGTCAGGAATATGACAATTGTCTTTCATTCGATTGTTGTGTAGAATTTTGTTTTTGCCATTTGATAAATAGACTTTTCGGTTTAAATTTTCCTCGGAGTTCAGAATTTTCGTTATTTGACTTTTCACTTTACTCATAGTCACATTCTGTCCTAAATTGACTAAAAGAAATCTTTAGAACTATTTTTTTGACAATAGAAACACGTATTATTATTCATTCTCTGTTGTAGTTTGATTATATGAAACTTAATGGTGTCGGGCTATTGCTACAGGTTGTAAAGTCTCATATATTTAGTTTTATAACTGTCAAGGAATTTTTTAGTTGACTTTTTCAAGTATTGCGTTTTTTTCACTGACAAAAAACTTTGTAATATCGCATATCATTGAGTTTACAATTGCCTCACTCCGATGGCAAGCACAACACATTTCTCTATTTTTGACAATTGTTATAATACATAAACATGTGGTTTGAAGAGGTTAAATAAAAACAAGCTAATTTAATTAAACAAAGACAAAGAAAAAGCTGATACAATTGTTAATTATAATATTTTATTTCCTTTGTTTATTATATCAATCACCACAATCTACTGGATAATACTCAGGCTGAAATATATAAAATTTACGATCATCTAGGAACATAATTTATATGATCGAATACCTAATTCATACACGAAAAAGTGCACTGTTTACAGTTTTATTCCCCATTTCCATTCTCAATTTTATTATGTACTTTTTGTAGTTTTGACAATTGTGAATCTTGATACCATATGTAAGGAAAAGTATAAATGTGACTGTAACGCTCTGGTGCTTTATAAAGTTTATAGCAATAATAATATTACAAAATATAATAATAATAAGAATAGTAAAAATATTGTATATAATGAATGTTTAGTTAACGACAACTTATTAAACAAAATCTGCTCACCATCCCTATCAGTAGCATTCAAAAATGATTACAACAGTACGAAAACTACAAACAAAATGCATAAACACTTTGTAGATTTAAACACAAACATGAAGGTAGCTTAAATGTTACCTTTAGGAGTTTGACAGAACACAAATCATAACACCATTAAAACAACATGGCTTTCGGTATGTTTACTTTGTCAAGTTTGAACATTTGATCTCACAGATATCTTCATTATTGTTTCCCTTAACACCATTTGCCATTTTTTTTCCGTTGATAAATATCAGTAAACTAGTGTATCAGGGTTCTTTTTTGGAGATCTACACAAAGATGTGCTGATATTGTCGATCTGATTGAATAATTATAACGATTAACGCATGCAGTATATTTAAAACGTTTTCAAAATCTTCATTTAGAAAAAAAGCCAATAATTGGACATGCAATATGCAATACATGTATCTCATAAACAGTCAATACTGTGTTATAATCTCTTAATCACTAAAACAAAAATCAAATATGTCACAAAGAAACACAAAAAAGGCATAGAGACAAAACACATGAACAAAACCGAAAGACAAAAATTAAGAAATAATTCATGGGGCTTGAATATTTATTGTGACTTTACCACGGGTTGGCCCTTTATCACAAATATTTTACCCTGAGCGATAGCGAGGGGTAAAATATTCGCAAAAAGGGACAACCCAAGGTTAAATCTAAGCCCCGAGAATTATAGGACAAATACGGCAATTCTTTTGGATCAAAGCGTTCTAAATATTTGCCGTTCTGATAAATAAACGCACTATTAAGTAAGCGTAAGAGAATGGAGCAGACTGAATTAGTGACATGCTTAAACTATTTACCATGACGTATTTAGATAGTTTTGGATGAATTTAAATTATAATAAAGGCTATAAAAAATTACTTTTACCACATTTTAGCATAGTGTGTTTACGTTTCCTTGTTGTGATGATTTTCGGTTTCACAAGCGTGTATTTTCCTTTAAAGTGCTTGTATTATTATGTCATCTTTCTATGAAGTCGGATTCCTCATTCATAAAAAAAAAATAAGACGTGGGAGTACAATGGAAACAGCCCATGCAATATATTTATATTTTATAACGGGTGTGTACTCAAAGCGTTTGAAGGACGTCATGTTAGAATACAAAACTTTATTATAACACAATAACACATGACGGGTTGAATAAGTACAGAGCAAAGTCATATATAAAAAAGAAACACAAAAAGTTATAAAGATAAAGCACATTAGTAAAACTGAAAAACAAGAATATCAAAATGTACTGTTGCACAATTACACAATGACGGAATAAATAAGTGCAGAGCCACTTCAAATGGTTATTACTAAAACAGATAAAACAGTAAAAGTAATATTCATAAAGACAAATAAAAGAATACTACAACACGTTATTAAGTTGACAAAAAAGAAGGTTCCCAGATTCATTTCTATAATTTTGAAGTATGTTATATTTATCAACAAGGTCTTTGTACCTTTCGTACAATTTTCTTTTACAAAAATGACGATACATTCGTTGACATAATTCTGGTTCATCAACTTTTTAATCAGACACGGGCGGTGTTATACAAAGTTACAATAGCTATCAAAGGTACCAGGATAATAATTTAGTACGCCAGACGCGCGTTTCGTCTACATCAGACTCATCAGTGACGCTCATATCCAAATATTTATAAAGCCAAACAAGTACAAAGTTGAAGAGCATTGAAGATTCAAAATTCCTTAAAGTTGTGCTAAATACGGCTTATACGGTAATCTATGCCTGGTATAAGAACATCCTTAGTTTTTCGATAAATTCAAAGTTTTGAAAACAGAAAATTTATAACAATGACCACATTATTGATATTCATGTCAACACCGAAATGTTGACTACTGGACTGGTGAAACCCTCGGGGACAATATTTGAAATGATCTTTTGGTATAAAGTTTCGTTTTTAACCGACAACTCGATTTCGGTTCTTTCGCGTCGGTTTATAGTTCATGCATTTCCGATTTAAACAAATGTTTTTGCTTTTTTCAGTATATTTTCTAATGTTAAGTATAAGTAGCTTCTCTCAATTACCACTTGATCACGAATAACGACATTGATTGTTTGGAATTTATTTAGAGACGGACATCTTTTTCAAAAGTATGGTAATGTTGTGTGTATATAATTAAAAATCATTCAGTTTCATTTATCTCTTTCATTTTCACTTGATGTTGGTGTTGTGCAATCATCTTTAATTACTTCTTCTTCGTTTTAGACCCCTACCTTATTCTAACTTTACTAAAAGAAAAGCGGAAGAAACTAAGGACATAAACAAACTCATAAGTGTCTTGTGCGTCTTACTCGGTCAATTGTATCAATTTTATCGTTTGCAAAGTTGTTTGCCGCTAAAAGTCATGAAGGTGAAAGTACTGGAATTGTGTAAATTGCTGCCAATTCGAGTTATATATCAAACTAACAAGATAATATTGTCCTTTCATCCGATTAAACTCTTGATCATATTAAAAAGATAATCGTATCCTATCTTGGTCTCCAAATAAATGATTTGAGAGGTTTAGTTGTTAGAAAAACCCCAAATTCGATAGGCATTTTAATTTGTTCTAAAATCATTAATCCTTTAGTGCAGTCGTCAAAATAGTTTTAGGCACTTGAATAACTAAGATATACTGATATGACGACAGTTGATTTGACCTCTCAGACGTTCACTCACATACGTTACATGTCGTACACCTCTTTTTCTACTTTTCGTATTCTTTCTCGTCTTTCCTTTCTCCGCCTATAACGTCGACACAGTACTACCGCTGTGGGAATAGCAAGAATAAGAAGTACACCAGCAATTGCTCCAATATATGGAAGTGCTTCAAGGTTTGGCGCTGCAAATAATTTAAAAGAACATGAAATATATTATATGCATGTTATAATGATGAAACTTTATAAAAAACGTTTTACAAGCGATTCTTACTGCCACTTTCTCCTTGTGATACCATAGTTTCAGTTATGAACAGGACATTATTCTGTTAAATGTGAAAAAATGTTGAGAGTCCAAAGAAGAAACAATGCTGAGTTTCAATCTTTTGAAACATATTTCATCCCATTTGAATAAAAAAAAATATGTAGTTCTGATAAAATATATCTTTACCAAGAGCATACAATGAAAACTGCAATCCATTGTAAACATTTAGTAATAATTGGGTAGGTAGGGGAAGGTGACATCCCGATCAAATAAACGCGGATATTCATTATTTTATTCAAAGACTTTGTATTTGCTGCTCATGTTAAAAAATAATATATGATTTCTCATGTCTTTATGGAAAAATAAATACATAAATATCTTTTATTATCTACGTATATCAATATAAATACACAAATTTGGTATGAGTCAGTCAAGATGTTATTATCATATGTTAATCGTACGTTAATGCCTATTTATTTGAGTGCGAATTTTCAGTGAAAACATTGAGAAAATGCCTGTATAAAGTCTCGAAAATGACAGTTGATTTCCCTTCGTTTGATGCGTTTGCCATTTGATCATTGACTTACTTTTTAAATTTTTCTTTGAGTTCAGTATTTTTGTGATTTTACTTCTCCTTGTAAACGATTTATACATATGTGCATTACTTACAGTCATCATCTGAAGAATCATGTTTTTGGTTCTTATTTTCTCCCTGATCTTTGCAGCTTTCTGAAATTAATGGTATACATGTATAAAGCTATAAAATTTGGCTTTAACACATTTGGTTATAAAAATGCGTAATTTTAATTGAAACAGGATAAAAGCATTTAAAAATTCTCTGTATTACAAACATGGGAATCGGAAGCGCTAATGTCTTGTTTACGGTGAAGAAAAATGTTTTGAAGAACTTCTTCGATTACGAATCTTTGTTTACTCCTTGGTTTTGACTTTTATTGTCTCAAAACATTTAGATCGAGGAGAATATTATCAAAATGATGGGCTCTTGATCGATAATATATTTGATGAGTTATTTTCGGGGGATAGGGGTGTTGGTTTTTCAACAGAGAGTCGGTTTTGTAATGAGTACTAATTGTAACCTCCTATACTGACCAACTATTTTGACTAGACTTTAGCAGTTTTATGACTTTGGCAAAACCCCGAATTTAAATTTCTACGAAAACTGGTACACAGGAAAATAAATGAATCTATAGTTAATTATCTTGAAAGACCAATTACATCTTCGCATTTGTAAAGTACCTTTTCTTTGAATGTCCTACTCGCTGCAATATAGCTTTTTGAAATGGTGCCGTGTAAAGCAATAAATCAATCAATCAATCAATCAACCAGTCAAACTAGTAATTTTGGTAATGAAACATTTAATTTTTTGAGGAACTCCATAACTTTCAATTATACTTCATTATATGTGAACATTGATAGAGTGGACTGAAAATAAACCTAGATTATGCCATTTTCATAGACAAATATCATTTATTTACTAATTGGTATTTGACGAAGTAGACATGCTAATTGATAACTACCATTGTTATTGAATGTTGATAGGAGATCGTCAAATGTATAATATACGTTTCGAGTGGTTTGAATTCTTTGATTTAATATAATGGTTGTGTAAAACAAGATGTTACAATTTGATTCATGAAAATAAAATCAATTTCAAAATTAAAAGTATCTGCAAAAACCTTGAGCATAACTTAAAAATCTTGTGCAACAAATAATGATGAACCCACAATGATGTGATATTTATGTCAGTAAGACAACATGTCCTATTGGATTACATGTATAGAAAAAATATATTGATTAAAATTGAGAATGGAAACTGGGAATGTGTCAATGAGACAACAACCCGACCAAAAAAGAACAGACAACAGCAGAAGGTCACCAACAGATCTTCAATGCAGCGAAAAATTCCCGCATCCGGAGGCGTCCTTCATCTGGCCCCTAAACAAATATATATACTAGTTCAGTGATAATAGTTGTTTGTTTGTACTTACCAAAGATTGTATTATTGCAGTCTAGTTTATATTTGTCTCCATTTCTGACGTTGAAAACGATTCTTGCTGCGGAGTTCTCGGGTGCAACCAAATGTATGTACAGATCTTGGTGATAACTTGAATTAGTTGTACAAAACTCTGGTATGTCCGATAATTGGTCATTACATGAATATGTATGTTGTAGAAATGTATCCTGAAGATAAACAAACCATGTAACAGTATGAAAAATCAGCCAATCGTCAGTCTGCTAATTTTTCTCAACCATCTCCCACATGTTAGTTAATAGCCCTAACCGAAACAAAAAAAAAAGTTTAAAAACTACGCTTTAGGTTAAACGAGTCAAAATCGGATTGCAAAATTGCTTAAATTTTCAGAATAAATGGATCTTGCCATGAAGTTCCTTTTTTTTTTTTATTTTTGACTTTAATGTCTTAACGTTTGTAGTCAAAATATTAGGAAAATGCCCTGTCCATACCATTGTTTGTCATTGAGAAAGTCTGCTATTAAAGATATTGAAAACAAGCTAATTTATTCTCTTTGCACGAATGTGACCTACCGAACTAGACTATTTACCACTATTTATGACATTTTTATACGCCCGTCAAAATTTTTACGGGACGTATTATGATATACACATGTCCGGTGTCCGTCCGTCTGTCCGTCTGTCTGTCTGTCTGTCCGTCTGTCCGTCTGTCTGTCCGTCTGTCTGTCCGTCTGTCAGTCCGTCTGTCTGTCTGTCTGTCTGTCCGGCTTAAACATGTTGCTCCGTAACTTGAGAACGACTTATCCAAATTTCATGAAACTTAATATAATTGTTTCTTATGATGGTCAAATGATCTGTATAGTTTTTGGTAAAAATTAGATTTAAACTTTTTGATTTACGGCACTTTGTAACTAAAACAGGGGTGTATATTTTTTCACATGTCGCACTGTATCTCAAAAACGATTCTTGATTATGGCTTAAAACTTTAAACACTTCTTAGTTATATTAATCTTAATATCTGTATACTTTATGGTGATGATTCAAAATTTCATTTTTGAGTTATTGAGTATTTTGTAAAAAGGGGGAGGTTTTTTTTACATGTCACGCCATATCTCAAAATCGATTAATGATTATTGCTACAAACTTTACACACGTCTTTGTTATATTAATCTTAAGATCTGTATACTTTTTGATGATGATTCAAAATTTTATTTTTTAGTGATTGAGTATTTTGTAAAAAAGGGGGAGGGTTTTTTACATGTTTTGCCGTATCACTATAACAATTTATGACTATTGCTTAAAACTTTACATACTTCTTTGTTATATTGATCTTAAGATCTATATACTTTTTGTTGATGATTCAAAATTTTGTTTTTGGGTTATTGAGTATTTTGTTAAACAGGGGAGTTTTTTTTTTTTACAGGTCGCGCCAAATCTAAAAAAATAATTTATGATTAATGCTTAAAACTTTACACACTTCTTTTTTATATTAATCTAAAGATCTGTATACTTTTTGGTTTTGATTCAAAATTTTATTTTAGTGATAGTTGTAAAAAAAAAACAGGGTGGGGGGGTGTCCTGCCGTGTCTCAAAAACTATATATGGTTATTGCTTAAAACTTTCTCAGAAACTATTTATGATTATTGCATATAACTTCCACATAAGACGTCGAGCGTATCATGCGCTAATGGCGCAGCTGTTTATAACCTATTGTTTTTGTTTGTTTTTTTCGCACATCTTTGTCAATTTAAAGGAATTTGATACGACTGTCATACAAGTGAGAGGTTTAGCTAGCTTAAAAACCAGGTGAGATCCACCATTTTCTACATAAAAAAATGCCTGTACCAAGTCAGGAATATGACAGTAGTTGTCCATTCGTTTGATGTGTTTGGACTTTTGATTTTGCCTTTTGATTTTGAACTTTCCTTTTTGAATTTTTCTCAGAGCTCAGTATGTTTGTGTTTTTATTTTTTATTATGTACCAATCTGTTTATTATGTATCAAAATAAATGGCATTCAAATTTACTAGCCAATAAAAGTATTGAATTGTGTACTTACAGGTTATTCAAGTCAAATTATTGTACAGAAACATATTTAAGTATTACTATGACCGGTAAATATAGAAGTGCATATGCTAAATTTAGAGCAGGTGCTGCTCCGTTTAAAATTGAAACTGGCAGATATGAAGGTATAGATGCAAATGAAAGGTTTTGTTTAAATTGTAGAAAAAATGATATGTATATAATTGAAGATGTAAAAACATGTGATATTAGAATGCCTAGAATATGCAGATTTGCGAGAAATGTTTTTTTATATATCATACAGTGTATATAATATAAAGTAATTAAAGTAATTTAAGTAATTTAAATAATGAGGAAAAGTTTTTATTTATGTTTAGTGATGCCAGAGTTTGCTATTTTACAGCCCAAATCAGCCATGTAGAAGTTCTTAAGAGGAAGTGTATTCTATACTTAAAATAAGTGTATATAATGTTGTTTGCCTTCTTTTGTATAATTGTTTTTCATAGTATGGTGTGTTATGCTAAGATATATTGATATACTAGTATGTTATAGATGTAATATAAATGCATTTTAATCTGTGTTTTAACAGTATCTCATATAACTCCTTTTTAGAGTGGCTCTTTTATAAATTGATCTGTAAATATTATATTGTGTTTTATATCAAATGGAGGAGAGACTTAAATAAGTTATTTGTTGTTGTTGCTGTTGTCATGAACATTGTTTGGACGGATATTTGTATAAAGACCGAGATTGCATGTTAAGCACATTACTACTTTTGATATTTTCAGGTGTTTGTCGTGGATAGAATATGTTCGTTGTTGTTCTGCTGGTTGCATGTTTTGTCGTCTATTATATATTTTGTTTGTGCGTTTCTCTGTTATGAATGTTCTTGCGTGTATTAGTATTTCTATCACGTATTGTTTAAGCGATATTTTTTAAATATTGCCATAAAGCCGGAGGTTTTGCATGCCATTAAACTAAGTTAAACCCACCATTTGTCTTGAAATGCGTTATACCAAGTCAAAAATATGGCATTTATTATCAAATAATTTGTTTCTATGCGTTTTTGCGTTTGTTTTTGTTGTCATTCGGTGTTTCTTTTGTTTCTTTGTTTTCCTCCTACAGTTGATGTATTTCCCTCGGTTTTTGGTTTGTAACCTGGATTTGTTTTTCTTTCAATCGATTTATTACTTTTATACACCGGTATAGTACTATTGCCTTTATTTAACCTAGCTCCTATATAGTTTTCATGACAGTTCCGAGAACATCTTCAATTGATAAAAAATATTATGCATATTTTAACAATAAGCTTTGTAGTTTTATATTAAAATAGTTATTTGCATAGAATATTTGACGTTTTCCATTTTTATCTATACAGACATAATTTTAGATATGATATTCACTATATATCAATACTTATTAGACATCGTAACTTTCCGTACCAACAGAAGCTTCCTTTATCTTTTAGACACTAGTGTGTATGTTATAATGATAGAAGATGCTTTTATTATAAGTGTGTTATAGAATATTTTTTTAGAAATAATCTATGCTTAATTCCACAAACTCGACGACATTTGCCGTGAATAATTTATAAAATATTCAAACGGAAAGTCCTTTATCAAATGACAAAATCAAAAGCTCATGCACATCAAACGAATGGACAACAACTGTCATATTCCTGACTTGAAACAGTCATCGTGCTCATAGTAATTTAGTATATACGTACCTTCAGGTACCTGACTGAGGCTGTTCCAGTAAGAGTTCTGTATTCCAATGTGACGTTAGAAGACCCACAGTCGCTGTTAAATTCTTCTATGCTGACACATTTTTGATAAGTATATTCATTGTAGTCTTTGTCATCAGAAAATCCGTAAAACAGCAGTAAAGCACAAAACATTTTTATTTTCCCGCCATTGTAGACGACTTTATAACTATGTTCTGGATTAACTTTGAAATCTTGCACACCATAACTGCATTTTAGAGGTGATAAGGATACTGCAATTATCACAATGATTATCAATATAGTATCACAGATTTAAAAATTGTAAAATGTTGGTAATAAGGATTCATTTAGTTCAAAGATACGTTGTGTTTTTCGATAACTCAATATGCAATATGAGTAGTGCATTTCAGAAACTATCATTCTTAGAATATGCAAAAACTCTTCAACAATATCAGGCTTATATATAACTTGGTACGCAAGACACGCGTAAACGTCTATGTAATTTGATTTCTATTGGCAATCATACCAAATGTTGGTCTCCGGTGAAGAGTTGTTTCATAGGTAGTCATACCCATATCTTGGTTTCTATTGGAAAGTTGTCTCAGTGGCAATTATATACCACATATCATTTTTAAATCAGTATTTTTGGTTCATGTTGATAATCGTATGATTCCTTATCGAATATGCTTTATTACATTTACAACTGATAAATGGGAAAACTGAAATAAAGACTTTACTTGAAAATTATCTATTCTATGTTCGTATCATTTAGCAGTATAGAATAGCATTTTTTTAATGTCAGTTTACCAAGCTTTTAATTGAATTAATTCCAAAAATGATAATAAAGCAAGATAATATTAAAAGCATTAGCATGCCGGAATATGTTAAACTGATATAATTCAACATAGTTTAGCAGAATTTTAGATGTGCGATTTTGATTTAAATTCACTTTTAATTAGTATAGTTACGGGCTATAGATTTTGTCACCTTGATCATAAAACAAATAATGTTACTTTTATCGTGGTCTCGTTTTTACCTGTTTACACACTGATATAATTATAGCACTAACGAGCTGCCGTAAATACGGGTTTGCCATAAAGATCAAGTTCATTTAAAATTATTTATAATTATAATGAAAAGTCATTCCACACTTACTCGTTTTGATGGCAGCATCTGAGATATTGAAATCCAAAAAATAAAACAGAAACAAGAAGACACAAAACTGATGCATTTAAAAACCTTATAATAAGTCAATGGTAAAGTAATATAACCTGTGACGATCAATGCAAGTGATGTTATTTATATAGACCACATATAAACTAACTTATGGAACGCCGTTTCCATCCTTTAATTGTAACGGAGAGTTTGCGAAATATATATAAACGGGGGATAACGCTATTATGTTAAAAAGAAATAAAGATCATAGGGAATCAAGTGACCAATACAATTTGGACTAATTACTAGACTGAGTGAGAGAAAAACAAAACATAAATATATATATACTAGGCAAAAAAAGAAACGTTACACTGTTTTGTTTTTTTAATTTCAAAATATCACATATATTGATTTCAAATATTTTCATGATTAAAACTAGTAACCTGAATGATTTATCCATCATTTACTCATTTATAAAAATATCGGAAATGACGTGAAGCCATTTTCTGATTTCAAACAAATAACCATTTTTTTCAAAAATTGACCTGTATAGAGTTGGAATCGAGTTGTCCTATTTGTCATTTATTGTGTCGGACACGATTTTTAACAAAAGGTCGCATTGAAAAATTACACGTAAAACAATGCCCCGTCTACGCCAAAATGAGAGAGAACGAGCTATTGGGATGTTGGCAGCAAGAATGACTCAGGTGCAGGTTGCAAATCATTTTAATGTCTCTAGAATGACTATTGCAAGGCTTAAGACTCGTCTTAAAGATGCTGGCACAACAAATGATCGCCCTCGTAGTGGCATGCCACGTGAAACGACGTTACATCAAGACAGACACATCCGCATCATTCATCTCCGGAATCGATTTGTAAAGCGTCACAAACTGCACGACAAACCCACGGAAGACATAACAACATAATATCTGCTCAAACAGTTCGTTACCGATTGCGCCAAGTTGATCTAAGAGCTCGTCGTCAATTATAGGGACCTATCCTTACGCAGCGTCACAGGATGACGAGACTTCAATGGACACGTGTACGGATTCGATGGAATAGGCAAACATGAAGACAGATTCTTTTTACCGATGAATCCAAATTCAACTTGAAATTTAGCGACGGCAGAGTCAGGGTCTACCGGAGACGCAATGAACGATTTCCTGATGCGTTAATGCAGGAAACAGATCGGTTTGTAGGTGGCGGAAACATGGTATGGGGTGAAATTACCTACCAAGAACGCAACGAGCTCAAAATCATCGTTGGAAACCTACATGTAACAAGGTATAGGGACGAAATTCTGGCTCCGGTTGTTCTCCCGTTTCTCCGAAGACATCGTTTTAACCACGTTTTTCAGCAGGACAACGCCTGTTGTGACGTGGCACACATTTCGATGACCGTTTTGGAGAATAACCATATTCGTGTGTTGCTTTGGCTAGCAATGTTTCCAGATTTATCACCAAGTGATCATCTTTGGGATGAACTTGGACGACGTATCAGAAATAGCCAAAATCCACCGGAAACGCTAACCCAGCTCCGAACAGCACTTTTCAGGGAATGGAACAGCATCCCTCAAGATTTTATTCGACGTCTTATTGATTCCATGCGACGGAGGTGTCAGGCGGTCATTATTGCAAGAGGTGGTCATACAAGGTATTGACATGTTACCCTCCCAAACGTGTCCTTCCCCCCAAAAGTGTCCGATTCCCCCAAACGTGTCTTTTCTCCCTAAACGTGTCCGAAATGGACAATATTCCCGAAACATGTCCGATTTCATAACCACCAAACGTGTCCTATAATTGTTATTCGCCAAAACGTGTCCAATATTTTACGCCAAAACGTCACACGTCTTTTAGCGCTAAGTCTGTACATGAATCTCCTAAATAAAATCGCTGATAACGTTTACGGCAATTCTATGATGGGTGATGAAGTTGTCATTTATCATATTAAGTTAGTACAATGTAGGTTTTTAATAAATATAATAATTGCAAAATTAATCTGTTATGATAAACTAACTTTGACTGAAATTACATATTGTCCAGTTGCAAGTATTTATATTCATTTAGAGGGAACATGCACATAATTCTGGAGTTGAATAAATCGTTAACTTTGTTAATTAGTTGTACTTATAAACTCTAATGATGCCGTTTATATTTATCCGAATATTGCATGGCGGGTTTTTAACAGCATTTTTTCCCCCGCTTTTGTCAATAGTTTGTGTGTATTTCAAAAGCTCATCAAATCATAAACTGGTTATCCGTTTTTTTTTTTAATAAATTGTAGGTTTCCAGCATCACTAAAGACTCATAATAAAGAGACATAACGTCCAGTGCCAAATATTTTATGCATAGGTTTTATAGATTCTTTTTTATATTAAAAAATAAATATGATAGTAATGTGATCAACGCCGGTTTTAATTGCAAAATTATTTTGTAGTGTATAAATAAACTTTAGACTGTTGATTACGTATTGTCCAGTTACAAGTACTTTATGCATATTTAGAGCGCACAATAGTTTTGCAAGTTTTAATGTTTTTACAGTTGTACTGTACAAATTAACTTTAAACTGATGATCGCGTATTGTCCAGTTGCAATTATTTTATGCATATTTAGAGAGAACATACAAGTTTTAATTTTTTCGCAGTTCTTTTTAGAGAGAACACACTCAGGCTACCTTTTTTTTTTTTTTTACATTTGAACATACATGTTTAAATGTTTTTACTGTTTCATGGTTAAGATAAACTTTAGACTGCTGGTTGCGTATTGTCCAGTTGCAAGTATTTCATGCATATTTAGAGAAAACACAAGTTTTTTTATTTTTTTTTTAGTTCTTCTGAAAAAATTAACTTAAGATTGCGAATCGTCCAGTTGCCAGTATTTCATGCATAATTAGAGAGAACATTAACGTGTAATGCACAGAGAAAGGGACATTTTAATCCGTTAACTGTACAGTTTAATTTAACTAAACATGTTGGCCTACAATTTACTTACAATATAGCCGAAATGACGCCCCCAGTTTAAATCTGCCGGTTTGAAAAATTACTAACGTGCCTTATTTATATTTTTAATGAAATGGTAAAATTAGTATACGTTAATAAAATAGCACTAACCAAATAACGCTTGATATGGACACGTTTGGGGGTTAGTTGAGAAACGGACACGTTTGGGCGTTTATACAAATGACACGCTTTGGCGCAGTTTTCAACAAGACATGTTTGGGGGAATCGGACACGTTTGGAGGGAAGGACACGTTTCTGAGTGTTACATATATATAGTACTATCTGGTTTCATGTAATTACATAAAATGTTAGTAGAATTTATATGATAGATGTTTTTCTGGCCACCGTTTCACAAAGCCTTCTTAATTTACGATGATCGTATCAGTTTACGATCGGTTTACGTGTGGTTCTACGTTCCCGTTACGTGTGTTTCAAAAAGGCATCGTAAAGAACTACTAAGTTGATTGCAAGTTACGTCATGTGTATCATCGTAAGTGTATCGTAAACCGAGAAGAGTGCTTTCTTTCACGTCCGCACTTTAATCGAGTATAGCATGCCAAATAAACATTTTTTTTAAATTATTACGGATGGCGAATTATGGCGATATTTTTAAATCAAAATTAATACAACAAAAGAATTTTAGTCCGTTTTCGATATTAATTCAAGATGTATGACGTTTAACGTAACGGTACCCAAATTGCAACGAGTACCCAAATTACACCTTTTTAGCAAAAATAGCAGTGGAAATCTTACAAGATTTCCTAGAGACTAAACAAGTTGTATTTTAATGATATAACATATTAAGATACACACAAAACGTTTACAGTATTTATCAACAGATGAAGTGTTTACTAAAAAAGCAAAATGTACTGAAACATCGCCATGCGATGTCATCAAAACGTCATCTATTTGAAATTAGCAAATATAATATGTTTCAAGTATCCATTTCTTAAAAAAAGAAGAGTCAGCATGGATAAATATCCAATTGTTCAAAATATTTGAAAAAAAAAGTAAACAAAAGCTTTGTTATTCGACTTTTGACGATGCAAATTTAAGCATGGATGCAATTTGGATACTCCTCATTACAGAATCATTGATGGTTTGGAGGGTAGTTCAGACCAATTTTTCTATAATTCCATGTGAATTGAAAATCAAATTGATGTACCTATATAATAAAGAAGGATACGGCTACAAAATAAACACAAAATGGAAATGTTTGTCTTAATCATAAAAAAACGTAGTTGGAAAACTGTCAAAATAGGTGCAATTTGGGTACCGTCACGTTACATTCAAAGGACAAAAGTGAGTTCCCAATCAAAAATGTCCGATCATTTCAACTAACTTAAATCGGTATTTTAAAAAAAAAATATTACCAAGTAAGTCTATGAGTGATCTTTATAAAATAGATACCATAAGATGCAGAAATGTCTGAAGTTAAATTGTTTATTTGGCCATATTTTTAGAGTGGTTCTTTTTCTTTATTGAATGGGTTAAACCAAGGATTTGTATAGTTAGACTTTACAAATCCTTGGTTAAACACAAAAGATTTTTTTTAAGATTTTAATTTGGTTAGAATACATAGCAAACTTTGCCGTGATTCAAGCAATACTTTTTTGTGTTCACCTCATCAGTAATTTAAAATACAAATATTAACAACGCTTTGTACCAATATTCTTTTTGTAGACAAAAACAGTCAAATATATTCAACGAAACTATCCGACACAATGACGGTCTAGATTAGGGGCAACGAGGGTGGAGGGGTGCATTTCTTTTTTCTGTAATTCTTTTAGCCATTCTTTTCTTTCCAGCATTAAAAATATGCTTATACTTAAAATTACGTGCCCCTTTAGAATTTGCAGTACACAAATGAAACCATTTATCAATTTTGTTAAATGTCTGATTGAAACGAAACACAGAAAAATATAAATATTTTAAATTAGCTTTTTTGTAATAATTTGGATAATGGGATAACAATTTAAGCAGTAGATAAGATGAAATTAGTTATATTTGATCTTATCTAGTTTGTAATATATGAGGAAATAGTAATGTATTAAAATTTTTATAAACCCCGCCGCATTTTTGCGCCTGTCCCAAGTCAGGAGCCCTTGGCCTTTGTTAGTCTTGTATTATTTTTTTATTAGTTTCTTGTGTACAATTTGGAAATTAGTATGGCGTTCATTATCACTGAACTAGTATATATTTGTTTAGGGGCCAGCTGAAGGACGCCTCCGGGTGCGGGAATTTCTCGCTACATTGAAGACCTGTTGGTGACCTTCTGCTGTTGTTTTTTTATTTGGTCGGGTTGTTGTCTCTTTGACACATTCCCCATTTCCATTCTCAATTTTATTATAACATATACAGCATTATTAGTTATCCGACATTAAAAGTTATCTGGAATCTGACAAAGTAAAAATTTTATCACCAGAACAGGTTAGATTTATTATTGATAGCCCAATATAAAAAAAAATGCTTATCAATAAAATTGTTTTGGAGGATTTTTTTTTTTAACTTTTATTCGTAGTGAGAAAAACATAGGGTTTCCCCAATCCCCAAAAAATCAAAAACAATGTCATCCGTCTTCCAGCATTCGTCTTCCAGATCTATATATAAAATATATCGTTTTTTTATTGGTTTTTTTTTTTAAATTGGAATGAATTATGGATCTCTCAAATGTGAAATTGAGTACGTAGGAATCATTTCGGCGAAAGAGACGTTTGTATTCTGCAACTCCCTTAAAACTATTCATAAATTTTGAAATTATAAAGAAACTAATGTTTCAACTCCATTAGACAAAGTTGATCTTCGTCTGCATGATTTGGCTATTTTTTTAGGTTCTATTTGGACTGATAGCTCTTCAACTGTTTCTGTTCTTTGTTTGTATGCTTCGTTCCAAAAATCGAGTATTATAGCTCTTTAATTGTATGACTAGTTGTTGTATGTTTTTTTCAGCTGTACAGAGCTTTTTGATGTCAATGGTTATTTTTGTCGGAACTCTTTCACGAAATTTCATTGTTGTAATTATTATTGACACAATGTAGGAGAAGGATGTAAGGTTAACTACATGTAAGTCTCCAATAGTGGACGAACATACTGATGCTTATTAATGAACATAATTTGCAGGGCTAAAATCAGTGAACCAGTTCTGATAAAGACTAGTTCAGTATTTCATTCCAAATGATATACGTATATCAGTATTTAATTTGTTATGCAGAAAACGCAGAGTATAGTTATTTTGTCAACTTTACTTAATATTCTCTCTCTTTTTTCTCTTTTTTTTTTGGGGGGGGGGGGCATTATCGTCTATGCTGTAAACCTCATTCACAAACTCAGATATCTTGGGTTATTTCAAATAAATATCTGGTACTGGTATTCAAGCGCCTACTAATGGGATAGGATGCTTAATACTATAAGAGTATCCACAAGTAGAGTTTTGGTGGTCTCTTTTAAAAGTCGGTGCATTAGAATATTATGCTACAACCAACCAACAAAAAGGGTTGCCTACAAATTATATAAAAGCTAAAGAATATGCAAAGCATGTAATTTTTACGACGCAGGAGTTCGGGTTAAAGGGATTCCTTACCGTGAATATTAAATTATATATACCGATTTGATTGGCCGATAAATGTTTTAAGGAGGCTCGAGGGTATAAAAAATTCAGAAAAAAATCAAACAATTGTTTTTCATTACAAATTTTATTTATTACCTTTTGTAGTTGTTACTTTATCATATGGTACAAAAAAACATTGAAAACAATTAATTCGTGTTGGCCCCAGATGACTTTTTAAATGTAAACATCATTGAAAAAGTTCCAAATTATCTTCCTTTTGTGGGAAAATGTCATTTTTTGGCATTAAAATTGAAATATCTCTTTTAACTCATCGGTGACCTATATTTTTTAATATAATTTCGATATAGGCTGTACTTAAACTAAATTATTGTAAAATTTGAGCGATTTCTGTAATAAATTTCTTTTTTTATTTCGATATTACCTTTATTTCTCCTATTAGTTCAACAGAAAAATACCACTTTTACAAAGATGTATACTTCTTTCGAAGGCAGATTGTGAGCGCAAATGAACGGTGACCCCATTTTTTTATTTCATTTTTCTATTAACTATAAGATAAAGTTCATTCATAGAAAAATATAGAGAAATCCTATATAAATGATTTAAACCCGCGAACCCCCTTAACACACGACGCCATCAATTTACGTAAATATTTTAGAAATATACAGACGATATTTCGCAATCCACGGCTCCTAGGAAAGATTCTTGTAGTGTTACGTAAAGCGGGAAATACGCGTTTATGTATTTAAAAAATGGTAATTCTAAATTATTAACTTTTTTACATTTAGACTTCTTCCTTTTTTTCCTAAATTGTTACATTATTTGGCGAGTTGCTATATTTAATGTTATTTTTTTGTATCGTTTCTATCAAATTTTATTTTCAAATTAAAACTAGAAATTGACCTGTTGTCTCACTAACTGTTTTGACATTTTTTCTAGAAAAAAATTCTGAATATTCTAAAAACTTTTCATCCACATTTCGTCGGCTTCAATTCAGTGAGCAATATTGAATTTCATGCTAAATACAGACGCTTACCATATTAAATTAACGCAACCTATTAAAATAGTCAAAACAATAAGTTTTTATTCCAATTACAATTGAACTTTTTATATCAATTCGAGATTTATGTCGTGTTGATCTGTAACATATTTATTTGTATTAAAACTTGACCTTAAAATCTGACAGACCGTACGCGAACAGTCCGACGTATGCCGCGTATTTTGAAAAAGTACGCGTACGGTACAAATACTCATATGGTCTGGAACATAGACATCTCTATATTGTTGAAAACTATACTATACTATACTATGTTGCCTTCTGGATGTCCTTAGTTCGTCTTTGTCATTTGGTTGCCGCGTCTTAATCACGTATAACCTACATTTCCAACTGTTTTGTATAGCTAAAACGGCTATTGTGTATAGAATAATTGTCTTTCTTTCCCTAAATAACATATGCTTAAAAGAAGACGGACCGAGGAGAGATGTGCACAGGCACTTGTTTCGATCTATTAAATAATAAAGTAAACAGAAAAAAATGCTTCACTTTTCAATCTTTAACACCCCCTCCCCCTTCCAAATTATTTTTCTACTGTATTAATTTTTGAAGACATGTCGTATCTACACAAAGTCTTATTGATCTGCAGCTTACCCTCTATAAGTTTTGGTATATATGATCTACATTAAATTCGATCCAAAAATAGTCACTCGAAAGGCATATATAATATGTATCTTAATAGTTGCAATAAGTTCCATCTATAACCACGAAACTAATTACAGTCAGATATTTATTGTTATATTCTTATTTTAAAAAATACATTTCTTTTTTGGCCGAAATTACAAAAAACAATTATTATCTGGTTTGACTGTGAAACACTGATTTCAGATCTATGTTGTACACATAGCTTTAAAATGGGAATACAAAATCCTTCTTTAAACGTTTTATCGAATACCACTGTGTCTGTAGTGATATAATTATAAATAGATTTCAGAACGCGGACGTGATAGAAAGCCTATTTATCAAATTGTCAAGACGGACACCGGTAGGAAATAAGATGAGTAAAAAGTGATTATAAATACCTAGGATTTGGAAATTGCATTGTGTAAGTTGCTTGCATATACAAATAATCAAACGAAAATAGACTTTAATTAAGTGTAGTTCTATAATATTGACGATTCTTCTTCGTCTTCTAACACTTGAGGCATCTTGACCAAGAATAAAGAACGCTGCAGCCTAGTCCAAATAATTATGACGTCTGGCGTCCCAGAAATTTTTTTAAAAAGCCGTCCCAGCGTTCTTTATTCTTGGTCAAGATGCGTCAAATTTCTGTATTTTTTACTTTTTAAGTATATTTTTTTCCTATTTTTTATTAGTTTTGTCTCTTATTATATTTTCTTTCATGTTATTGTATCTCCGCAAAATCGCAATTTTTATTTTACTTATTTTTCTCTACTCATTCTGAAATATTTATATTTTTGGATGCGATGAAAACAAGTACCACATTAAAAGGCCGGACGGGACATAGGATTACAACATGGATAATTTTTTTGGTTCAAGATGGGAATCACTTTCTCTTTTGATATAAATAAGAAAATGTGGTATGGATGCCAATGAGACAAACCTCCATTCAAATCCCAATGTATTAAAAGTTTACAATAATAAGTGAAAGTACAGCCTGTAATACGTAGTCTTGGCACACATCGAACATTTTGCGGGGACGTTTTTAAAGAGATAAAAAAAATAAAGACTTCATCTCCCTGAAAAAATATTTAGATATTTTCGACCTATTTATCTGTAGACTATCTAGATTTGGTATTTCTAGAAATGAAAGTATTTGACAAAAGAAAATGTCTCGCGCCCCTCTTACATTATCTATTCAATTGAACCTTTGATTTTGGCGCGGGTTTGATAATGGTTCAGTTTTAGCTTGTGTTAGCCTATTCATAGCTTGAATGTTTTGTTAATTTATTCTATATGCATCTAATTATACAAATCATAGGAAAATTAGTCACTAATACTACAATGATAATGTTTTATCATTTCAGCTTTAATTAATCAATTAAGCGGTGCCAGATCGATGTTGGAGTAAGAATCAAATTTGATGTTCTTAATTGCGTGCACATGTATGTTAACCTCGTCTACTTCTTTTCATATGACAAGCTGTTATACCGGCGAAACAGGATTGTACAATTACTAAACAAACTTCATTTAAATGCACTTATCTATATACAACACCAGTTACCCCACTCGAAGATCAAAGGAACAGTCTGAGACTGTTAATTCTTTTAGCTAAATCCGTTTGATGTTGTGCAGTACTTGTACATCACGTCAAAGTGTAAATTTTTGTCTTTTTGTCTTTTGAAATGCTATGTACGTGCTTCGTCTAAATGCCTTTTTTTGTTCTTTGAGACATATTTGTTTGTTTTAATAGTTATTTAGATAATGACACATATTGACCTATGTACCCCTATTTTTGTTTTGACCTGTTTAATTATTAACATGGACTTTTATTTTGCGGCGTTTCATACAAGTGAGAGGTTTGGCTTGCTATAAAACCAGGTTTAATCCACCTTTTTCTAAAAAGAAAACGCCTGTACCAAGTCAGGCACGTGACAATTGTTATCCATTCGTAAAATGTGTTCGAATTTGTCATTTGATTAGGGAATTTCCGTTTAAAATTTACTCAGAGTTCGGTAAATAACTTTTTAATGGTGATTGTCAAATACCACTTTAAAGTTTTTATTTATTGGATAGTGTGAGGAACACGCTTCAAACTTCATTCATAGTGTGACTTTATTTTAAATGTTATTTGTATATCTCTTGCTTGATGTGCTTGCAGGTTCAACATATATCACATAGCTCTGTTTAACCCGAATTTTGTTTTCGACCATAACTACATGTAATAGACAAAGAAAAAAAATCGAAATTAACGGAAATGACAACCCCCAGTAGTTTTAATTTTTCCTTGTGTTTTTGTCTATCGTTGCTTTTTGTGTTGGTTTCAAAGGATCATTCCCACAGGTGGTTAATCATGTTAATTATAGGTGAAAGTACGGCCTGTAATACGGAGTTTTGGAACGCATCGAACGTTTTGCAGGGACGTTTTTAAAGCGATAAAAAAACTAGAGGCTCTAAAGAGCCTGTGTCGCTCACCTTGGTATATGTGAATTAAACAAAGGAAGCAGACAGTTCATGACAAAATTGTGTTTAGGTGATTTTGATGTGTTTGTACATCTTACTTTACTAAACATTCTTGCTGCTTACAATCATCTCTATCTATAATGAACTTGTCCGTGTAGTTTCAGTGGAAAATGTTAGTAAAAATTCACAAATTTTATGAAAATTGTTAAAAATTGATTATAAAAACGATAACTTCATAGGGGGTCAATTGACCATTTTGGTCATTTTGACCTATTTTTTAGTCTTAAATTGCTGTATATTATTGCTGTTTACAGTTTATCTATATCTATAATAATATTCAAGATAATATCCCAAAACAGCAAAATTTCCTTAAAATTACCAATTTAGGGGCAGCAACCTTAGAACCAGGTGACCCATTCATCTTAAAATTTCAGGGCAGATAGATTTTGACCAGATAAACAATTTTGCCCCTTGTCAGATTTGCTCTAAATGCTTTGGTTTTTGAGATATAAGCCAAAAACTGCATTTTACCCCTATGTTCTATTTTTAGCCATGGCGGCCATCTTGGTTGGTTGGCCGGGTAAAAAAACACAAATTTTTAACTAGATACATCAATGTTGATTGTTGCTAATTTTGGTTTAATTTGGCCCAGTAGTTTCAGAGGAGAAGATTTTTGCAAAAGATATGGAAATTTACGAAAAAAGGTTAAAAATTTACTATAAAGGGCAATAACTCCTAAAGGGGTCAACTGACCAATTTGGTCATGTTGACGTATTTGTAAATCTTACTTTGCTGAACATTATTGCTGTTTACAGTTTATCTCCATCTATAATAATATTCAAGATAATGACCAAAAACAGTAAAATTTCCTTAAAATTACCAATTCAGGGGCAGCAACCCAACAACGGGTTGTCTGATTCATCTGAAAATTTCATGGCAGATAGATCTTCACCTGATAAACAATTTTACCCCATGTCAGATTTGCTCTAAATGCTTTGGTTTTTGAGTTATAAGCCAAAAACTGCATTTTACCCCTATGTTCTATTTATAGCCATGGCGGCCATCTTGGTTGGTTGGCCGGGTAAAAAAACACAAATTTTAAACTAGATACATTAATGATGATTGTGGCCAAGTTTGGTTTAATTTGGCCCAGTAGTTTCAGAGGAGAAGATTTTTGTAAAAGTTAACGCAGGACGACGACGACGGACGACGACGGACGACGGACGCAAAGTGATGAGAAAAGCTCACTTGGCCCTTTGGGCCAGGTGAGCTAATAAAGACGTCATCTCCCTGAAATAATATTTTAGATATTTTTGACCTATTTATCTGTATCTAGATTTGGTTTTTCTAGAAATGAAAGTATTTGACAATTTGGTGGTTAATCATGTTAATACAATGGGTTAAGCTTATAAATAAAATGTGATTAGTGTTCATTTATTATTTTTAAACAAATTCTTATTTTGTTTGAAAACAGTTTGCATTTGACCTAAATATTATTACCTTACTTGACTGAAATATGCATTTAACATGTTTAACTAAAATAGGATTTTTTTCTGTCGATCAAGTTAGATGACTAAAAGTTAATCATGTGAGTATACACACGCCATGTGTATTTAAAAAGATCGTTTTATCATATACTTGTGTGAACAGCTGTTGTTATGTATACATTACATCTTTATATTTTAGATAACCCTGTTATATTGAATGACGGAACACAACTTTGATTTTCCATTTACTTCCTAAAAAACGAAGATTTTTTTTTATATATTAAACGAAATTAAGAATGAAAATTGGGAATGTGTCAAAAGAGTCAACAAAATCCACACACTAAGTTCAAATCTGTATATATAAAAGATTAAACCCACGTACTTTTTATGTGTATCGATTTAAGTCACATGCTACATGTATTACAGCTTTCGTTTTCGTGTAAACTCAAAATAGGATGTCATCATTTCAATAAGGTAAGACATTAATTTCACTATAAATGTTCAAAAAGTAGATATTGGATAATCTTATAATATCAATTTCCTGTTAGAACACTATTTTCTTTATAGCGAGACAGTGGATTGTCTGATTTTATCCACGTGCATTATATTTTATTTCCCATTCAAAGATGCATGTATTGCTTACATTTCTACCATGTATATAAGCATACCTGCGCAACTCTCTTTTTACATTTTATAAATACATTTACCATGTTTACTATACATCTTCCTTGATAATGACTTCTTTGCATACCAAGATCCTTTATAATCGTGAAAAAAATAAAAATAAAAATAGATAAGTCCATGTGTATCTAGTATCTAATATTAACACGCTTACTTCACACATATCTAGGTATATGCCTTATAGCTACATGTCATTATCTACGTTTCTACTATACCATCCATCTAACACGATCCACACACGTTTTCATGCTTCTTTATCACACACTTAATACCATATATATATCTGTCTTCTTTTGTGTCTGCTTCAGGTCACACTCACCATTTATTCTTGAAGTGTCCTGTGTCAAGTCAGGAATATGGCAGTTGTTATCAAATAGTTGAAATCTATGTATGTTGACGTTTTTTTTTGTTGTTGCTCTTCAAAGTTCTTTTGGTTCCTCGTTTTCCTCTGATAGTTGATATGTTTCCGTCGGTTTTAGTTTGTGACCGGACTTATTTTCTCTCCATCGATTTATGACTTTTGAACACCGGTATAACTACTGTTGACTTTATGTATCTCATATGTACCTATATGCATGCCAACTAGTGTATCTGTCTACGTATTTTACTTTACTCCTAACTGCCGAGCTTCTTATTTTCTCAAATCCTTCTTGCGTATTTGCCTTTCTTCATACACACTTACATTTCATGTTTCCCAATAAGCTGCTTCACTCAGTCTTATCTGAATAACTTTTTTCTCTTTAATAATAATAATATTGTTATTGCACTTTTCTTTGCTGTTATGACAAATTACTCGATAAACAGCAGGTCCCCGATTATTCCTGTGAATAAGTCACTGCATAACCTGTGAAATTATCTAAGTATATGTGTACCTACATTGGAACCTTACTGGAAGTTGAAAACAAACATTTAAAAATAATCTTAGAATGTAGAGAGAGTAAAATTATGTTTTGCGCACTAGACATTACCATTGAAGGAAATTTGATACAAATTTCAAAATTTGGCATGTTTTTATAAATATTTTCAATAACTGTTACCATGAACAAAAATGTACTGGATTGCATCCAAGCATCAATGCTATGATGTAGTTCTGAAAATGTCAATCTTCTTTTTTGTGTATTTATCTAAATTTTATTTTTCAACCAACTTGCATAAATAATGATTTCATCACATCACTTAATCTGATGATTAGTACCTCAAAGTATAAAGAGGTTCGGGTTTTTGTAATGGAAGAAAAAATATTTGAAACCGAAAATGTATTCAAAATAGTTTCTTTGGAAACTAGCTCCTACTCTTTACAGGAAGTAACTTCAGCATATGTTTGACAAATTTCAAAATAAGCGCGATCGTAAGAGTAACCCTGCTACACAATATAGAAAAACAAGAAAGAAATGAGAAAATCAATATATCAAGGGAACAACATTGTGTTTCAAAAAATAGACAGACTAAAAGGTATTTGCCAAATGCATATCCCCTGTTTTAATTGAGTAAGTAAAAACAGACGTTTTGGAATAAGTCTGTTTTGCCTTTGAACTTCCTTTAAAATCTTTATTGTGAATATTTGTTCAAATAAATTCATCATTTTTGTTTATTGAAATTTTGTTTAAGAAACACAATATTTGATGAATTTCATTATTTAAGCTACACCGACAAGACATATGTGTATAGGTATTTCATACATACCTTATTTCTGCACAAAACAAGAAACAAATATGATATATTGCTAATACTAAAATCACTGAATACAGGTTCCTGACTTTGGATAGGCACATACAGAATGTGGAGAGTTAAAACAATTTCGGGGCATTCACATGTGCCTTATCTTATAACAATAGTGGTTCAAAAGTATACAAGAACTAACTGTTCATAGCAGTTACAATAAAAATCTAGATAATATAACTAAAGTGGTACGGTTTTCTAACTGCAGAAATGAAGAACAAACTAGAATTATCAAAATCTGTTTAAATTGGATTGACTTATCAAATCAATATAAAATAAAAATCCATTAGAAATTTTACGGAAATCGTATTACAATCTACATGCATTTTATTTTGTAGATAAGATTCAAGATATTCGTGATTGTAGATAACGTCAGCTTTATCGATTAACGCAACACAAGATTAAAGTTAAACACTGCGATTTTTAGAAAATCAACTCAGACACTAATGTGCATATGACTTTATCAGTTGAAGAACGTACTGGAAACGTCTTTTAATATTATTGATTATGAATACAGACGAATGAAGCGTTTGTTATCATAGTTGTTCAGAAAAAAGAAAGTACAATTACAAGCACTCTGTATGGGAAGAAATTGAAAACACTACAACGTTTAAGGTAACTTTTATTTGTTTTTATCTCTTTAATTTGGATTTGTTTTTTCTTATTTCTTTATAGATATAAGAACATGTGATAAGAGTGTCAATCAGATAACTCTTAATTTATGGACAGATAACTCATTAATATGTAAGATTATTTTTTCGATTACAATAATGATCACCAATTCCATTCCAAAAAAATATTATCAGATGGCTTAATCTTAGTTTTGTAAATGACTTACGATGTATATCCACTTGTTTTTAATTAATGGCACGGACGATGTTTGTCAGCATGAACACAGAAGCAACAACCACAGAATTGCATATACATTTCATTATCAAATTAAATTATCGCTGTTGACTAAGTACGCTTATTAGGGCTATGGTATGATCTGTCAACTTTTTCTACAGTACTAGTATAAGAAATGTTTCTGTTTAGGTATCTCCTACATCTGAAGTAATCTACAAAATATTTTGTTATCTAATCTTTCTATGTACTTGTTTATCTGATAAACATTCTACTGTTAATTACATCCATACCTACATACATACTTGTTTGTAGTGTACACCTTGTTTTTGTCATCTTTAAGAAATGCTTATAAATATGTCAATTGTCGTACATTGTTTGTCCCACTCCTACCTAACTACCTCATAAAATATGCATATTTTTTTTATTATTATTAAAGGGGCTCTAGCTACGAGATTTAAAAACAATCTAATATATTATTTTTTTGTTTTATGTACATTAATATTATCGCTTTGTGTCACAGGCTACACGAGGCCTTATGCGACTTCTGGCGCGGAGAGAATTAAGGAATTAAGGTCACAGGCTACATGTGTTACAGGTTTCGTTTTCTTGTAAACTCAATATGTTGTTTTAAATGCAAATAGTGAAATAATAATTCAATTTTAGCAGCCAATATGGTTCAATTTTGTCAAAATGAGCTAAAAAACATCGATTATAAATTGTTTACTTGCTAGTGAATAATTCGACCTCATTGAATCCGTGTTCATGTGAACTTCAATTTCTTAGCTTAAGATGGATAACAAGTAAATTGTATGTGTGAAGATATTTAAAGGACAAGAATGTCAACATTGAAAGCGAAACAAATATTAATAATTTGATTGACTGCTTCGATCTACAAAATATCATTCTTATACAGGTAAAAACGATGATAAATATTTATTTTTCATCTATAATATGTAATTAAATAGACCTAGAATAATCCAACAGCACGAGTTTGCTTAATCTTTTTTTATCTATATTTATGTTTACATCACTTATATGGTCATAAGATGACTGTAGAGGTAAACTCGATAATAAATTGAATGTCGCCGAATACACACGAAACGAAACTACGTATTTCCATTCCCGTGTCCTTCTAATTGTTTATCTTAGACTTTTAACATGTTTGATATTGTTATAAACCAAAATGAGTATTTGATTAAAATCGGTGAACATGTATTTGACAGCTATGTCTATCTTTTATCATTAATATCAACACATATTTTAATTTCGATTATGCGATACTATATTATATCATACATCTACTGGATCGTCTCTCTAGCTGTACAATTACTGACACGCTTATAGCTAACTTTCATTTTTTATGTGAGTATAAGATGTTAGATAAAAAGTAAAAATCACAAAAAAAACTGAACTCCAAGAAAAATGTTAAAACAGAAAGTCCCTAATCAAATGATAAAACACATAAAACGAATGAACAACAACTGTTATATTCCTGACTTCGTACAGATATTTTCAAATATAGGAAATGATAGGATAGGAGTCAGTTAGATAACAACCCACCAATGGAAACAATTTAAAAAACTTCTAGAGACAACATCAATATATAGGTGTCTATGCAATACGTTTCGAGTTTATAAAAGGTGTGAACAAAATTATCAGAGACAATTGGAAATATGCCATGAACACCCGATACACATGATTCATATATATTAAAATGCAAATGAAATATGTTATTTTGATCTGATTGTTCACGTTATTTACGCATGATCTCCCTACATAGAAGTTTTAAAAGTGAGAGGTTTAGCTAGCTGTAAAACCAGGTTTAATCCACCATTTTCTACATTAGAAAATATCTGTACCACGTCAGGAATATGACAAATAGTATTCATTCGTTTGATGTGTTTTAGTTTTTGAATTTGCCATTCCCTTAGGGATTTATGTTTGGTATTTTTGTTATTTTATTTCTCATATGACGGACGTAGTACATTTAACGATGCATACTTTTAGCGTAATCTTTGAACAAATACACATTTAGTATTGATTTATCGATTATCAATGAATCAAAATTAAGTATTTTGGCTGATTTCTAAGGATGAATTTGCGTGACATAAAGTTTGGTAAACCAGTAGAGGCAAAACTTATTCCTAAATTTGTATCTCGTCGTATTTGCTGGAAATTATACAGAAACCAATGAGACCGATATTTTGTACGATTAACTTTCAAGATGGCCAGGGTATCGTATGAAACTAATAGCTTCTCATCGTGGTGTTAAGCAACCAGAATTTCGTAAATTTAGGTCTCATTTATATATTCTTGATCTCATCATGAATTCCATCAATCATTTTCAGATTGGAAACGTATTCAGCTATAACATGTCTGATAGTCTTTGCACAAAAGCACACGAGCTTGAAAAAAACTTGAATGAATGGATAAAATGTAAAGATGAAGCTGTGAAGGCATTAAAAGATCTGGCAGTGAATCTAGACGAACATTTCCAAAATATATGCAAAGCAAAAATTGCTGGATCAACTACTTCTCTTGGTGGCGGAATATTGGCTGTTGTAGGATTTGGATTGTCATTTGTGACATTTGGTGCGTCATTAGGTCTCACTATAGCAGGTCAGTATTAGAAAGAAAAATTGATCAGAAACTATCCAAAAGAAATTGTATTTCATTCATGCATTTCATTTTATTAAAGAAACATTTGCAAACATATTTATAGTAGCAGAACTTAACACTTTACAAAATACGACTGATTATAATACTAGTTGTAAAGAAGCAGTTATTGAAAGGCAAATTACTTGAATGAAAATGAAACCATCATGCTTACATTTAAAATTTAGAATGGAAACGAGAATGTGTCAAAGAGGCAACACCCCAACCAAAGGACAGAAACTAACCGAAGTCCATTAATAAGTCTTCAACACAGCGAGAAGATCCAACACCTGGAGTCGGGCTTCTAGATAATTATGGTTCGTTGATAAATTGATGTTTAAACAATATATACAATTTAACACATTACATATATCTTTTAATACAAAATAGATATGTTATCGATTTCTTATCATCATCACAGGTAGTGTAATAGCAGGAGCTGGGGGTATCACGGTCGGAGGATCCATGATTACAGACGCCGTGCTTTCAAAACAAAGAAGAGAGGCAGCACAAGTTATATTAGATAAGTATAACGAGCTTGTTGAAACTATAAAAGAAGAATGCATTGAGATAGGTGAAATGCTTAAAGAAAAAGATGAGAAAATGGAGCAGTATCCACATTGGATGGATTTTTGGAGCAAGCTTGCTTTCGGAGCTGGAACGACAACCAAGTGTATTACATGGGATATATTAGCAAAGACAATATTGGCTTCATTACGTATAACTGCATCGTACGCCGATGATGCTTTAGCCGTTGGTGCAAGAGCAGGCGCTTCTGCTTTTCGAACAATTGGATCTACTGCTGGACAAGGTCTTCATATTGCTGGTGGTGTCGTAGGCATACTTGTTATGCCTCTAGACATTTATACACTTGTGGATTCCGCTATTGATATTCATAAGAATAATCCACATAAAGTATCTGAAAAAATAAGAGAATGGGCTGACCATATCGACAAATCATGTCCAACTAAATGGGACATCGAAGTTATGATGGACAAAACATTCGAGCAACAGTTATGTTTTCAAATCATGTAAACATGTAAGTGACATTCAGCTATAAAAGATACTAGTATCTGGAATTCATGGAAAAATGACCAATGTGTTTTTGACTTATATTGATAAATATGAATTTACATCTTATTAAATGCTTTAAATAATTTACAGCAGTGTGTTGAAAAAACCTACCTAGAGCATATGCACTTCCGTTGGTAATGAAAATGAAATATCCGTTACTTGTTATGAAGGACCAGCATAACGAGTTAATCCAGTGACACAGGAACATATAGAGCACCAATGACTTTATTATTGAACCACAAAAAAATCATTAGCGTTTCTTTTCTTACAGTCTACATAATGCAGAAGTCAAATACTAAAAAAGGTTTTTACTTGATTTAGAAAAAAAAATGTTTTGTAAAATATATAGTCCGGGCGAATTGGTAAGCATATTCTGTTTCACTTGTGGCACTATTTCTTTTATGACTTTCAACCCAAAGTCGTTTTCGGTGACGAGTAACAAATAAGAGACAGAAGATTAATAATTATGAAATTCAAATCCATAAGACAAATACAAACCCGCTTACGCCATGGCAAAAACATTAAAATCAACAAACAGTCTTGTAACGTGTATGAACTAAAAAAAGAAAGATATTTTAAACAAAACATAATTTCAAACTTTTTTTTTTACATTTCTTTAATTTTTTACTTGAGACGTTTCAACTATCGGAAATGTCCTTATCAAATGGCCAAATCAACGAATTAAAAATAACTGTTATATTCCTGACTTGATGAACTGATAGGATTATTTAAGTTAGGAAAAAACGAAGTAGACGCTTACCTTGACATAATAAGTCCAGCTTTTATTAAGCTTGAGCGATTCCCTCAGTTTTTGTTTGATACTGTAAACCAACTTTTTTTCGCGAGCAATTTATTTTCGCGACTTTCGCGAGTAGAAAATAACGCTAATATGTAAACCTTGAATCTTTCCTTAATTAACTTCACCAAGTAAATTAGAAAATCGCGAAATTAAATAGTCGCGAAGTGGTCAAGAAAAGGTTAAACGTGAATTAAAGTATCCGCAAAAATAAGTTGGTTTACAGTACTCTAAAGAGATTCTTCAAACATGCTTCTGAGAGATTTGCACGTCGGTTAACTACTGTTGTGTACATCGTGCCTTAAATTTGAACTTAGGTAACGCATTTGTGGGATTTTCACCTTTCTATAACTTAGAAAAAAATTGAAATCTATTGTCTTGGCAGAATGTGTTTTCTTATCTTATCTTAATTTATCGATTTTATTTTCTGTATGTTTGTTTAAAATGCTAAAACAATTGTGGTTGGCGACAATTAAAATAATGGAGGGGTTATTTCTTACCGTTAAAAAAGTTAGTTGACTCACCAACGCTCATGTGTTTATGCTTTTTGGTCATATAGCTTCTAACATAGGTTAGTTACGCACCACTGGCATTTAATTTTTTATGTGTTGGCGTTTTTAATCAATGTAATCCCAGAGATGTGATTTGGACGCACGAAATTTATTACTATATCTACTTCCATCAAACTCGAAAATATTTATGAATGATGTAGTGGATTATGCTATTGACATTTAACCTGAAAAAAGATTATGTATGTATTCATTCTGAGTAGGTTAAACCTTAAGGTGTCTTATATAAATGAATATACCAAAACTTAATCGGTATATGACCATATTGATTGATTGAGTGATGTTTTAATACAACATTCAACACTATTGGGATATTTCATGGCAGTCAATTTTATGATGGAGGAATAAAGGCAACAGTAGTATACCGCTGTTCAAAACTCATAAATCCATGGACAAAAAACAAAATCGGGGTAACAAACCAAAACCGAGCGAAACGCATTAAATATAAGAGGAGAACAAAGACACAACACCGAAACGCAACACACACAGAAACTGACCAATCATCAGACAAAACACCACGAGAATAACAAATATAACATGAAAACCAAATACATGAATTTGGGATAGACAAGTACCGTGCCACGTCTTATCTCAATATCTCAAAAATAAGAGAAAACACAAACGACTCAACGTTAAAATACAAAACACAGAGAAACGAACAATAATATAACAATGACCATCTTCCTGACTTGGTACAGGACACTTTTAAAGAGGAAGCCAGAGGGCTTGTTGAGACCTACAGATCTTTGGTAGAAAAACTGACAATCCTTGTAAATTAAGATTAGAGTCGAATAACTCTGTCTCGTACGGTATTCGAACTCCCAACCTCCGTGGTGACTAGCTAGTGATACAGTAGATAGACTACTTAGACCATCGTGCCACCTACGTCTCACGTTTATGAAAATATGTTTAACATCTGTCATCTTACATGTATACCCTAATGTTAATGATAATTCAATTCATTTATAAAAACTTGCAAAAAAAGCTTCAAGCATTATAGCTATTAATTGGAAATCACAATATATTTATTGCTTGGAATAAGTGTTAATAATTCTCGACACAACTGTCAAATACTCCTACGACGTTTACTTCATAACAAATTTTGACTGTTTGTGCACCGTTTCAATTAAAACCAAAGATGAATAACTAGAATTACGTCACTCTACTGAATACACAAGTTACAATATTGTTGTCACCACACACAACATCATATTTGTTGGTCTGAAAAATGCGCCACGAAGCTCCGTCACTGCACTTTACTAAAATCTTTTTCATAATCTTATATTCAAACCTAGCGAGAGAAGACTCTGTGAAAGTACCTACTTCTTGAGATGTTTATGTCAAATTTGGATGCTTATAATTCAATAGATCAAAATGCTCAAGTACTGAAAATATAAGTAACTTTTTTCCTGCAAAGGATTAAAAACACTTAACTTCAATACTCTTTACACAGGTAATCGTAATTTCAAATTCAAAAATAAATCTAAAGAACAAATCTTGAAACATTAAGGCAACAGATGTTCAAAGAAAAATCACAAAAATACAGAGCTCCGCTGAAAATTTAAAACAGAAATTCCCTTATCCAATTCTCAAACACGTCAAACTAACAGATAACATCTCCCATATTCCTACAAGAGGGACAGTCAAACTCATAGATTTAAAAAAAAAATTGACAATGCCAAGGCTTAAAATACAAAGGGATGGTTTTAACTTCACCATTTGGAACTCTTGGTTTAATGTGAGCAGCAATCCTCTATCAAGGAAATCATGATAGGAAATACCAGCCCGGGAATATCGGACCAAGTGGGTGTCTTAAACTTGACTTGGTATAAGCATGTTCATTTTTAGAAAATGGAGAATAAAACCTTGTTTTATAGGTAGATAATAAAACTTTCTTGTTTAATCGGTGAAATATGATATATATACAGAGAGAGTCCAGATAATTGTTTATTACTTGCTAACATATATTTATATTAAAAAAAGATAACTTTCTTGAAGAAAAAGCAAAATGACTAATTTTACCTTTAGAAATTGAAATGAAGGATACTACAGATAGAGTTAAGATTGCTCGATATTTTGACTTACATAAAAATAAATAAAATCACCAATAGGGATGGTAAACAACTAACTGAATGATAAAAACAAATCTAAAATCTTCCTATGTGAACTTTTCATTTCTGTGTGGGCAATATTCAAGCAGTGCCTGCCTATTATGCAGTTGATACAATATTCAGGGGTCTATATGATGTCCCTGAACATAGATTCCAAATAAAAACTTCAAAGATGATAAATGATACGTTCCAATTGTCGTAAGAATATCCGTCCGATTTATTTTTCGGACGTGACCAACATAATTATAATATGCACTCCCATAAGCAACACGACGGCTTCCAAATGTTCCTCATGATTTACTTACTTTTCCAAAGCACCTGAATGAATCCAAGGTTCGTGTTGCTCATTATTAAGTTTTAATGTTGTGTTTTGTACATGTTGTTCGTGTTTTGGTCTTGTTATTGATCTCTACATCGGCGTTGTCAATTTATTCTTGAGCTTTGATTTATTGTCCCTTATTTTGTGCGTCGAACGCCATCATCATTTTAAAGAACTGATAATTATAAGTAGGTGTTTTATAATTCAACTGATATGTTTCTGCTATTGTATTCATAATCCTATTATCTGATCCGGTTCCTCACGTGTGACTATCAACAATTTTAATGTTTAACGAGTTACAAGTCAGGTGCTATAAGTGGTACAGAAAACGGTTTTAAAAAATTGAGCTCATTCCTTGTTTTTGTTTTCGCCTACATTACCCCCACACGAACAAGTAGGTTGCCGTCATTACATCGGTGGGTACTACAATAGGCATAAAAAGGTCATTACAGTGGTAAATAAAGACTCGTTACAATCTTGGCTAGTTCAACCTTTATTACATTTTTTTTTAGCAACTACTCATATAAAGGAAAATGAATAATGAGTTAATCCTTTGAATGAAAAATGTATGTCTTTTAGTTGGAATAATTTTTACGCTTATTTTCCAAACTTCGTGGAGTATCTAAAATCTGTCGACGAATTGCAATTTTCAAGGGTGTCTCTTTGACAGCATTTAAGTTTCTATAAAACTCTTCGATTGGTGAAATATCTTTCATAGACGTTTTTATCATCTGTTCTTTTTGTCTTCTGCTTTGCCTAAGTATCCATTTTTGTTTTATGTTTTCAAATATTAGCGACAAAATAGCTAATATCACTCCTAGTCCACACAAACAGAACGCAAAATGAAAATCCAAGACAGTGATAGTTTTCGCGTCGGTTACTGACGCTTCTTGACAGTTTGTTGGTTTTGGCCATGTTTTTTGCTGCCACATTTGAATCAATCCAGTTTCAATGATCGTGACGATTCTAAAAAAACAAAATGATGTTAATAAAATTGAGAATGGAAATGGGGAATGTGTCAAAGAGACAACAACCCGACCAAATAAAACAACAACAGAAGGTCACCAGCAGGTCTTCAATGTAGCGAATTAATCCATGTTTAATCTCGGCGAATGTTTGCGCCAATCTGAAGTCAGGAGCCTCTGGTCTCAAATAGTATGGAAAATGTATCATTATAGGTTTAAATAAATGGATGTGTGAATGTGGATTTTGACTTTTTAAAATAAAACAAGTAGTTCCGATGTATTTTCTGAGAGGCACAGCTCTCTTTGACAAGGAGATATATATAGCTTTTTTAAAATTAGAAACAATAACTGACTGCTCATATTTATAAAAATAAAAGAAAACCTCTATTTTGTTCTGACTTTCTCAAGAACGTTTCGAAAAAATAGTTTCTACTGGTTGTGGGAAGATGAGGTTTAAAAAGATGGATGTCAAGTGAATTGACCGCTAAATTGTGAACTAAATCATACATATTGCTACCATTAATATTTTTTTCTGGTAAAACTATTGTCTTTAACTTACTTACTCATCAGAAAAAACATTCAGAAAGGGAGAATTGTTCGGCAAAGCAGGAGCTATTAACAGGGGATGAAAATCGGAAGATGAGATCACTGTCATATCACATTTTTTTCCTATTGCCATATCAAGGTATATCCTTTCTCCAATATAAGCATAATAACCACCTCTAACTTTGCGTATCTGTTCAGCCGGGTCGCTACTTAAAACTGATGGATCACTCTTGTTGAATTCCAATATGCCATTCCATAACTTTTGGCGTTCTGGTAATTCTGAACTCTGAAAATATGCCAAGAATAATGTTGATAACATTACACAATTAGTTTCTACCATTGATCGGTATGGATTAATCTGATCAATGCTTATCAAGAAAGAGGAATTCGAAAAAAAAGGATTATTTGATGCTATTTAACCACAGTTTGTGTTCTTGATACATATCATATAGCATGATTACCTTTCGTATTCTGTTTACGTTACTCCTCGTTCAAGAAGTTGTTAACATAAATGTCAGTCTTTTTGTTATTATACCTTCAATTGTTCGGCTAAAAAAAACAGTTCATTTTTTCTTGTTCGTGATAACTTAAATCAATATTATATAGTAAACTGGTTTAGCATTTATTTTGCAGTAGCTAATTTTTGGTTCCATTTTGGAATTTTGGAATGAAGAAAGGCAAACAAAACCATTCAAACATCAAATTTATAGCGTTGAAATATGTCTTTGGTAACTACTAGCTTGATTTGTTCCTTCTAAATGCAAAGAAAAGGGTATATTCAAATATACCTTCCGTTAAAAAAGAGGGACGAAAGATACCAGAGGGACAGTCAAACTTATAAATCGAAAATAAACTGACAACGCAATGGCTAAAAATTAAAAGGACAAACAGACAAACAATAATACACATGACACAACATAGAAAACTAAAGTTAAGTGTTGTGGAAGTATCGAATCCCACCCTGAAAAGACGGAATGTTCAAGGAGACAATGTAAATTGAATGAGTAGCGATTTACGGTTGAACAAAAAAAAACAAAAAAAAACACGAGAAGACAAACAAGGGTAGATTTCGACTTTTCTGCTTTTACGCGTTGAAGAATACATATTCAGTTTTTGTTATCATTTAAATGAAATATTTTTATCAAATGAAGTACGTTTTTTCTTTATCAAATTATACTATCTTTAGAAAATATGGCTTAAGAAGGGCCATATTATATGTGCGTATTGTTATGCGTTTACTTTTCTACATTGGTTAGAGGTATAGGGGGAGGGTTGAGATCTCACTAACATGTTTAACCCCGCCGCATTTTGCGCCTGTCCCAAGTCAGGAGCCTCTGGCCTTTGTTAGTCTTGTATTATTTTAATTTTAGTTTCTTGTGTACAATTTGGAAATTAGTATGGCGTTCATTATCACTGAACTAGTATACATTTGTTTATGCCCGCGTCACACCGTTCCGATTTTGAAATACGACGGACACCCGAATGCGAAAATTGTAAGTTCGTACGAAGTTGGTCCCGATCTCGTTAAAAAAACAAAAAGTGACCGAAGCAAGTACGATGAATAACGAACTCTATACGATGGTACCGAAATTATATACGATAGCAAAAGATGGACATACGATGGTTAACCGAAGACGGGTATTTAAGCTTCATATCTCAGCCGAAGCCTACACGATGGATCCCGTTGGCTACACGATGGATTACGAAGGCTACACGATGAATTACGATGATGGCGCGATGGCCATACGATGTCTAAAAGACGTCGTGTACAGCTAACGAGAAATCGATCTTTTTATCTAATTCTTACAAAACTTAGTTTAGTATCCCCTCGCCTACTACATGTACGTTGCGTGTATATACAATTGTTATGGACACTCTAGAACCAAAATACTCAAAACTTGGTATGGTGTTACTCGTTAAGAATGTCTTAAGCGCTATTGACTTTAAAGGTCAAGGTCACAGTGGCAGTTGTAATACAAGGCAAAATCACTCTAAAACCAATATGCTTCAAAAGATTTTAACCCCATTTGGTATATTGTTCCTCCTTGTAAAGATGTGACAAGTTTTACGTTCAATGCCAAAGGTCAAGGTCATGCAGATTGACTTGTTTTTTCTCCTTGAAATAGCATAATACACATGAAATTGGTTGCTCATTTTTTTACCTGATGGTTCTAAAGACAATATTAAAGGTATTTCCAGTTACTGAATGTTTTGGTTGATTTCTAAAAAAAATAGTTTATGTATCAAACATGCATATTCAATTTACCATGTTCTGCATGTGTCATATACAAATATAGAGTTCATATTTGTCCCCAATATGTTATATACGAGGGAATGCCACGCTCGGCATTGCCTTGTTTGAACTGTAAAATGCGCGCACTAGTCTGAATAATCACCCATAATTATGCCCATGTTTACTGATCTATCTTAAAGGAAAGGTAATGGGTTCGTTCATCCCTTTTATTTAAAAAGAGCTCTTTCCAGGAGAATATCATAATAATATAGACAAAAGGAAATATGTGGGGAAAGCAACAAATACGGCAATATAGAAAACAAAATGGTTATGGAGTAAACAGTCGTGTGACAACAACTCAGACGATACATAAAAAATCAGAATAATGAAGAAAAAGTTGGTTTCCCGATATACGTGTACCTGCAGTGTTGTTGTACGACGCGCGTTTATTATTTTCATTATGTGACTTGATATGAAAAATTGACAATTTTTTTTTATTTTACTTGTAAAAGTAAATCCTGTGCCTATAATAGCTGCTCTTCTTGTTCCATTTGAATTAATAGAAACAACGCTGTCGCCTTTCTTGTTCTCATATAATCATATGATATGAGCTCCATGTTTTGTGAACGTCTTTCTTAACTTTGTATTAGACTGACCAGTGCATATCGCGCCTGGCACTGTAAATGTTTTTTCAGCGCGAAACTTAACTTACATTTAGCTGGATTTATTGCCGTCGTAGTTCCATCTTGTCGCCTTCGTACTTTTATTCGATGGCAACACGACGGAATTACGATTTCTTCACGAAGTCGTGTTGCCCGCGTAAGACCTTCGGGTAGCTTCGTGATTCATTCGTGTAGACATGGTAATGCCAAAACTGCCCGATGGAAACACGAATGCAATACGATGTTCAAAGATGCATTCCCGATGACATTACGATGGTGAGGATAGTGATACGAACTCAATACGAACCCTCAACATCGGACGCACCTTCGGGGATTTTTTAACATGTAAAAAAATTTAGAACCCTTCCCGAAGTTGTCCCCGAAGGCTAGAAAAAGTGGCCGATGGTTAAAAATGACACTACGAATAGCCCGATCTGGATACGATCAGTTCCGATTTTGAAAATTTTCATTATCGTGTTGCCATCGGCGTAAAAATCGGGACAGTGTGACGCGGGCATTAGGGGCCAGCTGAAGGACGCCTCCGGGTGCGGGAATTTCTCGCTACATTGAAGACCTGTTGGTGACCTTCTGCTGTTGTTTGTTTTTTATTTGGTCGGGTTGTTGTCTCTTTGACACATTCCCCATTTCCATTCTCAATTTTACTTATCATTTATAATTTTTACACACATTTAATACTATTTGTTTTGCTGGTGGGCAATGTCAAGTAATGGTCAAATGTAATAGTGACTAGCTGTATTTTTGCCATTCGTATTTGGCTCATTTTGATAATACTACTCATCTCAAAAATGTGTTACAAATGAACGTTAAGGGAATTGGATCTCCAAAACAAAACGAAATCGAAAAAGATATTTTTATAGAAATGGGTCATATACCAATTATTAAAACAACTTTAGGCAACAACAATTAATCGATGTTCAAATATTGAAAAAATCGATTAAAACACAACAAAGAAAGAAACAAACTAGTAGTCCGGCGGCTACAAGCATATTGCAGACGAATTGTGCACATCCTGTTACAAGCATGAAATTTGGCATAGACCTTCCTCAAATATTACTCTTTTATTTCAGATAGGGAGGCATTTCAAAAAAATGTCTCACTTCCGGTAAAATCCAAAATGGCGGACGTCATACTTAAATCAGCCCAATATCGAAGGCTAGCGTGTAAAAATGTGTTATTATCATGCTACTATCATAATATTTGGTACAGACCTTTGTTTTTTACTACTTTTGGATAAATTAAATAGATAAGATGTCTTCAGAAACCCCACTTCCAGTTAAAATCCAATATGGCTGACATTGTACTTAAATAAGCTTATTTTTTAGGGAGGGTAACTGAATTGTGTTTGAACGTATTGCCACTATCATTACATTGTGTATGAACCTTTTTTTGGTGTTTCTGATGGATACAATGCATAAGACATATGTCTTAAAAACCCTTTCTTCCGGTTATATCCAAAATGGCGGAATTTTATTCAAATTTTCATTTTTTTCAATATGTAAAGAAAATGATTTTATTTTGTGCTGGTCATTAAACTTTTGGCTTAAAGTTATCCTCAAAACCACTTATTCTAGCATGTTGTAAATATTTAGATATAAAGTTGACACTTCCGGTTAAAATATGACGTAAATTTCAAAGATGAGTCCTCAATCTATTTCTTCGATTTAGAGTTTTGGATAGATTGATTAAAACAAAATAAAATCAGTATAGTACTAAAAATTATTTAAAATTATTACTATTTGGCCAAGAATACATGTTCATTCACCGTCACCATGACATGCACACATCGCAGTGCACGGGATACACAATTTTCCACATTAAACATGACCGCGGAATCCTTTCTTACATCCACAATGTATAAGCTTTTGACAAAATGATGAGGCCTCAAAAAGAGTTTTTCAAAAGTTATTCTCTTTGTCCCTGCCTGGAGTGGATCATTGCCTAGTGCATTTGAAAGGCCATTGATAGATATTAATCCAAAGTCTTTTGCCCTCCCAAACACAACGTCTACCCCTATGTCACGGAATAGCGAAACAGTAGTGACAGCATCATCATTAACGACTGTTCGAATCATGACTCGTTTAAGTGCGTGTTTCACTGCATCAGACACATGCACCATGATTTTAGTGTCTGCCTCTAAATGTGAACTTGGTGCTGAACTTGAAATACATTACGTGGTGGATAAGATAGAATATCCTGACCATTTGTTGCTATAACTACCATACGCATCCAAGACTTCATCCACTCGTATTTCAGTTTCAAGGTATTTTATTTAGGTAAGGACATACTACCCAATCAGCATACTCAGTAGGCCGCAATTCACAATCGGAGAGCTGATTTCCAACATTTACAAAGACTATTGTATTGTTTCTCACATCTTAATAAATTCTGCAAAAACACATATTTTCTTGCCATGTTAACCTAATCTGTTTCTTCTTTTTTTTTATCTTCCAACAAAACCACGTATCGATTTCAATTACATTAAACATCAAATCCATATGGTGATGTTGGCTGGTCAATCATCATTCTAAATGCTATAGTCACATCTTCAAACTTCATTAATGTCACCAACGCAGTTCCTTTTCCAGCGAACGTGTTATCTTTTAATGCCTAGTGCATTTGAAAGGTCATTGATTGATATATATCTTATACTTTTCCCCTTCTAAATGCAAACCAAAGTTTGTCTGCCCTATGTCACGGAATAGCGAAACAGCAATGACATCAGTATCGACTGTTTGAGTAAGGCATCAGACACATCTATCTTGATTCTAGTATCAGTCTGTTCGTGTAAACATGGTGCTAAACTTGAAACATCATCAAGTGGTGGATAACACTAAACATCCTGAGCATTTGTTGCTTCAACTACCTTGTACTCAAAATTATATTGAGCAAGCTCCTGTGAATGAAAACTTAAAAGTTCTTTCTTACTGTCGTCATCTCTCAGAAAACTTTCCCATCTTTGAGGATGTTTTTAATATTGGTTCGTCTGTGTATTCCTTTTCCCCTAAATGTTGCCCTTGCTTCTTTTAGCAGCTTTCAAACTACCAGTATTTCGCTATTCCGTGACAAAGAGGCAGACGAACTATTGATTGTATTTGGAGAGGCAAAAATCTTTGGATTAATATCTATCAATGACCTTTCAAATGCACTAGACAATGAGTGATCACACACTTTTATTTCTGACCAATACCTTATGACGGGTTGTGATGCTGTTCTCTCTTTGCTTGAAAAGGAAAAAAAAGACTGCGTGGGAGACATTAATGGTATTTGAAGATGTGACTTTAACATAAAGAATGATGATTGATCAGCCTAAATCACCGGGGTTGTACTGTACAAACTTATCAGATCTAACATGATTAACGAACCAAGAAAGTAAATTTTTGCACAAAAGTGAAATCTCATTTTAAGTGAGGCTATACCCATGACTTGTTCTAGTCTTTTCAAGCATGTAAAACGTGTAATATACTAATGCAGGTGTCTAGTGAGACGAGCTTTGGATTGACTCTTATGCTACCTAGTCTTGTCACTAATGGATTGCGAAGGGACAAAGAGGGTCCCTTTAAAAAAAACTCTTTCTGAGACCTCATCATTTTTTCAGAAGCTTGTACATTATGGATGTAAGAAAGGATGCCGCGGTTATTTTTAATGTGTAAAATCGGGTCTCCCGTGCACTGCCTTGTGTGCATGTGGTGGTGACTGTGAATAAGCATGTATTCTTGGCCAAATAGAAGTAGTTTTAAATATTTTTTAGTACTATAGTGATTTTCTTTTGTTTAAATCAATCTATCCAAAACTCTACATCGAAAGAAATAGATTGAGGACTCATCTTTAAAATTTACGTCATATTTTTACCGGAAGTGTCAACTTTATATCTTAGCATTTACAACATGCTAGAATAAGTGGTTTTGGGGATAACTTAAAGCCAAAAGTTTAATGACCAGCACAAAATAAAATCATTTTCTTTACATTTTGAAAAAAGTTGAAAATTTGAATAAAAAATTGATATTTCTCTGTCCGCCATTTTGGATACTTCCCGAAGTAAGGATTTTTAAGACATAATTCTTATCCATTGTCTCCATCAGAAACACCAAAGAAAGGTCCATACACATTCTAATTATAGTAGCAATACGTTAAAACACATTTCAATTACCCTCCCTAAAAAATAAGCTTATTTAAGTACAATGTCCGCCATATTGGATTTTAACCGGAAGTGGGGTTTCTGAAGACATCTAATCTATTTAATTTATCCAAAAGTAGTAAAACACAAAGGTCTGTACCAAATATTATGATAGTAGCATGATAATAGGACATTTTTACACGCTAGCCTTCGATATTGGGCTGATTTAAGTATAACGTCCGCCATTTTAGATTTTACCGGAAGTGAGACATTTTTTTCAAATGCCTCCCTATCTGAAATAGAAGAGTAATAGTTGAGGAAGGTCTATGCCAAATTTCATGCTTGTAACAGGATGTGCACAATTTTTTACAAAGCCGCCGGACTATAGGAGGAAATCATGGACTTAAGTCCCAGTTTATGGTTATCATCAATTCCTTTGTCAAGCGAGTGGCTTAAAAAGATATGATGCTGTAATGAACAAAATGTGCCATTACACACTGAGTTAAATGTCACAATCGGAAATACGAAACAATCGACAATAGTACTCAATCGGAAATATGACAAAATCAGTACAATTACAGGTGTTTTTAAAGACGACCATTCTATTTTCTTATTATCTTAGACAGCAAATTAATGTCGCTTGTAAGTTTGGACACACACAAATACCAGTCAACCTACAATGTATTCGTTATTAGACGACAGATTACACAATGTGTCTCTTTAGAAACTCATTGTGAGTTGTTGATCTGTTTAGTGAACAAGAAGCATTAACTGGTCTTTATCTTTTATTACTTCTTAGTTTAACCCCGCCACATTATGTATGTATGTGCCTGTCCCAAGTCAGTGGTTTGTGTACGTGTTACATATTTGTTTTTCGTTCATTTCTTTTAATATAAATAAGGCCGTTAGTTTCATTGTTTGTATTTTTTACATTGTCATTTCGGGCCCTTTTATATCTGACTATGCGGTATGAGCTTTGCTTATTGTTAAAGGCCGTACGGTGACCTTTATTTGTTGTTAATTCTGTGTCATTTCGGTCTGTTGTGGAGAGTTGTCTCATTGGAAATCATACCACATCCTTTTTTTATATATATATCTATAAACAACACATTCTAAGACTGAAAAGGTATTGTTATGACAAATACTAATACATATATGATTAGTGTGAATAAATATAAAGTGCTATTTAAAAACATTTCATATTAATGATTTGGACGAGAAGGGAGAGCAGACCCCTTCAACCAGACATAATCCACAGTGAACTTATAAAGAATAGATTACATATAGTTTACGAAACTGAACTTCTTTTCAATTGCAAACCGTTAACAATGCAATAATCAAGGCATAGCTCTTCTTCCTGAAAATAAATTTATCTGTACTGAAAGGTCCTTATTTAAATGACGAAAGGATGTATGTTTAAGGGTGGGAATATGCACAATTTGAAATTATTTAGCTACAAAATACTGATCTACCGGGATAAAAAATGTGATCCTGATGTTCCTACCAGGTATCAACTTCTGACCAACTTAAATTAAAATGATATGAAATCTTCTCAGCTTTTGCAAAAAATGTAACAATTGAACATAATCAACCAAAATAATTTGTCACCTTTAAAATTGTTTCGAAAATTGTTGAACCAGATGTGCCCCATTTATAAGTATTTTGTGCAACTAATCCTTCTGCGTCTTCAAAAGGTAGCGTTTCCTTTGTCACTGTCAAGATTGCAACAAAATTGCCACTATATGTGGCCGCCATTAAGATGCAAAATAGCCACCAGCAACTCAGTAGTGTTTTTCCTGCTGACGAAGCGGCTACATGCTGTCCACCTGAAATAATTGTATGTGCATACTATTATGAACATTAATAGTATTGTTATGCTATTTTTGAATCAGTAATGTGCCATAAAAAAGATTCTTTATAAATGTAAAGATTGTTCTTAATCTTTCTTAAAACAGGTGTCTAGATGTTAAATTTATGCAAATAGTTGAAATACTTTGCCAGGTTTTCTAACAAAATAGCAACTTAATTATCTTTAGAAATTCGATATTTTTTATTAAAAAAGTGCAATAAAAGACGTACGTTAATTATGTTTTTAATCTTTTCTGTAAATTCTATGTGTCAAGTTTTAAACTAAAGTTATCCGTAAAGCTGTGTTCAAATTCAAATCATACTCATGTTTACAATGGGAAATGTACTGTTTGCAAATGCGGAATTGCACAATAACGTTGCGTGCATGAACATATATCATTAAAATTAAAGGTGAATCATGAAAATCACTGACAATTCGTTCATAAATCCCTTCGTAAATTTTACAGACGCCATCACGAGTTAGTTGACCGTTATGGAATAGCCGTTTCACAAATGATATCGGATATGTTCCTTACGTCGTAACTACAATCCCCTTCCCTTTCTTGAATTTGACCTACCGAATTAGACTATTTTTCCGGATTTATCACATAAGCAACACGACGGGTGCCGCATGTGGAGCAGGATCTGCTTACTCTTCCGAAGCACCTAAGATCACCCCTAGTTTTTGGTGGGGTTCGTGTTGTTTATTCTTTAGTTTTCTATGATGTGTCATGTGTAATATTGTTTTTCTGTTTGTCTTTTTCATTTTTAGCCATGGCGTTGTCAGTTTGTTTTAGATTTACGAGTTTGACTGTCCCTTTGGTATCTTTCGTCCCTCTTTTATTGAACTATATAGAAACCAAGCTCAATGTCATACTTCTCGACACCGAATTATCAATATAAAACCTGAAGAAGTAACTAAAGATAGGTAGGATTAAAAGAATCTAGAAAACAAAGATATTAACCGAATGTGATATGTTGGCTAAATTTTGTGAAACATAAAGGTATTGTCGCGTTATTAAACGTTTACAACAACGATGAAGGACTATGCTGGAGAAGAATGCCACCAAGAAAGTCGACCTAATTATAAGTAATTTTTTTAACGTTAAGGGTATGAACAAACAAAACTTACCATGGCGAAGTATTGCTCCAATCACGTACCAGAACGAGTCAGATAAATGATGCAGTCCTCTGATCTTCATTCTTACGGCAACGTTTTTATTATACGGATTGAACTGTTCGAAAAGGAACAGACAAAATGTAACAACTATTAAAGAAAGTCCTATACAGAGAAACACTATTGAATTAACTGGAACGTGTAATTTCTTTGAATACGATGCAACTGGTTTCTTTATGATAATCCCTGATTTTTCATGAAAATATGGCTGTGTGAAATCTACTACAGTTTCTCTGAGAACATCTATAACTAGTGGTGCAGCAACCAGATCCACTTCCTAAAACAAAGGTTATATATAATTTGTTGGTATTAACTTAATTACGTTCGTTGGACTTTTCGTTTTGTCTTGGAGTACGGCATTTTTCTTATTTTACCTTTGTTATGCAATAATATGCATTCCATTTTGTGATAATTATGTTGTACATTTAGTCCGGCGGCTTTGTAAAAAATTGTGCACATCCTGTTACAAGCATGAAATTTGGCATAGACCTTCCTCAACTATTACTCTTCTATTTCAGATAGGGAGGCATTTGAAAAAAATGTCTCACTTCCGGTAAAATCTAAAATGGCGGACGTTATACTTAAATCAGCCCAATATCGAAGGCTAGCGTGTAAAAATGTCCTATTATCATGCTACTATCATAATATTTGGTACAGACCTTTGTGTTTTACTACTTTTGGATAAATTAAATAGATTAGATGTCTTCAGAAACCCCACTTCCGGTTAAAATCCAATATGGCGGACATTGTACTTAAATAAGCTTATTTTTTAGGGAGGGTAATTGAAATGTGTTTTAACGTATTGCTACTATAATTAGAATGTGTATGGACCTTTCTTTGGTGTTTCTGATGGAGACAATGGATAAGAATTATGTCTTAAAAATCCTTACTTCGGGAAGTATCCAAAATGGCGGACAGAGAAATATCAATTTTTTATTCAAATTTTCAACTTTTTTCAAAATGTAAAGAAAATGATTTTATTTTGTGCTGGTCATTAAACTTTTGGCTTTAAGTTATCCCCAAAACCACTTATTCTAGCATGTTGTAAATGCTAAGATATAAAGTTGACACTTCCGGTAAAAATATGACGTAAATTTTAAAGATGAGTCCTCAATCTATTTCTTTCGATGTAGAGTTTTGGATAGATTGATTTAAACAAAAGAAAATCACTATAGTACTAAAAAATATTTAAAACTACTTCTATTTGGCCAAGAATACATGCTTATTCACAGTCACCACCACATGCACACAAGGCAGTGCACGGGAGACCCGATTTTACACATTAAAAATAACCGCGGCATCCTTTCTTACATCCATAATGTACAAGCTTCTGAAAAAATGATGAGGTCTCAGAAAGAGTTTTTTTTAAAGGGACCCTCTTTGTCCCTTCGCAATCCATTAGTGACAAGACTAGGTAGCATAAGAGTCAATCCAAAGCTCGTCTCACTAGACACCTGCATTAGTATATTACACGTTTTACATGCTTGAAAAGACTAGAACAAGTCATGGGTATAGCCTCACTTAAAATGAGATTTCACTTTTGTGCAAAAATTTACTTTCTTGGTTCGTTAATCATGTTAGATCTGATAAGTTTGTACAGTACAACCCCGGTGATTTAGGCTGATCAATCATCATTCTTTATGTTAAAGTCACATCTTCAAATACCATTAATGTCTCCCACGCAGTCTTTTTTTTCCTTTTCAAGCAAAGAGAGAACAGCATCACAACCCGTCATAAGGTATTGGTCAGAAATAAAAGTGTGTGATCACTCATTGTCTAGTGCATTTGAAAGGTCATTGATAGATATTAATCCAAAGATTTTTGCCTCTCCAAATACAATCAATAGTTCGTCTGCCTCTTTGTCACGGAATAGCGAAATACTGGTAGTTTGAAAGCTGCTAAAAGAAGCAAGGGCAACATTTAGGGGAAAAAGAATACACAGACGAACCAATATTAAAAACATCCTCAAAGATGGGAAAGTTTTCTGAGAGATGACGACAGTAAGAAAGAACTTTTAAGTTTTCATTCACAGGAGCTTGCTCAATATAATTTTGAGTACAAGGTAGTTGAAGCAACAAATGCTCAGGATGTTTAGTGTTATCCACCACTTGATGATGTTTCAAGTTTAGCACCATGTTTACACGAACAGACTGATACTAGAATCAAGATAGATGTGTCTGATGCCTTACTCAAACAGTCGATACTGATGTCATTGCTGTTTCGCTATTCCGTGACATAGGGCAGACAAACTTTGGTTTGCATTTAGAAGGGGAAAAGTATAAGATATATATCAATCAATGACCTTTCAAATGCACTAGGCATTAAAAGATAACACGTTCGCTGGAAAAGGAACTGCGTTGGTGACATTAATGAAGTTTGAAGATGTGACTATAGCATTTAGAATGATGATTGACCAGCCAACATCACCATATGGATTTGATGTTTAATGTAATTGAAATCGATACGTGGTTTTGTTGGAAGATAAAAAAAAAGAAGAAACAGATTAGGTTAACATGGCAAGAAAATATGTGTTTTTGCAGAATTTATTAAGATGTGAGAAACAATACAATAGTCTTTGTAAATGTTGGAAATCAGCTCTCCGATTGTGAATTGCGGCCTACTGAGTATGCTGATTGGGTAGTATGTCCTTACCTAAATAAAATACCTTGAAACTGAAATACGAGTGGATGAAGTCTTGGATGCGTATGGTAGTTATAGCAACAAATGGTCAGGATATTCTATCTTATCCACCACGTAATGTATTTCAAGTTCAGCACCAAGTTCACATTTAGAGGCAGACACTAAAATCATGGTGCATGTGTCTGATGCAGTGAAACACGCACTTAAACGAGTCATGATTCGAACAGTCGTTAATGATGATGCTGTCACTACTGTTTCGCTATTCCGTGACATAGGGGTAGACGTTGTGTTTGGGAGGGCAAAAGACTTTGGATTAATATCTATCAATGGCCTTTCAAATGCACTAGGCAATGATCCACTCCAGGCAGGGACAAAGAGAATAACTTTTGAAAAACTCTTTTTGAGGCCTCATCATTTTGTCAAAAGCTTATACATTGTGGATGTAAGAAAGGATTCCGCGGTCATGTTTAATGTGGAAAATTGTGTATCCCGTGCACTGCGATGTGTGCATGTCATGGTGACGGTGAATGAACATGTATTCTTGGCCAAATAGTAATAATTTTAAATAATTTTTAGTACTATACTGATTTTATTTTGTTTTAATCAATCTATCCAAAACTCTAAATCGAAGAAATAGATTGAGGACTCATCTTTGAAATTTACGTCATATTTTAACCGGAAGTGTCAACTTTATATCTAAATATTTACAACATGCTAGAATAAGTGGTTTTGAGGATAACTTTAAGCCAAAAGTTTAATGACCAGCACAAAATAAAATCATTTTCTTTACATATTGAAAAAAATGAAAATTTGAATAAAATTCCGCCATTTTGGATATAACCGGAAGAAAGGGTTTTTAAGACATATGTCTTATGCATTGTATCCATCAGAAACACCAAAAAAAGGTTCATACACAATGTAATGATAGTGGCAATACGTTCAAACACAATTCAGTTACCCTCCCTAAAAAATAAGCTTATTTAAGTACAATGTCAGCCATATTGGATTTTAACTGGAAGTGGGGTTTCTGAAGACATCTTATCTATTTAATTTATCCAAAAGTAGTAAAAAACAAAGGTCTGTACCAAATATTATGATAGTAGCATGATAATAACACATTTTTACACGCTAGCCTTCGATATTGGGCTGATTTAAGTATGACGTCCGCCATTTTGGATTTTACCGGAAGTGAGACATTTTTTTGAAATGCCTCCCTATCTGAAATAAAAGAGTAATATTTGAGGAAGGTCTATGCCAAATTTCATGCTTGTAACAGGATGTGCACAATTCGTCTGCAATATGCTTGTAGCCGCCGGACTAATTGCAAGGAATCCATTTTGATGTGTATTTCATTCTTAAACCTACATTCATTTTCAATTTCTGAGTTTTTAATATTGCAACGACTATAGTAAACTAGATTGTTGTTTACTTATTGAATATTTGGGATAATGTAGTGAGTATCTTAATGATTTTCATTTTACGAAATAAAGATTAAAATAAGCTTATGGTGTATTCCATCCATTAGATATAAAAGTCAAACAGTTAACAAGGATTTAACCTTTCAAAAAAACAGCGCTTTGTGCAATGTGTATAGTAAGTAAATTGTAAATTGTTTATTGTAGTGACATGTGTAAGTCAGCATAAATATATAAATTTGTACAAATATAGTTACATATATAATACACCCGGCCCAATGGACCAATAAGTCACCTTTTACTTTTAGTTCAATATAAATGTTCTAATATCACGTGTCAATTGCCAATTTAAATTTAAATTCAGATAATTATAGATTAAGAATTAACGATTGTAAAAGTTCATATAATGATAAATTCATCTAAAGTTTGTAAAAAAGTTTAAGAATGTTAACTAGAGTAAACTGTTTGTTTTCTACGGAGAAGTGACGCTGCTAAGTATTTAGCTATTTTCCTTGGATGGTTCACCATTAGAAATGTTAATTTTCCCTGGTCATCTAGTTGCGTATATATAGTCAGGCACCATTAATATCTCGCTAAAAACAGTTTGTCTGATATCCTTATAAAATGTGCAGTTTATAAGAAAATGTAGCTCACTTTCAACATTTTGAGAGTTACAGAAACGACATAGTCTGTTTTCTACTGGTTCCCCAATATATCTACCAGTCTCAATTCTGATCGGTAATATCCTGCATCTAAACTGGGCTAGCACAGATCGCTCGTGTTTCGTAAGATTTAGTTTTACATAGTGCTCTAGTTCGAAGTTTGTTTTAAAGTTTAAGTAAGATCGTAGCTTTGGCTTATTTATCAAGGACTCTCTCCATATATCACTGTAATGAGTTCGTACAATTTGTTCAAAAGATTTTAAATCCACCATTGTTCTACTTTCATAATAATGTAACATATTAAGTTCCGTGAAAATATCTTTAGGGTCACTACACCAATTGTTTGTGCAACGATCATAATCCATATTGAACACCACTTTCGTTAATCGGTCGTCTTCAAACGATAATAGCCTATTCCAGTAGCGAATAATGTGTACCCAATGCCGAAACTGACTTGGTATCCATCCAGTATCCCCGTACAGTGCTAGAATTGGTGCAAATCTGTGAACGCCTAAGTAATATCGAATTGCTCTGTTCTGTACGTTGTCTATTGATTGGAACTTCCTATCTCCCCATATTCCAGATGCGTAGTCGAGGATTGGAGTAACACACGAATTAAAAAGTTTTTCATAAGACTGAAAACCACCTTTTGGCGAACATAACAATATCATCAGCGTAAAGTAGAAGTGAAATTTGTCTTCCATTAATATCAAATCCTAAATTCAAATCATTTACTTCTTTAACCAAATCGTTGATGAAGATAGAGAAAAGTGTCGGAGAAACGTTATCCCCTTGTTTTACGCCGGATTTACAGTCAAACCAATTCGTCAGCTTAGTGTTGATACGCACACAGGAGCTTGTATGCTGATAAATGCTTTTAATTGAATTATAAATTTTGCCGTCTATATTATTTAAGCGCAACTTATACAACATCATGTCTCTATCAACGAAATCAAAGCACTTTTTTAAGTCAATGAATGCCGCAAAGACGTTGTGATTGTTTCTCACAATACTGTTTAAGGTAAAAATATGATCTTCACAAGACCTTTTTTTCCTGAACCCATTCTGTTCATCTGCAAGAATATTTTCAGTCTCTAGAAAACTTGATAATCTCTTGTTAACAAATGCGCTTTAGAGTTTGCTTACACATGATAATAGACTGACTCCTCTGTAATTCATCGGAATACGTGCATCTGACGACGGATCCTTTAATATAGGACAAATTATGGATTTTCTCCAGGCGGACGGAATTAAACTCGAGTCAAAAATCAGTTGAAAAAGATTGTGTATTATTTCAATAACTACAGGAAATTTTAAAACATCGTATGGTATTTCGTCATATCCACTTGCATATCGTAGTTTAGCTTGCATTACTATTGAATTTATTTCATTTCTTGATATCTTCTCATTTAAAAGATTATTCGGCATATACAGAGGGTCCTCCATATTTTCCTCTAATAGGTTTTTGTGTACTTTAGCTTGAGTATAGTGTTCTGAATCAAATTCATCACTCGACAAACCATTGTATAAATTTTCAAAATCACAACGCCATCTTTCCAAAACTTTTTGTTCAGATCTAGTTATAGTACCATCATCATCAACGACTTCCTGTGGTATACATTTGTTACTTCTAGGTCCTAATTTACGTATTTTTTCCCAAAAGTCAGTTGGATGTTTGCTCGTCATTGTCTCTATTTCTACCGCTACTGTTCTTCTATAGGTACGTTCTGCCCGTCTTATTTACAATTTACAATATAATTACAAGTATATGGAAGTCTGGATAATTCGGTAAACCGATGTTTATTCGAGAAACAACCGTGGTATGCATATGAAAACCAGTATTTAGTACACGGACTGTGTTTGCGATTAGAAAAAAAATAAAGCAGTGTAAAAGTATGACAAAAATAAAAAAGAACACGTTTAATAATTTCATACTTCCGTAGCGTTTTCCCGGATTTACCGTCATTCCATCTTACGTTATTCATAATACGTTTTAATACATATTTTTCAAATATGAATCTAGACAGTCTAAAGCAGTTTATACTCACTCTACGTTGCAACTGTCCAATCAAACCGTTCCAAACGTTATTGCCCGATACCACACCCCATTTTCCATCAGGTGGCGACTTAAGTTCATAACTACAAAATATAAATAATACAGTGGCATACAAGTCCTATTGGAAAGAACGCCAGATTTGGACAAAGTGTATGCCTTTATGGCAAATGTTCATGTTATTTAAATTCTTTTAAATGTTAAATATGGTGAATTAGAGAAAATATCACCTTATGGGATGTTATTTTAATTGTTGCGTGATTGAAAATCATGTTTTATATAAGAAGCCTAAATAAGTTCTATGAAGTTCAATGTATTGTCATCCTGAGAAGAATAGTTATAAAATAAAAAGAAATGCACTGTTACCTATTTTTGCTAACATCTACGTCATTTGATCTCTGGTTAAGATTTGTCTCATTGACAATCTTTTCATATCTTCTTTTTTGCATATTAATACGCCCCGGTAATCTGAAAGCTGATATTTTTACTTTGGTCTCCGTTCTACACTTGATACACGCATATATCAGTTGTTACCCCAAACTTAGTATATTTCTAGGATTTTGATTGGTTAACACACGTCGTTACAAAACCAATAGCCCTGATTGTTGCTAACCCATATCCCCGGACGTTGCTACCCATTACATCGATGAAATGCACGTGCAGGTTCCTTGGTTCCATGGTTGTTCCTTATGAAATATCGAATTCTGTAGTCTATATAATCCACTAACGATTTTGTCTTATTATGTCGATTATTTGCACTCATTTAAGTAAATGCATCACTATTCTGCCAAATTGTCAATGAATAGGACTTCTGACCTAGCTATGCAAATGACCCACGATAACGTCACAACGTCTATGATGTAACTCTTACAACTTTGAGCGCCATATTCTACCTTTTCCACTTTCTCCGTCTTTAGATTAAAAACATCCTATATATGTCTACCTGTAGGGTTCTACCAAAGGTAGTACCCTACACCTTGTTAAAAATTTGTAAAAATCCCTAAAAATATTTAAAAAATGAAAACAAATCGTTATTTTCACGTTAATCTTTTTCGTCAAATTTCTCTTAAAATCGCCAGATTTAGACTAAGACCAGGGATAATTGTTTTTATCTATGTTCATATCCGTAGATATGGATATTTTAACACCCTTCAGTACCCTGTATACCCTATGGCTACGCCTCAGGCTGTACTTGGATACTTCAGGGTGTTAAAATATCCATATCTACGGATATGATCGAAGATAATTAACTTATAGGGTATTCTGATTCGTATTTTAGAAAGAAAAGACTTACCTGGACCTAACATTATATACAGACTTCTTTAAATCTATATATCGACTTTATTTATATGAGTTATTGTTCATTTTGTATTTGTTTATAGGTTCAGTATAACGCGCGAAATTTAACGTAAGTGTTCTTGTTTATTAATGACTCATGTATTACGTCACACCTATCGACGATTGGGTATAAAATATGGAACGCATGTACCTACTGGGAGCTTCTCTCCAAGAACCCCCATGCAGTCATCCGTCTCTCTTAAACTAAATTTTACTCCACGAAGTAACATTGCTTGGTGAAAATATTTAATATTGATATACTGTTTGCTCGGTTAAATAGCTAACCATGCTCTGAGTATGCAGAGTAGTTGTGTGCAACGCACCAAGTAGATTTTCCTGCACCAAGTAATGCATTGCACAAAGGAAGGAATACTTGGTGATAATATGTAATGCATCGAGTATGCTGAGTATTTGAATGCAGTGCACCAAGTAGATTTTTCCTGCACCAAGTATGCATAGTATTTGAATGCAGAGCACCAAGTACAATTTCATGCACTATAAGGATGCAGAATATTAGAATGTCGTATTTCAAGTAAATTGCATTGCACAAAGCGCTAGAAGAATTGATTTATTAAACTTGGTGCAAGTAATGCCCTTTGCCGTATTGCTTATTATATAATTAATGTATTTTAAGTCATGCCATATGTTCTATGAAGCACTGTATTGGTTGTATTTCTCAAATAGAAATAATACAATTAATGAATTCAATTGTGATTTTTATTATAACTTCCATCACTGTAGGCCCACAAAAGTAACAACGGGTTTATATCCTGACAAGAAAACCCCGGAACGTTACAATATTTGTTACATTTTAATACATACGAATAATTTAGTCTCCGTGATAATTCGTTCAGTAGTTCAATGGTCATTCCTTTATACTCTTTTGTTTTGTCGTCTATCTCCACATATGGCTTCCACTTGAAGAAGAAAAACATACAAACGTGTCATGTTGTGTCTTAGCAATATTTTAATAGAACCAACCGAGTTTATATTTAGAAAACGTTTACTTGCACAAAGATTGTCAATACGAATATTCAAAACTAACTCTTCAGTAATTATTCATATGTTCCAGTTGATACGTTATTCCACATCCCCCCTTATGACTTTCTTGACATATAAAAGTGCTGTTTATAAGGAGGCGTCAAAGCCAAGAGTTCAAAGTGATTAAGTTGAAATTTAACGGACAAATGTTTATTGACCGTTATGAACGTTTCACAGTTGACGATGGATATAATCCAATTTTCGAAAACATAAACCTGGCCTCTTTTCTTGAATGTGACCTACCGAAAAGAATCGTTCTTTCATGGCGCGACACGACACATGTGGAGCAGGGTTTGCTTGCTGTTCCAGTATACCTGATTTTATGACCTGCTTTTTATAGGTTTTGTGTTGCTCTGTTTTTAAAATTATGTATTTTATTGTGATGTTTCATTTTTTGCCATGCCATTATCAGTTGTTTTCTACTTTGAGTATTATTATCAATTCACCTCTCTTACTCCATCTTCAACTAAAACATCAGGTGAGTACAACATCAAGATACGATTGATTTTTTTTCATTAATCCTGAGAATTATTCAAACACAAATGTCTAATAGAATAAAGATTTGTTAACATGAATACTTCTTCAAATCGCTTTACAAGTTACACACAGCAATGTTCATGCTTGATAACTATAAATTAACAATATAAATTATGAATTACATCGGTTAATTTTCAATATTATTGGACTAACGTTATTAACATTGAATATTGTCATTATGTCTTCCGTTGCATGTTCCTGAATAATTATATTGTCAAGACACATTGTTAGAGTGGATAGTAAACAAAAAATATATATGCAGAAAAAAGGGTACAGTAGTTTGCTTTAATATGTGGGTACTTGTGTTCTTGGAATTAGAAAAATAACATTTTCGAGGATATTTGATTTTGTGATTTTGCCAAAGTCGTACCGGTGAATGTTCAACGAATAACAAATTTTCTATAGGATCCTATGCTGACTTGGGGAAAGCCAAGACATTAAATGTGTTAGAATATTTAAGTGTTGCTTGATCCACGGAAATTGGTACTCACGAACGAAATTAATCCACAGTATAACCATACAGAAAATTTCTACTTCGTTAAACACTTAATTTTATGATTCACCTGCGACCACGATATCCGCGAAAAGTAGTATTCAACACATAATCATTTATCCACAGTATCAATATGTTAAATCTTAAAAATGTGTTATCAATACAATCGTAATTGACAAGTTGGAGTGGTGGAAAAATCTCTGGATAAAGTCCGAATTAGTTAAGTTGATGTTATCCTCTAATTCTTTAAACGTAATGCATAATTACGTAGTTTATCAACAAAATCATTTTGTTTTAATTATTTTATAAGGTTAACAATCCCTTTCTAACCTAGCTTTGGCTCAGTGTATTTCGCTTTGTGATTGCTCGATAGATAAAAATTAGTTCATAGAATATCTACCTTTTTTACTGTGATTATTTAATAAGATATTTAGATTCAGTAGCACTTGCAAAGATTTTCTACTAGAAAATCTACGTCAGTAAATGCATCCAATAAAAGATTATTCTAGTAAAGTACAATTTTTCTTATGGACTATGCAGGCATATAAGAAGGGGTGGCTATGTAAAAATTACAAAATGTTTTGAATTTTTGATAAATGACTTCCTGTTTAATTTTAGAAAAACGCCAAAATATTTCTTTTTAAGGGAACATATATTTATTCTTTCGAGCTTCCCCCAGGCATGCTTGGGGGATGCTTGGAGCCTTTTAGAAAAGCTTATTTCATTAAAACACCATTAAAACCCCATATAAAAATAAGGAATATGTAATTTTGTTGTCTAAACTTCCAATCACTGTGAATTTCAGAATAGTATAAATGCACAGTATACTCTTTCTTCATTCCAAATGTTTAAGTTAAGCATGAGTCATTTTGGCTATGTACATGATGACATTAACATTATCATATTTAAATGGAATTTTTATTTCATATTGAAGAAATAAAAGACGGAATGTAGAAATATTTGTAATTAGTTTTTTTATTTAGAATTTTCTCTTTTGGAATTCTCGATAAGTAATTAAAACCCATTAAAGCTACAGTTAGCTTCGAACACATCTTTGCTTGGTAGTCTATGAATTTAAGTCTATTTATAATAAAGCATTAGAAAATTTTCAAGCACCATTAAAGAACTCTTGTTTTTTTATGAAATGACGATTTGTAATCTTTATAGGAAAAGGGAATTACATATAATTACTTGAGTTACTTAGCAGAAGAGAGTGTTTATAATTTAGAATTTTAAAGAAGGAATAACATTAACTTAAAACTTAACGCTGCATAGCAATCATATCAAAAATTGTAAAAAAAAGTGAGTGACAGGCTTCTGTCTAGACTCCAAATTGTTTTGTGCTTAATCCAGGGATAAAACAGTTTCAAAGATGTTATTATGACCCACATTTATTATAAAAACTGCAATTATAAAATTTATATCTCAAAGAGGAATTTGATACGATGATCAAAAATATATTGTTAAAAAAAAATTTCAAAAATGTTCCAACTGATAAGACATACAATTGTATAATTAAAATAATTACCATAGCAGAAAAGAAGTTTAATACTGCACCATGGAAACAATAAGCACGCATTGACTTTCATTGTAAGCTAAGTTGTGACCTGCTATTTGTAAGTCTTTTTATTATTTAAGTTCATTATATGTTTTGAGTTTGGAGTGATGTCCATTTTAATTGAACTATAATACATAATTTTGTTTAGGAGCCAGCTGAAGTTCCGAGTGTAGGATTTTCTCGCTGTGATGAAGACCCATTGGTGCCATTCGGCTGTTTTCTGTTCTTTAGTCGGATTGTTTTTTCTTTGACACATTCCCTATTTCCATTCTCAATTTTTTTTTATTTAATATACTCTAAAAAAAAATTTCCTTTAAATGACTTCCATCAAATTGTTAGAGGTCTTCTAAATAACTTTTCTATGGTTTTAACTAAAGTTTGTCTTATAAAACTTACCGGTAATATGCTAACAAGGAATTTTCTCTTGTTAAAACCCAACTTTACATTTGGAAATATAAAATTTTCCAGAATTTCACTTCCATTTGCATCCCAGATTGCAGTATCTTTTAGAAGAAGTATACTTCCATTCAAGTGAACGTATCCAACCTTCGATAATTGTCGTCGTCTTGATTCCTTCCACAATAATGTCTGAATTGGCAACCATTCGTACTTGGTGTTTAAAAAGTGCTAAGAATGTAAAGCAATATGTCGACTTCGTCAATCACGGTTAGTTTTAGACCCATCTTTTTTGTCCTTTTAGAGCTTAACATTGTAGAATTAATCATCTTTATCACAGAAAAGTGTTAAATTTGGACAATGCTTCAATATACAATGTTTCCACATGAGACTGAAAATCCATCATGAATTTGAATTCCTGTTTATGCATAGCAGGAGACGTTTGGTCAATTATGAAGGGCTGTTCGGATCATAATACATTTTGTTAAACGTACGTTCGTCTGTTTGTCTTTTTCATTTTTAGCTATGGCGTTTTTAGAGTTACGCATAGCAGGTCGTTCACGAACCCTGAAGGTACACGTAACATTTTGTTCACTCACCCTAGAGGTATACGTAACATTTTGGGATGCGTGTTGTTTATTCTTTAGTTTCCTTGTTGTGTCATGTGTACTACTGTTTGTCTGTTTGTCCTTTTCAGTTTTAGTCATGGCGTTGTCAGTTTATTTTCGATTTATGAGTTTGACTGTCCCTCTGGTATCTTTCGTCCATCTTTCGTACGATAGAGGTAAAAGTAAAAAATAACATAAAAAAAATACTGACACCGATGGCAATTCAGAATCCTTATTAAATGGCAAAATCAAAAGCTCCAACACATTATACGAATTGAAAACAACTGGCTTGCTACAGGCATGTTCTTAAGTGGAAAATGGTAGATTAAACCTGATTTGATAGTTTGTAACACTTTATTCGCGTTCCTAGTGGTTTACATAACGAAAAATGGAATTGGCGTTTCATATTTATATTGTAGATGTATCGTCTAACAACCAAGTGTTTTTTAGACTATATTTTCTTTCATGTACTGTGTCTGTTTGTCTTTTACTTTTTTAGCAATGGCGTTTTCAGTTTACTTTCGATTTATGTGATTGAATTTACCTCTGGTATCCTTGGTCCCTCTTTTACAAACTTATGTTGTTTGTTACCCTGATTTTGTTTTTTGTCCATAGATTTACGAGTTTTGAACAGCGGTATACTGCTGTTGCCTTTATTCATGATAGTGAGAAGTGGTAAGGAGTCAAGATCAATTACCACCTGGTTTGTTTTATCCCAGAACTGATGTCATATTCACTGCTTACCAATACTCATTGTCAGGAAATTCATAAAATGGTCATTTTGTTTTTTAAATACAATTAATGGTCTTGAAAATTTCATCTTTCCAACTATGACGGAATCATTTCACAGTTAACGACGAATATGTTCCCATTGTCGTAACCACAAATCTGTCCTCTTTTCTGCAATGTAATTTACTGAAATAGACTTTATTCATTAACCTTAATGGATCATTACTAAGTTTCTCAACAAAATAATTTTGTATTTCGTTTTTTAATAAGGTTAGCAAACCAATTCTAACCTAATTTTAGCTAATTTTTATAGATAAAAAAAATAGTTAATGTCTTTTTTACTGTGATTATCTAGACTTAGTTGCACCTGGACAAATTTTCTACAAGAAGATCTACGTTAGTAAATGCATCATATTAAAAAAAAATTCTAGTTAAAAATGTCTTAATGTCGGCTATGTACATGATGCAATTGATATTGTTATGTTTCCTAATGGTAAAATGGTCAATTTATATTGTAATGTTTCCTAATGGTCAAATGGTAAACTGATAGTGTAATGTTTCCTAATGGTCAAATGGTCAACTGATATTTTAATTTTTTCTAATGGTCAAATGGTCAATTGATATTGTAATGTTTCCTAATGGTCAAATGGTCAACTGATATTTTAATGTTTCCTAATGGTCAAATGGTCAATTGATATTGTAATGTTTCCTAATGGTCAAATGGTCAATTTATATTGTAATGTTTCCTAATGGTCAAATGGTCAATTGATATTGTAATGTTTCCTAATGGTCAAATGGTCAATTTATATTGTAATGTTTCCTAATGGTCAAATAGTCAATTGATATTGTAATGTTTCCTAATGGTCAAATGGTCAATTGCTATTGTAATGTTTCCTAATGGTCAAATGGTCAATTTATATTGTAATGTTTCCTAATGGTCAAATGGTCAATTGATATTGTAATGTTTCCTAATGGTCAAATGGTCAATTGATATTGTAATGTTTCCTAATGGTCAAATGGTCATTTGATATTGTAATGTTTCCTAATGGTCAAATGGCCAATTGATATTGTAATGTTTCCTAATGGTCAAATAGTCAATTGATATTGTAATGTTTCCTAATGGTCAAATGGTCAATTGATATTGTAATGTTTCCTAATGGTCAAATGATCAATTTTGATTTTGTAGTCAATTCAAACTCGTATTTACTGATACATCTGTACACACTGTAAAATATCATTATTTTGAAGTTTCTTTCTGATATGACATCAATAATATCCCTGACAACAATGACAATGAAGATAGTGACGATGATAACAGAAGATGAAAAAGATGGATTATAAATGGCGAAGTAACTGTTACCTTATGATTTTGTTTTTGATTTTCAGACACACTGAAAAGGCGTATTACTGCAACATTGTCGAACGTTATATTTGGATTCCCGTCGAATTGGTGATCGTCTTCGTGAAATATCACCACTATCCATCTCGAAAAGTGAAGAAGAGAGTTTCGCCTTACATGTTTTCGTCCAAAATCAAAAGGCTGCAACAGATCAAAAGACATAGTTATAGTTATTGTTATCAGTCTTTGTCAATTTGTATGTACACTAAGTATATCCATCCAAGAAAGAAGAGACAATGTTGTGACATGACAACAATTCGTTAGTATGATAAACTGCTCGTAACATCACGCAACTATCTTCTACGTAATGCTACCAATAATCAGAATAATTTGTTTCACGATTTGATAGTACTATTATTTATTATTTGTTTACGGATTATTTAACATTTATAACGAATCATTAAGTGTTGTTTAGGATTACATTCGGGTCGTGTTACGATGACTTTACAGATAAAATTAATTATATAGAATACCGTAGTGGACGTTACTAATACAAAATACGCATTTGTTCATTTAGTACGTATTGTTTACGATTTGGAGAAAGGTATGAAGCTAAATTTAAAGACTCATGAAAACTCGTAAATATTCGTAATACACGTAATATGTCAGTCATAACTAACATTTAAATGACTTTGATGAAAGAGTCACATTTTATATTATAATCGTAACATTCCGTAACAATTTCGTAAAATTCCCGTTAGTTGCTCGCAGTTAATCGTAAAATCTCATAAGAATTCGTAAAATTTTAGCCGTAAATACATTTTTATAACTTGTTACAATCTGTAATAAACTGTAAATAGCTCGGAAAACTTATAGTAACTCCAAAATATATTTTACAAGTGGCCAAATAGTACGGATCCATGAATTCCTGCGTTCCGTAAGGACTCGTAAAATAAATGTATGCGAAAAGTCATTTCCTTGTTAAGTAATCTATATATCCATTTTTCAATCTTAAAGTGGAGTAAAAAAAAAATTTCATTGATTACCTGTGATAAAAACTTCTCACCTAATTGTGAATGACAATACATTATGAATTTAAGAACTTTCTGTGAATTGGTTGACTCTGCATCTAACAAATCATCTATATCAGAAGATGTTATCTCCTCCATATCGTAGGTTACAGCAAAAATGTCGTAATAAGAAAGACGTTCATGAAAATACAAAGCTTCTTTTTCTGAAATTGAAAAATGTAAAAGGAAATATAAAGTGGTGAGTATTTTTATTTGAACAATATAGAAGGTTTGATTGGAATACCATTAGATATATTGCATACCTCAATATTATAAAAGTCATTTCAAAATCAAGTGAATTGAATAAGAAGAAATAATAACCAAGTGTTTTAACGTGTAATAAATCGACGGAAAGAATGAATTGATTACCCACTTTTATTAATGCTTTATTTGCGGAAAAACCAAAATTTCGTATTAATATCTTTTAACCGTGAGGTCGATTAACACATCTTTGATTTTACTCCTTATAGTTTTATACATTACTAGTATATACGAAATAACATGTATTCAATATAAATGAAGACATGTACATCGTCTGACCTTTGGTAGTTATCTAATTACCAAGGAAGAGTCAACTGAAATGTTGTAATATCGTTTCATCATGATAACACAAACTACGCATTTTTCGTTTTTGATTTTGAATCTACGCATTTTTCGTTTTCGATTTTGTATTATATCTTTTCATGTGAGAAAAAGATAAAAGACAACTGCCTTAAACGAATTGTTTCACTTTTTTATATAAAAAAATGAATTAATGTGGTAATAATGACATTGGAACAGTTATCCACATTATTTCAAATGACTTTTATAAAGGCAGTCATAAGTCAACATACAAATTTCAACAACGAAAATACTCATACCGATTATATCTGCTATTAAAAGGTTGCGTCAAAAAAGTATGAAACCATTCAAATTAGTAAACTAACGACCGAATTTTTAACAAAATAATTTACGAAAAACAAAAAAAGACAAACATGAAACAACGGCAATAGATGAGCTACAGGCTTATGACTTAGGACAGACTTAAAAATAAAAATTGAGAAAGGAAATGGGGAATGTGTCAAAGCGAAAACAACCCGACCATAGAGCAGACAACAGCCGAAGGCCTCCAATGGGTCTTCAATGTAGCGAGAAACTCCCGCACCCGTACGCGTCCTTCAACTGGCCCCTTAAAAACTTAAGTATACTAGTACAGTGATAATGGACATCATACTAAACTATACACAAGAAACTAAAATAAAAAATTATACACGACTAACAAAGGCCAGAGAATGTGGCGGAGTTAAACACGCTTATGGGTATTAAACCCTCTCCGAATCTTTGACAATATATCCGGCTGAACATAAGGACTAACTGTAAACATTAGTTGCCATCGACTTTTCCAAATAGGTCGGTACGAAACACACACAGACACACAAAACTTACATGAAAATAATAGTCACAAAACCCCGATATTAGAGTTATTGTAGTAAAAGCATCGTTCAGAGCCAAGTTACAACTATTAAATGAATTACATTCTCGTATGTAAAACGTTTTCTTTGAATATAAGGATGAGTATCATGGTGTTTAGATTATGATCACGACGAATGAAACAAAAGCATAAGAATGGAAACGACTCTTTTGTACTGTGGATTTTTTTATTTTCGTGGGTATAAATTTTCGTGGGTATCAACTTTCGTGGATTCAGGAAAACTTGCATGTTCGTGAATATTTGATTTCGGGGGTTTGCAGATTTTTACCTGCAAAGCTTATAGAAAATTTATAATTCGATGAACATTTGATTTCGTGGTTCACATGTTCCCACTCAACCCACGAAAAATGGTATACAACGAATATAAATGAATCCACAGAAGTTATTGAATTGAAACCAGTGTACTTTACAAAAAAACAAATGACAAACACAATATGTCATTAAAAGCAAATGTTGAGAAAATACGCCACCAATGAAAATTAATGTATTCTATCAAACAAATGGCATATTAAGATAAATAAAATGAAGTCGTTTGATGTTATTTTCACAAACAAAGAGAAACATGTTGAATAGTGATAAATTTGCTTTGGTTGTCAACGTGCCGTTTTGATTCTGTAATTAGAGGATAATTGCATAAAAAAATTAAGAAAATACATTCTAATTGAGAAACTGCTAGAAATAAATAAGTCATACACATGGTGTTTATTACATTTAAACAGTTTTTGTCAAAATAATATGACTGTTTTCATTTTATTTATATATCCGACTACTAGCAGGACACTTTCTAAAGTTAGATCCTATACAAAAAATATATATACAAGGATGAGTGATGCTTAAAATTTTAACAAATTAAAATTTTAATCACCAAATTTTACAGTGACAGGTCTTCTTAATTTAGAAAATTTCACATTACTGGTCAAGTTATATCCTCAGAGACTGTTATTTTCAAATAATTAATTTTGCCATTGATACCGGGTCGATCTTATCGAACCGCATCTATATAGTCTCGCCAAAATGTGTTCGTCTCTATAGTAGAGCTTGTATGTTTGGTCCCTGGCCTAGTCAAGTCAAAATGAACCATTTGTTGTTTCTCGGTTAAACACGCAGCACTTTATAGTTAATTCAAAGACTTGCTACCATGAAGTCGGCACAAAAAATACGGCAAAGCACTGATTCCTGAACCGGCTTCTATTACACTTTATTGTAAAATTGATCAGAGATGCTATTTTTTTTTTAGAAAATACTATACACAATTCCTTTACATGAGAGAATAATAAAAGAATAAGAACAATACTTTATTTTGCTAGATGAAACCTTTTTTGATATGCTTGATTTTTAAAAATTAAATAGACGATACCAAAATAAGACACATGAACTCTGATCTTCTATTGCTGCATGCAAATATTCTTTTATAAAGATAGCCCTCATATAAGAGAGGGACGAAAGATACCAAAAGGACAGTCACACTCATAAATCTAAAACAAACTGACAACGCCATGGCTAAAAATGAAAAAGAAAAAAATCAAACAATTATTATAGTACACACGACACAACATAGAAAACCAAAGAATAAACAACACGAACCCCACCAAAAACTAGGGGTGATCTCAGGTGCTCCGGAAGGGTAATTGTCGCCAAAATATTTATGGTTCAAAACTTACTGATTTGTGTACAACAAAATGTAAACAAGTCAGTATTTTCGTAACCCCAATGCGCTTTTTTTAATTTTTTTTTTCTACATTAAAAATCAACAGTTTTGGGAGCCAAAACATAGGAAGATTTATATATAACCAAAATGAATCATTAATGCCAAAATGTCTCTAAGGTGATCTTTTCCAGTAAAAGATGTACCTAACCAGACATTTCCTTTGATTATTCGACAAAATAGTGTGGTATTTTGGGTCCTCAATGCCCTTCAACTTCGTAGTGTATTTGTTTTTTTAATGAGCGGCACTGATAAACCTTTACTAGACGAAACGGACGTTTGGCTTAATAAAAAAGCTTTTGGTAATCTTAGTATCTATGATGAGTTTATTTATGTATTGACCTTGTTTATTGTAAACAGTGTTGGTTGTTAATGTTACTTGTAAGAATGTAAGTACTTTTTACTACTGTTACATCTACAGAACTCTTTTTAATATGTTCGATTGATTTGAGATGATAGATTATAGTATTATATTCTCTTGAGCAGATAATTAAGATTTTTTTGACATGAACTTTTTCCGACTAACACAACTCATCTCAAACTAGAAATCAATTCTTAAGAATATATGGTTCGGATAAGGCCAAAAAAAAAAATAACAGGCTATTTAATTAAAACTTTATGAGATCCGAATTTGTTTGAATGAATTAAAAAAAGTCGTTATTTTACTCTGAATTGACATAGTGGAAAGTTGAGTTAAAAGGTAATGATAACTTCACTTCATTTTCCCCGAATGAACTTTTTAATGGTAAATTATTATATTGACCTAAAATAAAGAAGCATTAGAATTGACAAGGTTAAAAATGCATTTCTTTTTCTGATGCTGACTTACCTGTCTCCTTATCAAAAATAATGCAAACAGAAGTCCACTTTAAATTGATTATCACAGAGATCAACATGAAGACTGATATATCTGTTTCATAAGAGATTGGTTCTCTTCTACTCATTTTCTTTTCTTCTGATAAGCACGCGGTCATAAATGTTGATTGATTTGAAGCCGGCATGCTTTTTAGTATCACGTAAATTTCCTGAATAAGTATACAGTAGTTCCTAGCAGGACTTGGAATAGTTCTATGCAGTCCGTTTATATTTTCCAAATCTATTCAACACGAAAGCAACCAAGGAATTATAAGCTCCGCCCAACTCATTTGAAACCTTATTTCACATAGTATGCGTCACACACATGATTTGTTTTGAAAAAGTAGGTAGAGAAGTTGACATTGTATATTGTAAAATGATAAATATAAATGATATGTAAAAAGCATTAGTACCATACGATATAATTTTATAGTTATGTTTTAAGATCCATTTATCTTCCAATTTGTAAATTTAATCCATAAGAGATACCGAACTCTGAGAACAATTTATAATCAAAAATTCTGAATCAAATGGTAAAAATCAATACCTTAATCGCATCAAATGAATAGATACCACCTTTATATTCCTGACTTGGTACAGGCATTTTCGTATGTAGAAAATGGTGGATTACACCTTGTTTTATAGCTAGCTAAAACCTCTCACTTGTATGTCAGTTGCAATATATTCCCCTATTTTGACAACGATGTGTTACATTATTAATTATAAGCACTGCAATAAAAATGTGAAAATAAAAAAAAAAGAATCCAACTTTGTTTTGAAAACAGGAAGGTCCAATAACATTAACAGTTTAAATTTTACCGCACATGATTCGTATTATGACAATTAACGTCTCGACAGTTTTGCTCGAGACCAAAATATTTGAAAATCACAGCTTATACAATCGTTGTGGAGGAAATAGCGATAAAGGACTCAAATAATGACAACAGTGGCTTACCGCTGTTCAGTAGTAATAATTCGAATAAACAAAACGATCCGGGTAATAATAGTATTAAATGTACCAGGATTATAAGCTTCACTCTAGGAAAACACATCAACTATAAGGGAAAAACAACGTCAGAACAAAAATACAGAGCAACAACAGAACCAAACGTCAAGATGCATAGAAACGGATTGAGGGTAACAAATGCCATTTTCTTGACTTCATATAGGATAATTTATGAAACAAAAATTGTGGGTTGGACCTACTGGTTTTCAGGCTTGCCAAACCTCCCATTTATATTGAAATGTTAGAAATAGTGCTAAAACAATAACTTACAGGTAATGAAATTGATAATAGAATAATTTAATAGAAAATTACAACATGTAAACCACAAGAAAACAATGAACATATCGCTTTAATTTTTGACAGCACACAAATAGATCAACGAAACATACACTGCGTGTCACAGGGAATGGATCAACGTCTCAAAAATAAGGTATTTATTATGATGTTTATATAATCACCATGATCACATTTAAATTTCGAAAAAAAGGATAGATTTGTTTTATTTATAAACACCCGTAGGAAAAATAAAATTGGAATTGAGTTTGTAATGGTGTTATACTCTTTTTTTCTAACCATCAAAACTACATGTTGGGGGGGGGGGGGGAGTAAAATAACTGTTATACAAGTCAAGATCATGTAAGACCAAAGAGTAAACACTGACAAATAAATCATATTTGAAATGACCAAATTAAAACCATTAACGAAATAAGCAGACAACATCAAGACAAAATGACCTAACGGACCCAAACGTATAAGCACCTAACAACGAAATGCCCGGCCCACGTCGTCTCCAACAGCGACCAAAAGCCATAACAAAATATGCAACTGGACGAACAACTAAATACATTAATGTTGGATATATAAATACCGAGACAAGTCGTAAAGCAATGCGATTTCAGACCCGGCAAAAGTCTATTCAAATCCAGAGAAAGAATTAAAGCTTTATATCAAATATATATTTCTAAATATATTGTATTAATAAATGCAAAATTTTAATCAATCCTTATTTGTATTTTCATACCAATATCGAAGTATTTGCTACTCGACCGGTGATACCATCGGGAACTTACCTTCCACCAGCAGAAGTATCGACCAAGTGGCAGTTATCACATTACATGTACCAAATTAAGTGAATCAGATGCGCCTTTCAGCAACAAATGCAAAACATACATACAAATGTATTGTTTTAAGGAAAGGATAAATACACTTGTTAAAAATTAATACTGAAATCAAATATAAAGTTCTTTGAAACTAATATCAAGATATTATAGTTTCAGGTTTTGAATAATATTCATTGATAATAATGGCATTTGGACAATGTCATATATAGCAGATAATCAGCATTTCTTTGAGAACCGACTGAATTATCTTTCTTGACAGTTTGCTACTTTATTTTTTACTGGAGTTTCTCAGGGTTTTTTTTCTTTCTATCAGAGACCGGAGATCAGCTCGAAGTTACATGGTGTTCGTGTTGCTCTTTCTTTCGTTGTCTGTGAGATGTAAAATAAATTAAATGGAAATACTTATATGATGTAAATGAAAATAGCTAATTATAGTAGTTAAAAGAAATTATAAAAGATACGCCTAAGCTTATTCCCCAATGCGTTTTTTTTTAATAAAACTAAAATAAATCTTGTTGCATGTTTTTTATTGATTTGCTATGTATTGTGTTACAAAATTTCATTAACAAATCTTAATATGACAAACATGCATTTCCTTTTTAAAACATGTAATAATGTAAATAAATAATTTGATGTCATATACGTTTTTTGCATTTGTGTACCATTGCTTGTGATGGTCTCTTTCACTACGAAAAAAAAAAGATTTTCGACGTGACTTCCAGATTTCAAAGAGGTCAGCAGCACTGATTCTTACAAAATTGAAAAATGACATGTTGTACTTAATAATGCCTTTATTTATGCATGTCGAAAGTCTAAATTCATATGTTTTTGTAGCACATTTATTACGACTCATAATTATTATACATGTATGTTTGTCTATCTAAACTTGGCTCCTACAGTTCCAGTTGATGGTCAATCAAGTCATTGCAGTAAGGATTGGTATCTTTATTCTGATAAAATTAATACAGAATATTATGTCAGATATTCATACATAAGTTTAACATTTGTTTTTGTAATATATATTTTCTTATTTTCGTATCATTTTCAAATCTCATCTATAAATAAAAATGTACAAACAATTATTTTTTTACAACTCCTGAACCTTTAGTTAACCATATGTGTTACAAATTATAAAATACAAAGTCAATAACAGTATACAGAATACATGTGCATTGAGCTCTATTCCTTTATATTATCACTATTTGACCATTTTTTTTTATTCTTATTGATTTATTGGTAGAGCACAAACTCAAAGAGACCATGTCAACCCTATACAAAAAGTTAAGCCACTCAATTGCTTCAACAACAGATGGGACTGTAAATCTAACTCTACATAAATAAACATATCTCTTTAATATGAGAATACATGTATAAAGAATATCTTTAAATAGACGAAATTTAACACCCAAGATTATACTTGATAAGGTTGGGAGAAAGCTTACATTACATACCTTTTCTAACTTTTGATAAAAATTAAGCCAGAATGTTCGAACATATCGACATTAAAAAGGAGATGTATATATGTTTCTTTAGTTTCTGTACATAGTTCTGTTTCACTACATTTACATTTCATAAGTAAAGTATTTGTTCCTAGAATTCTAGTTAGTAATCTGTATTGCAATGCCCTTAATGTGAGATCTTAAGTTTAACATATTCCTTTAATTCTTGACATTATAAAAATAAAATAAGAAATCAAGAATGTTAGTCTATGAGTATATGAATTCAATCTTCGAATGGCAAATTATACTGGTATTCTAACAGTATAATAAGCATACAAAAATCGTTAGATTAGATTTCTTTAAATACTGTTATTTTCTTCTGCTCGTTTTTTCTTCTGGTAACTACCCAATGGTAACATCTGCGTTCTATGTATTCATAAATTAACGATAAAACAGCTAACATCACTCCAATGCCGGTTAAATAGAATGCAAATTGAAAATCCGAAACACTAATGGATTTTGCGTCTGTAATTGATGTATCACAATTTTCTGGCTTTGGCCATGTTTTCAACATCCAAGTCTGAATCAATCCAGTTTCAATGATGGCAACGATTCTTGAAATAAACATAGAAATCATAGTAAGAACGTAGGCAATGGAAAACAAAATGTATGTACAAATCATAGCTATTTTACGAAATAAAACGAAATATTAAAATAGGATTTCAATCCGTTATTATGCAGTTTTATTCTAATTAGTTATTATATTATTCCCATGAAATTACGCATGTTCATTAAAGACAAAGCCTTTTGATTTAAAACATGAATGTTTCAATAGTACACAGATGCCCAAACGCACTATCATTTTCTGTGGACCGTGAAATTGGAGTCAGAACTCTAATTAGACAAAACAATTAGAAAGATCATATCATAAGGTACATGTATACTAAGTTTCAAGTTGATTGGACTTCAAAAACTTTAACCTAAAGCGGAACAGACAAACGAACGGACGGAAGAACGATCGAACAGACGAACGAACGAAATGCAGGCAGATCAGACATATGTCATATTGTTCGAAATAGACGAAAATATAGCGACTAGACAAACAGATAAATATTACATTTTGTGCTATTGTTGATCAGCCAAGGGGAATATTGTTCGAATCAGGCGAAAATATCTGGACTTGTTAAACAGATAATTATTACAATTTGTGCTTTTGTTGATCTGCCATGGGGAATAATGTTCGAATCAGACGAAAATATAGAGACTAGTTAAACATATAAATATTACAATTTGTACTATTCACCATTTTGGCCATTTTAAACATTTTTGATTCGAGCAACACTGATAAGTCTTTTGTAGACGAAACGCGCGTCTGGCGTAAATATAAAATTTCAATCCTGGTATCTACGATGAATTTATTAAATCATCATCCTTACTGAATACTATCACTCTATATTTTTCAAAAGATATCTCGCAAAATGTTAATATTTTGTTGACATTTGTTTTTGTTTGGGTTTGTTTAATTGCAACTGTTAAGATTACTCACTCATTGGAAAATACTTTCAAAAATGGAGAATTGTTCGGCAAAGGAAGAGCTATTAGGAGTGGATGGAAATCATCGGTTGATATTACCGACATGTCACAACTCTGGCCAATAGCCATATCTAGGTATGTCCGTTCTCCAATAAATGCATAATTTCCACCTCTAACTTTACGTATCTGTTCAGCAGGATCACTACTTAAGACTGACGGGTCACTCTTGTTAAATTTGTATATACCATCCCATAACTTTCTTCGTTCTGGCAGCTCTGAATTCTGTAAAAAAAAACAACAGGAAAAAACTAAAACGCTGTGTGCGTTGCATGGCTGTGGTGTCCTATTGATCTGTAAGACTTAACTTGACAAATGCCTAGTAAAAGATAAATCATTAGCCGACAATCTATTTGATGTAATCGTCTGCATGAAATTTCAAACTTTATAAGTAATGAAACTAGTTTTGTCATAAGCTCTTTTGACAAAACATGGTTTTATTTGTCGATTCTTCCTTTTCTTTGTTTGTTTTTATTACTTTTTAAATATTAAGATGTGTTATGGTAAATGTAAAGTATGTGTTGTCTTTACTAGAATGAAGCTAGTATGTCTATCAAAATGTATTACAACATCCGACACAATTGACTACATAATTTTGAAAACTAAAATACTAACTGTAACTGTACATGCTCTTAACCCCTTTCGTAAAAAAGTACGCTTTAAAATCTTCCTATAAAATATCAATACCCTCATGTTAAAAACGTAATTTGTTTAACAAATTTCAGATTGCTCAAATATTTTCCCTTTCTTTGTCCGAATTTTATGAGATGAGTATATATATTAAATAAAATTAACTCTGATTGTTGCGAAAGGTACTTTCTTTCTATGAAGAAGATAAAAAATAATGTATATGCTACATTAGAAAGAAACAGTTACAATCCATTGAAAACAACAGACGTATGTCCTAACCGTCTTCAACTGTTTTAATCCGGAGCAAATTTTGGTAAACTACCGTTTGAATTTATGCGAACACTTTAACCTTTTTGAATCGTTCAAATAAATAAACGTAAACTACTAAAATGAAGTTACCTTCAAAATAGTTTCAAATACTGTTTCCCCAGCTGTACCCCATTTATAAGTATTTTGTGCAACTAGTCCTTCTACGTCATTGAAAGGCAATAATTCCTTTGAGACGGTCAAGAAAGCCACAAAATTACCACTGTAAGTGGTTATTATAACGATGCAGAATATCCACCAACAACTAAGGAGTGTCCTTCCTGCTGAAGAAGCTGCCACGTGCTCTCCTCCTGAAATGATTTTGTACGTCAAATGAGTTTTGTTGCTTTCATTTGTTAATTGACTTTCCTATCGAATAAAATTGAGAATGGGGATGGGGAATGTGTCAAAGCGACAACAACCTGACCAAAGAGCAGACCGAAGGCCACCAATGTTGGTTTTAACCGGGATCTCCGGCTTTCTCCACCAATAAGTATTGGCCGCTAGAAAATAGGTCAAACGGTTGCTTAAAAAGGGCATTAAAACGCAGAAAATCATATAATAAAAAAGCTATATTTTGAAGATATGTACTGTCATAAAAAATATTTATATATAAAAAGTTGTGGTATGATTGCCAATGAGACAACTCTCCACAAGAGACCAAATGACACAAAAAATTAACAACTATAGGTCACTGTACGGCCTTTTACAATGAGCATTAATGTACAAAAAATTAACGAAAAATAAATATGTAACACATAAACAAACGACTGAATTACAGGTTCCTGACCTTGGACAGATAAATACATAGAGAACGTGGCCGGGTTAAACATCTTAGCGGGATCCCAACACTACCCTTACCTGGCACAGTGATGTGATAGTACAATATAAGAACGATCTATTAAAATCAGTTGGAAAGGCTTAACTCATCTGAAGGACACAAACACAAATACTACACAGAGTTACCGTGGCCGGGTATTTGTATATCCCCCCCAACAAAAAGACACTATAGGTAAAGATCTGAGATTACTCGCAGTTACTAACAACAAGTTGAAATCCAATAACAACTAATGAAATAATCATGCATCTAAAACTAAAAATGTTTAAAAAGATAGTATGACCATATAAAAGATAGTATGACTATAAAAAGGAAAGATATAAACAATTATCTAAAGAAACATTTTATTGTTTTGATAACTAACAAAAATGTATGGTTAAGGCGAAAAGAACTCCTACCTTGGCAAAGTAATGCTCCATAAAGGTACCAGAACGAATCAGAGAAATGGTGAAGTCCCCTGATCTTCATTCTACCTGGTACTTGTCTGTAAAACGGATTATACTTTTCAAACAGAAACAGAAGAAATGTTATTACTGGCAGAGTAATTCCAACACAAAGATACACCATAGGATTTAACGGGTCGACTAATTTCGTAGAATGTGATTGAACAGGTTTCTTTATAATGATTCCTGATTTTTCATGAAAATATGGCTGTGTAAAATCTGCTACTGTTTCTCTGTGTGCATCTATGATAAGTGGTGCTGCAACCAAGTCTACTTCCTGAAACAAATATTCATTCTGTATATGCTGGTATCGACTGTACTTATTAATTAAAGGCAAAATAACACAAATAACCAAATTCGAGGAAAATTCTAAATGGACTCCCTGAACAAATGGCAAAATCAAAAGCTCAAACACAACAAACGAAAAAATAAATCTATTTCTTTACAGTCGAGTTCCAAAACAGTTTGAAGATTGGATTGTTTATGTTATTTCAATATGTGCAATCATTTTGTTTTGTCTGTTATTCTTATTATTTGTTTAAACATACTGGATCCTGACACAATTACTCAATTATTTCGAGATCTTCTTGAAAATTGATTAAACCGTAACCTTAGATTCGCTAAGACTTATATATACCTGCTAATCACTGCAGAAGTTGTACAGTACATTATAAATAATCCTGCAAAGTGATACCGAATTTAGATTGTGGTTATATTTGATTTTAATTCTATAACTTTTTTTTTATATGACATTTATAAAATATATTCAATTCGACTTTTGTTTTACACGATATGAGATATAAATAAAGATGATAATCAAATGGATATTGTGTAGTGTGTCTTTTATTTAAGGTGGTATGGGAGTCTTAAATAAAAATGATAGAATCTGTTCCTATTTTGTCAAAATTTAGTATCTATTGATACAGGTTCAAAAATATTATAAAAATGATAGGTCACCGCGCATTTTCTCAAGCTACAGGTTGTGACAAAATGACAAATTGTGTATGGATTATACAGGAAAAAACACCATTTTTTGAATAAAAACTAAACAAAATGATAGAATTGTAAAAAGAAATAGGAAAAGATTGCTTTCAGACAATGCTCTGAGAATATCAAAAGAAAAGATAGGTTCCCCGTACATTTTTTGCGGCTACAAGACAAAATAGGAAAAGTTCATGTAAAGTCCTTCAAAAAATGGACTGTTTTAGAGTACCTTCCTTTAAAATTACAATTTGAAAATATTCATAGTCAACCAAAAATAATCTACACTTTTAAAAAAATTAATATTTCCAAGTTATATTCTTATAAATTGGTTCTTTAAAAATGAAAATTTACATTAAATATCTGCATTCCTGCATCAAATTTTGCTAACTTGATAGAAAATATGACCCTTAGATTCTCGGTTTTTTACAATCCAAGATGGCGAAAGACACCCATACCACCTTAAGGGAATAATCGAGATATGACATATTCCTGATAAAACTCTGTTAATGGAATATCATAGAATAGGTGTTTGTGTTTGTTCTAAACAAAACTGTCTTGACACCTTGATAGTATACCACAAGTTTATAACCCTTCGTATCCCTGAAAATAGAACAACATAATATACCACGACAAAACAAAACACATATTGATTCTTAAGTCAAGTCAAGCTAACTGAGTAATTCCATTCCATGTTATAAAAATAAAATTGTTCTAATTATGTATATATTGGAATAGGTCGAATGTTTGTCACTGTCTTGAAATTATAAAGTGAAATAACAACATTCTATTCAGATCTATAATGCAATATGCGAATTCTGAGACAGGAATGCAAGAAATATTTAAGACTTAGATTACAATGATGACAAGTGTATGACTTTATTCATGCTTACAAATACTTTAAAACAAAAGGAATATTTCGTGTTTGGTTACTTTCTAACTTACCCATATAAAGGGATATAGCTGAAACAATTACATTGTATAAAAGTATCAATTGGAAATTAACTTACTTTGTTCGTGTCAAGAGTGCCGTGTCCAATTTTTTCTTATTTGTTTTCTAAAAGCATATGATCAGAGTTTTTTCCTTATTTCACTGTTAAACTTCTCCATTTCTAATTATCAGTCGCGAAAAATAACATAAGTAAGTCAATACCTTCCCTGTGACTATATCGTGACTCGTATATCTTTTTGTCACGTTAAACATAAGAACCTTTTGAAAAAAATGTTAGGAGAACAACTTGCTGAAAAACTACTCGACTCATTTCTCGAAACAAGCTTCCATTGCTACCATTGATAAGATTATCATTGATTCATGTTCTGTCCATATGAATTTGCATTTGGAAAATAAAACAGAGGTGTAGTATGATTGCCAATGAGTAAATTATCAATTCAAAACTCACTCTACGTTGCAACTGTCCTAACATACCATTCCAAATGTTATCGTTCGATGCCACTCCCCATTTACCATCTGGTGGATGTATGAGTTCATATCTACAAAGCACACATAATACATACATTAAAGTAAAAAAAAACACGGTAATATGGGAGCTATCTACTTATACTAGATGTTTCACTTCATTGTCGACAACTACGACATACTTTTGTTTTATATTTTATTTTTGTATGAAATTCTATTTTGAAACAATATCATAAAAAGTATACTATTATTGAAATTGACTGACAAAAAGTAGTGATAATTTTTCTTTTTTTATAAACTGATCGGTCTACTATGATTTATCAAATAATGTTGGTGCATTTGAATTAAAATGTTACTTCTGTTTAAAACTTAAGTCAAATAAGCGCCTGTTATTAACTTTCAGGAAAGAGATTACAGAGATTACATTAGTCAAAATCGACTATGTGATATTACGGTACATACGTAAAATTAAGTCTGTGTGACAATTCCTTAAGTAGTTCAATGGTCATTCCTTTATACTCATTTGTGACTTCATCGATCTCAACATAAGGCTTCCACTTAAAAATACATATATTGGAATCAACGTTCGTTTAAATACACTATAATACATTGTAAATCATTTTTTATATGATTTGAGGTGTTTTGTTTCATAATTTATCTACTTTTTTTAAGAATAAGAGAATAAGATTTTGAGAAACGTCACAGGATTTATATTTGCATTAGCACCTGTACGTGTGCTCTGAATGGAGAGAAAAAACTGGTCATCTTTCAAGAGTTTGATCGGGATTTTGGTGGGGATTGTTTAGATCGATCTCAAGTTTTCTATCAAGTGTTTTGTGGATTTGTTTCCCATGTTGCCATTTTGGTGTTTTTTTCTTGCCAGATCGTTGTCAGTTTTCCCTCGACGTATGAGTTCTAAATGTACCGTAGGTGTTTTTTGTCTCTTCTAAAAAAAACAATCAACCTTATTCAAGACAAAAGAATCGTTGCCACAATAGCATGATATAATTCAAATTTGATTTTTTTTTATCATAATAAATCATATACTTTTAGTACCTACTGATATAATCTGATATCATATGAAACTATTAGCTTCACATCGTGATACAAAGAAACTTTTCGATTTTCCGGTATTCATGTAAGTTCAAAGGCTTTTTAATGATAATTGTTCTGATATATGTTTTACAATTAGATAACTATGTATATGTATTTTTTATACTTAATATTAACATCAACTGCTGTCAACGATGATATCGGCCATGTTCCTCATGTCGTATCTTGTTCCCTTTTAAAGAATGTGACCTTCCGATTTAGATTATTTACCAGGTTTATAATACATGAGCAACACGACGGGTGCCATATGTACAGCATGGTCTGATTACCCTTCCGGAGCACCTGATACCACCCCAAGTTTTTGGTGGGGTTCGTCATGCTTAGTCTTTTGTTTTCTATGTTGTGTATTTTGTATTATTGTTTGTCTTTTTCTTTTAGTCATGGCGTTGTTAGTTTGTTTTCGATCTATGAGTTTGAATGTCCCTCTGGTATCTTTCGACCATCTTTTCTAAATTTGTGAAAATAAATAGTCAGATTTTAAACGTATTCTTTCCCTATCTGGGGGGAAAAAATCAGTATCGTTTAGATTGGAGCTCGTAGCATTTTCTTTGGTTTGGGTTGTTGCCTTGGGTTGTATCTTTCTAAGTGATATATTAGATTTGAACATAGATGAATAAATACAGAATACAGAAAACACAGACGCCGGTTTTGTTTTCAAAAGTCTTATTACGCTCGAAATAGAAAACAGAAAAAAAGCTAAATAAAGAACAAAAGCTTAACATGCTTCAATTTAACAATATGTCATTTTGTACTATTTCACATATCGGAATATTGTTTTTGATTTTGAACTTAAGATAACTGAGCGAATGTCATACTTTTTTTTAACTACTTACTGGTAATAAACTCGTCAAAAAATTTCTCTGATTAAATCCAAATTTTATATTTGGAAATATATCGTTTTCAAGGCTAAGACTTCCATTGAAATATACATATCCGACAGTTTTAAATTCTCGTTTTCTGTCATCACTCCACATCAATGTTTCAATAAACAGACAATTGTTATCCCTGCATTGCTAAAACATTCAGTAAAATGAAATCTTATTTCTGCGCGTATTAAATTAACGCAATGAGTTTTGAAAAGTTTTGTATATGTTCAAGACTTTATTTCTCGAAAGTGCAAAAAAGAAAAATATAATTTTTAGACGTATTTTTCTTTTGTACTTTAATTATATACTAGACATCATAGTTGACAACACGGCTTTGATTTGACACGAATGATAATCTTAAACAGTTGCCAGATTTCTACATCAGACTTCTAAAGATAGGTGTCTCATTGATCTTCTTTCGGTTTTTTTTTTTAAACAAAACGTGTTTCCACAATATATCTCAAAAAAGAAATTATAATAAATGACGATAGTTTATCGATGCTTAAATCCTTCAAAATGGACTCGAAAAGACAAAAAAATCGAAATAGAAGAGCATTATGTCATCAAAGCAAAATGACGAAGATATTGATTGCAGATTTGTACTTTGCAGTTCATTTGATGAATTTGCTTAATCAATCAAACAAGAACTATTCTTCATTTGTATCATAAAATGTTTCTTTAGAGATATGTAACTGTTGATGGTGTATGGTACCGTCATTTTAACGATTGTATATTCAAAATAACCTACAAATCGAATATTTGATAAAGTCTAACGATTTGAATTATGCTAGGTAGTTTATGATACTTACCGTATATTTCTGCTTTTGATCACTCCCAGCGAATACGTAATAATGCATAAAGGCTACATTATCAAACTCAATAGGAGTATTAATTGTCCAAGACGTCACATCAGACGAATTATGGAAAATACCAACCAGCCATCTGGAATACTGTAGCAAGGAATTTCTCCAGACATTTTTGCGACCAAAATCAAAGGGCTAAAATTAATAGTATTTGATGTTAGAGCTGAAAATATGTTTTTTAAGGCAGTGGTTAGAATTTCGTTAAAAATACAACGTAGATTCTACTCGTTGAGGTTGTTTGTTGTATGAAGTTTAACTTGTTTTCTCTATTTTTAAGGATTTACATTTGCCATTTTACCCTTTTGTTTTAGTTTAGAATCAATGTGTGGTTTGTTTGATCTTAGTTCTTTTTTGGTCAAAATTCAATGGGAATGTTGAAAACTCTTGCTTTCTCTTGATGTTACACAACAAGGTAACCATGATTTTTTCTGACTCATATCACGAACACATCATTCAAATAAAAAAATAAGTTTTTCTACGCATCGTCGAAAATCATAAAAGACAGAGATTGCACCACGACATATAGTCCAATACATTATGTCTCCACTGTCAATATATGCAAAGATGCTTCATAAAGTGTTGAGAAACTGTTATTTACAATATGAATGTACAGACAACAAGATGATGAATTTATTGGGATGTATTTGCATATTTTGCATGATAGAAACAAGTTTTTTCTTTGTCTCACAAGCAAACCGAAAGCTGAATTGATAGGTAAGGGTCAAAAATGAAATATCTAGAGAACTACAAGGTAAAATTCAAAACGGAAAGTCCATATTCAAATGGCAAAATAAAAAACTCTAACACATCAAACGAATGGATAGCAACTGTCAAATGCCTGACTTGGTGAAGAAATTTTCTTATGTAAAAAATGATAGATTAAACATTATTTTATAAATGGCTAAACATATCACTTGTATGAAATTACATGATATTGACAACGATGTGGATAAAAACAAACAGACATAATAAGTAAAAATGTCAAAAATTAGAGTATAGCAGTGTTATAATCTTAATTGTGACTGTTTATTTAACGCGTCATGTAAATGTAACGGAATTTGATGAGACTGTTATTAAAGTGAGAGGGTTAGCGCTATAGAACCAGGTTTAATCCACCATTTTCTACATTTGAAAATGCCTGTACCAAGTCAGGATATGACAGTTCTTGTCCATTCGTTTTTGATGCGTTTTGTTTTTTGATTTTGCCATGTGATTATGGACTTTCCAAATTGATTTTCCTCTGAGTTCAGTATTTTTGTGATTTTACTTTTCACTATATAAACAAACTTGTATGTAACAAAAAAACACAAAAAGGCATAAAGAAAAAGCATAAATTTATCAACGTCGGTTCATTTAGGATTGAGTGAATGATATTTCTGAAATAAACAGTGGGACGACTGACATTTAAAAGTCTGGAGTGAAGAAATATATTACCACACTCGCCACAGTGATTGAATCTTGGTGTATAAGTAACATTCATCATTACATATCGATATTGAGATCCAGTTAATTAAAGCTATTAAGGCTTACAAAAATTCGTACAAATTGAGCCTTTATCATTTTCGTTGTGTTCCATACATAATGGGTATTGTACAAACAATGCCGTGTTCTTACTTGAATTGGTACTGAGATCATACTCAGTTCTTCAGCTGATTCCGATATCAAACTTTTACACTAGCAGTTTTCACATTTTTTTTGTGTGTGAGGTTATGTGTTTTTTTTAACAGAGATGATAGTTCACCGACGTAAATTAAATAAAATGAAGGATATAAACTTTTTAGATAGTGCAGAAATACTTGATTTAATACCTGTTTTAAAAATGGTTGACTTGTTTCCCAGCGGCAAAGAACTACAAAGGTAATTATGTCAGGTGCATCATGAAACGAAGTATTTGCTAAAAGATCAATTTGGGATGACGTCACTTCCTCCATACGATAAATGACATTAAATGTTCCGATCTTTGACAAACTTTCGTGTAACTGCACTGCTTCATTTTCTGTTTAAAAAAATATTTGTAATTATCATATACTTAGCATTAATATGGTAGCTTTTGCATATGTGTAACGAACGGAAGTACACTAGCCATAATTTCCCACCCAGGCTGATAACCCATATCAGCCCGGTCTGATAACCCATATCAGGGGCGTCTCGTGCAAAAACCCATAACAGTGCTTCTCGTGCATGTTACTTCCGGTGTTTCCGGTACAGGTTGTTTACTTTTCCATTGTGACGTCAGATATTTTTTATGACGACGTCCAAATCTACGTGAACTTTTGTGGGGATAGTTAAGTACTTGCTAACAAATGCCATTGGCAATTATGAATCATTTTATGGTACAACACACCTTCAGTAATTATGATCATAAAACTCTTCCAACTTCTTAATGTTTCAAAATGCCTCTATAGGAAATGTTACCATACATATATATGGAGGTAGTGATGTTGATGTTGGACAATTATAGTATATTTGATTCATAACGAAACTTCTTTGTAAAGTTTTAGACTGTTTTCTGTTGTTGCATTTGTTTATTTGCCTGACATAAAACTATTGTCAGAAGTATATGATAAAGCGATTAATACATGGCCTTTTCCATATCAGCCTGGGTATTATCCCTCGACCCATATCAGCGCCTCGACTCCGTCTCGGGCTGATATGGGGGTCTCGGGATGATACCCAGGCTGATATGGAAAAGGCCATGTATTAATCTCTATTTATTTCACTTAAGAGAGTGTAAATACGTAATTAGACGATATTTCGGATGAAATAACATATTCAAATCCAACTTATTCAACTACATCAAGTAGTTAAAGCTTCAACAGCCAATTAAAAAGTTGATTGAATGTAAGTAAATAAATGAAAAGAATTCAGTAAAAAGCTGCAAAAACTATACACATTTTTCATTTCATTTTAAATTGCTATTTCTCGAAAAAAACTCAAATTATTTGTTTAAAAAACATGCATTTTTGTTATAAACCTTATGATTTGAACGATATGAACAATAATAAGAGGACGTGTGTATTAATTTATGCTGTGATTGAAATATGAATTCATAAAAAGTTTCATATCGGCACTAGTTGATTTCTTTTCAAAATCAAACAAATATGATGACCACACATATATTTACACCATTGCAACAGAATTATATAAAACTAAGATAGTATATAATCAAAATGCCGTGCAAGAATTTTCGAGAAAACACAATTTTATATGAAGAAATGATCTTTTTTTTTGGTGCTTTTTAGCTATACTTGTCAAGACATATTTAATGAAACCTGCGTCTTGACACAAACTGTGCCCCTCTACTTGCCGACTTGTTTCTTTATTATAATGAGGCTAACTTCATGCAGGAACTTCTTAGGAAGAAAGATAAGAAGTTAGCAATATCCTTTAACTCTACTTTCCGCTATATAGATGACGTTTTTTCACTAAATAATTCAAAAATTGGTGACTATGTGGAACGCATCTATCCCATCGAAATAGAGATGAAGGATACTACAGATACAGTTAAGTCGGCTTCATATCTTGACTTACATCTAGACAATGAAGTGAAGGCCGTACTTTAACCTATAATGGTTCACTTTTTAAATTGTTATTTGGATGGAGAGTTGTCTCATTGACACTCACACCACATCTTCCTATAACCAATGAAGGTCGGTTGAAATCAAAACTTTACGACCAAAGAAATGATTTCAGCTTTCCAATTGTGAACTTTCCATTTCTAAGTAGCAACATTCCAGAAGCACCTGTACACGGGGTATATATCTCCCAGTTGATACGATATTCCCGTGCTTGCATTTCCTATCATGATTTTCTTGATAGAGGGTTGCTACTCACAAGGGAGCTATTAAACCCAGAGTTCCAAATAATGAAGTTGAAATCATCCCTTCGTAAATTTTACGGACGCCATCAAGAGTTGGTTGACCGTTATTGAACGTTTCACAAATAATATCGGATATGTTCCTTACGTCGTAACTACAATCCCCTCCCCTTTCATGAATGTGACCTACCGAATTATACTTTTTACCGGAATTGGTTATCACATAAGGTAGCAATACACAGTTAGGAGTTTAGTTTCGCATTTTTGGCCCCTGTGTATTTTTCAAATAGGAAAGTTATTGTGTAATAAAATTCATTTTTATACAGCTGAGGGCTACTTTAGCCGTCAAAGATGGTTAATAAGAGCATCAAGATTATTGTTTACATGTTTTATGTTTTACAATCCGTATTTTCATAGCTAGCCCGGCAATCACTCCAGAAATTAATGCAATATTTATAAACACTTTTTATCATCAGAAAAATGAACATAGACGTATTTGCCACAATTGTTTTTGGAATTTTGGGTCATCCATGCTCTTGAACTTATTACTTCTTTGGCTTTCTTAAAATTTGATCTGAGCGTCACTGGTGAGTCTTATTTAGGCGAAAATAGCGTCTGGCGTATTAAATTATACGCCTTATACCTTTGATAACTATTTGTCTGGTCGAATTATTATTATCAGAATGTCTTTAAAATTTATGAATTAGATTATCTAGTGACCTTGCATGTGTTTTCTCGATATATTTCTTTTATGATCCCATACCAGATCTTTCTAGCTCTAATTAAGGAAATAACGTTGTTCTAATTTTAAACTTGCTGATCTTTTATCTATGAACGTTTTCATTATCCATTAGGTAATAGTTTGGTTAATGCTCCAAATAATGAAATTATTCTACCAACAACGTATAATTTTTAAAAAGAATAATTGTATGGATTTAAAGATGGAGATTTTATCATTTCAAGCACAACTTTAAGAACATTTTTTTGCTGATTCTTCTTGCTTTCTATATCACTGTTTTTGAAAGAATTCAATTAGTATTATTTCAAGTAATAAATGAGATAAACGCATTATTCGTAAACTTTTTAGTATTATTTCATAGAACTAAAGTTGTTTGTCAAATTGTACCAATATCTGTGACATAACTCATTTACTGTATGTTAAGTGTGTCAAACTGGTGTACCACTTAATATATAAATATTATTTTTCACATACACTAATTGAATCAATTGAAATAGTCTAAAATACTTATGTGTTTACAAAGTATCCGTAATCTTTTGTCAGATGAACTTGAAAATTGGGGCCAATATTGGCCCTAACCGGACCTATTCCTTTCTAATATCGTCTAATATCGTCTTTGTTTTATCGTATAATTTTTTTACTACATGTAGATATAACTAGGTGTGATATAAGTGCCAATGAGAAAACTATCCACCCAAATCACAATTTGTAAGAGTAAAGCATTATAAGTCAAAGAAGAGCTTTATACACGTAATTTGGATTACTCAAACAGCAAACTATAAAACGTCTTAAAATAGACTAGAGTAAAACGAACTTTACAGGAAAACCAACGATCGAAAATATACTAGTATATAATACGAGAAACGAGAAAAATGTTTTAACTTTGTTTTTAAAAATGTAAAAATCATATCTTTGTTCTTAAACATGTATTTGTACAGGATAAGATTCCATAATTATGTATATAATCGATTAAAGGCTACTCATCTTCTTATATATCAATATACATCAAATATTACATAATTTTAATGAGTTTCAGGAAAGGTATTGGCCTATGATAACAGTTTATCTATGTAATTGAGTTTGTAATCAAATATATTCAGAAATATCGGAATTTCTAAACTTTGATTATCTCATTATTAAATCTAAAATTTAATCCTTAATTATACATGGAAAAAAAATACCTTCCGCTTTATCTTATCATCTTTTCAAAAAGAGGGGCGAAAAATACTAGATGGACATTCAAACTCATAAATTGAAAATAAACTGACAGTTACATGGCTATTCAACATGTTAAGATTGCTAATGCACAACATTTTGTCAAACAAACTATAATACTTTTTTTTCCCCAAAAGCAAGTAATAGGATATTGTCATATTTTAGAAATAAGTTTATACATGTAAGGTTGGGTTTCCTGTTTGAATGGTTTACACTATCATTATTATATTGATGTTTTGGGAGACGAATTTCCTGATATGGAACTTGCGCCATCTCTCTAGTCCATGTTGGGCCCTTTATAGCTTGCTGTTCAGTGTGAACCAATGCTCCGTGTTAAAAGCCGTATTTGGACCCATAATGATGTGTTTGAGCTTTCAATTTTGCTATTTGATTAGGGACTTTCCGTTTTGAATTTTCATCGAAGTTTAGTATTTTTTGTTATTTTACTTGAACTCCATACCAAGTCTTCTTATATCTATGAACAATTCGTACAAAGAATATTTCATTATAAAAGAAATAATAAATATTAGCAAATGCATCTGATTTACAGTGTTTTTAATTGCATGGGTTCTGTTTAACGTTTAGCGGCAAATAACATTCATATTGAGGTCAAAAACATTACAATTTGATATAAATACCAACACTGTTTTGCACTAGATTGGTTTCCTGTGATTTTTAATGTGATGGGGTAACAGAATGTACTATTTTGATATCGAGGAGCACAGTCTTTAGTCTTATCACCGCTTATTGTCGCGTGCGTATAAAATCAGCAGCGAGAATCTCGTTAAAAGTAGTTTCAAGTTTTTAATTTGAATTGGGCGAGATTGAATCCTTGAGCTCCAGAACTCTCCTTACAATTAAGGAAGAAGGATATCTTAAAATAAACTTATCATCCAAAATTTGGATTTTAGTTCTAAGCAACAAATTTTATTAAATGAATGAGCATCCTTCATGGGAAAATCTGCTAAACGTCAATTTATAATCATAACATTGAATTCAATTTAGGAAATGATAACACAAAATAGATACCTTTTTATCCGCTCGACATATTGAATACTTATAGTGGGATAGCCACAAATATTGATAAAATTTGATGAACTATTAGAAGTCGTTATTTTTATTGAGAACCTACCTGTTTCCTGGTCAAAAATAATACACACAGATGTCCAGTTAAGATGAGTAACTACAGAAATTAATGTCACTACCGGTATATCCATGTTGTACGCTTCTGATTTCTAGTAGATTAAATTGCTAGTCAGATAGATACTGCTCACTTACATATGTATTTTATTGGAATTCATATATTTCTCGGAAAATTAACAGGTAAAACTTTTTCTTCGACAGCCAAAATTCCGTATCTGCAATTTGACATCGTTGAATACATCCAATTAACCACGATCTTTAACCGGGTTAACTGCTCTAAATTTACCTTTCAGTACCGGTTAAAAATATAAGTCAATAATGTTTCATAATATAAATTTATATATAACGTAACGGTGGTTATTTTGAATATCTCTTTAAAGAAAAAAAGTATCATCCTTTTTCCATCATGACGTTGTTTGATGTCTTAATATTTGAATTGACACGCTTCTAAAAATTGACAAAATGCTATTAGGCTTTAGAAATACTGCCACTAATTGTTTCCATAATTGAAAGACAATATCCAAGACGGATATCGATATACCATCAGACCTTCTCTCTCAAAGTCCGATTTCATGGGACAACGCATTTACGATGCTGATTACGTTAACCGTATTTCATTCGTCTAAATTTACAGCATGGCAAGTTTCCTTTAATATTTTTATGTTTAAACTCCTCCTATGATGATAGGACATTATATATTCTCGTTTGTGCGTACGTCTGTCCGTCCGTTATACCGCTTATCTGCCCCTTGGTTAATTTTCTCTTCAAATTTGTCGGCTGTCCCGCATTATGTTAAGTTGTTGGTCATTATAGACACTTAGAGAACATGTATCAGTTGTATTATTTATTTCGAGTTCGATTACAAAGCCATCAAATCATAAAGTGACCAACTTCATGTAACATTCAACTGCCGCAATTATTGAGAATCGTCTCAAACTCAAAACCCATATATTTAAAATTGGCTAAATACACAACCGGTTTTTTCTTCGACTGCCAAAATTCCGTATCGTCAATTTGACATCGTTGAATACATCCAGTTAACCACGATCTACACAACACTATGATTACAAACAAAAAATGAACGGCTCGGAGTCTGAATAAAGTTTCAAAGTGAAAGTTTTTATCGTTTATATGTTAAACTATTCCTTTATTTGTCTTTATGAATATTGTTTTACTGTTTAGTCTGTTTTTATTGATATATATTTGTTGTGGCTCGGTATTTGTACGTCCCGTCATTGTGTTATTGTTCTATAGTAATTCTCGTACTCTTGTGTTTTTTTTTTGCTAATATACTTTGTCCATATTTTTCATTGTGTTTCTTTCATACATATATGACGTGGATCTGTAGTAATACATCCCGCAATAGTGTTAATTTACTATGATAAGTCCAGGCGATTATTGTAAACAGTAAAATTACTTAAACCTATAATATAACATAATAAAGTAATATTACAGCTTTTTGTATTTTCTGTTTACAAAACTTTGAATTATTCGAAAAACTAAGGATTTTCTTACCCCAGGAGTAGATTACCTTAGCCGTATTTGGCACAACTTTTTGGAATTTTGGGTCCTCAATGCTCTTCAACTTTGTATTTTTTTGGCTTTTTAACTATTTTGATCTGAGCGTCACTGATGAGTCTTATGTAGACGAAACGCGCGTCTGGCGTATAAAATTATAATCCTGGTACTTTTGATAACTATTATGTAATATAAAGTCTATATAACAAAAAGACGTAATAATCAATAGTACGAAAAGATGTTATATAGATTTGCTAAATTACGAATATAAGTAATATAAGTTATGACGACCATTTTACTAAAATTCGGCATCATTGTTACTGACCTCAAGTAGTTGTTCTGAAAGAGAAATGATCAACTTTCAGTTTAGCATTTGCCAAAAAATATTCATTTTACAGCCTAAAAGGTAAAATTACAAAATAAACGCTTTTCCGACATGTCATTCACTTAAAGTTGTAGTTTTTGACATAATGCGTATCAATACAGTCTTCACTGTAACTTCTGTTGGAAGAAACTTATTTTAACTTTCAGAAAGGTATCATGTGCAAGGATTTTAATAATAGTATAGCGTCGAAAAATGTTTAAAAAAAACCGTGTATCAAAATAAAACAATATTTCAGCGGAGATAACTCTTGGTTACTTAGAAAGTGGTATAAGATGGATTTTGGTTGTTTCCAATTTAACTGAAATATACTATGTCGTGGCAGGATTCTTTCTATTTTACGATAATTTTTGGATGACTTTATGTAGTTTTATATATATATATTTATATATTTATAATATTTGAAATTGTCCAAACATCAATAAATCGAACTTGATTTTCATGTAAATGAAGTAAACTCATAAAGGTGGTTAGGTAAGGTAATTGAATCGTCTGTGAGTTCGTTCATCCGTCTGTCCCTCGTAGCTGGTATTGTGTTTCAGTTTTACTTCGGATTTCTTCTTATTAATTGATAAGGTACATCTTAGTTAGAATGATTTCAGTATTTTGTTATAAATAAACACCCATGCAACCACAAGGCATATCATATTGCATGATAGGACCAGACACTTTTTTAGTTAAGTTTGGGGTAGTCATTTTAAGATGCATTTTTTTTTATCATCAAATATGAAAATTATATTTTAATTCTTCTTCAATAGATCTAGTTTCATAGGGTAAAAATTGCACGAAATACCCCCATCAAAGTGTATAATGTACTGATCAAACATAACGTGTAAATATATTGTTTAATTATATGATATATGCTGATTTAAATAATTCATACTTGGATGCAAAATATTTGATAAATTCTATGTTGTTTATAATAAAATATAATATACTTTATTTCAAATCGATCGGCACATACAGGCTAACATGCCATAATAATTATTAACAATGCATCAAAAATTCTAATGGAAAGAACTTACTTATATATAAATTTAACAAATAAAAAAATAACAAAACAAAAAACAACTTCACATATGTATATTATATTTTTTACAAATTATGATTAATGTGTCTTGTACATATTGCAAAGGTTAATAATATTTACACAAAATAATACAAATACACATCTAAGGTAAGGAATTAATAAAAAAAATTAAGGCAAATAACTTATCAAAAATACTATTCGTTATAATATCACTTGAGAGCGTACTCGATAGGATAACTTTTGTGTATTTTTTGTCTTTAATTTTGCTTATCTGATTGGTCAATATTCCATTTGTGCTTCTCTTTTGCTTCTTTGTTTGTTTTTATAGTGATTACAGTTATTACACAATGTTGACTGCTGTATCCCTATTTTTGACATTTCTACATGCTATGTCTGTTTGTGTTATTCATACATCGTTGTCAATATAATGAATTTTGATGCAACAGTCATAAAAGTGAGAGGTTAAGCTAGCTTTAAAACCAAGTTAAATCCACCATATGAAAAACAAAAGAAAATGCCTGTACCTAGTCGGGAATATGACAGTTGTAATCCATTCCTTTGATGAATCATTTTTATATTTTGTAATTTGATAACGAACTTTCCTTTTAGAATTGTCGTCGGAGTTCTGTATTTTTTTTATTTTACTTTTTTATCAATTCATGATTTGTACAAAAATGGAAAAAATAATATAAACATAATAAACAGATATACAGAACACGAGTCGTAAACACATAATTTTACCCTTTATGATAGCCCCTTCCTTTTTGAATATCTTAGTGGTGGCAATATTGGTTCTTTTCATGTTACTGTCGACTGTATTTTTGAAACTACATTAGTATATTTAATGTGTATTTTTCTTAACCAATATAACACCTTTGCATTTGTCATGGATCACTTTGGCACGTTATTGTAAAAGTTAAGAAATTTAAAGACACACCAAACCACACTTTCTCGTTTCAAACACAAAAACAATATTGACTCTCTTTGTCTTTCATTGTCTTTCATTCTTTAAAAAAATAACAAACCATGAAAAGTTATCTTAGAATTTGATCGAAAAGAAAGAAAAAAAAAATACATTTTCTAATCAAAGTACTAAAGTATTGAATATCGAGTGACCGCAAGAACTGGTCACAAAAAATATCACCAAAGGTTAGGTTAAGTACATATATATTTTTTCAGAAACAAATTCCTGTGTGGATAATGAATGAATGACAGGGAATTCTACCTCACCGTTACAACTATTATATTGTAGTGATTATTCCGGAAGAACATGTGATGAAGTGAAGGTTTTCCATTAATATTAATTGTACTTTTGTATTCATAACTAATTTGGTAATGTGTCTTTAATGAAAGATATTGATATCACTTTTTTTCAGCACAAGCAAAACAACAGACAGTAAATAAATGGCATGTCTTTTATTAGATGTATTTATAAAAAAAGAGTTTCCCAAAATAACTTTAGACAAACACAAAAATTAAGCTCTTCATCACATGTTCATTATTTTCTTATTGTAGTGATATAATTTAAAGAAAGAAGACGTGGTATGATTGCCAATGAGACAACTGTCCACAAGAGACCAAAATGACACAAACATTAACAACTTTAGGTCATCGTACGACCTTCAACAAATAATTTTATTTTATTATACTCTGGTTGATATTTTAATAATATTTGAATAACAATTTTATATAATTTACATTAACTTTTATATCATGCTATACTACTGTTCCAATGATAGTGCTGTGCAAGTGCATGGTGGACACTCTTCTGTAATAATTCGTTTTTCAATCAGAAGGCATTCATATTAGCCCGCGGTTTTTTTTGCGAAACGTTTTTAAGTCAAATTTTTTTGTATACTTGATTTGATGTTGATATATATGAAATGCGTTCGGATGTCAAACATGCAAGCCACATGGATAAAAATGTCTGCGGCAACAAAACACCGGAAGGCCCTCACGCTCATCTGCTGATGAATACTAAGCGTTTACGTAGAAATATATTCGAACTTCCATTGCTTCATATATATGATATTTGAATATTGTTGTTCATTAAATTTTTCACTATTTTCCTCGTGCTTTAACAATGTTAAGCAAATGTGTGAGTACTCTTGCATTTTATTTTATTTTTTTTTGGGGGGGGGGGGACTGGGAAAAAGGATACACACTTTGAGTTTACCTCTCCCATACTTTTCTGCACTATTTTTTTTAGAGAGATTGAACAAAACATATCATCCTCATATATATAAATTTTTACTATTATTTGGGTTTAATGTTTTCAAAAATCATTATGAAGGATAACAACCCCTTTCTCCATTTTTGAAAATTGTACTGACACATACACAATGCATAAGAAGTTATCCACAATGTGCGCCGAGTATACCTGACGATGTTTAATCTTCAAATAGCAGCAATCACTCTGATTTTTATGAGGTTTGTGTAATAAAGAATTGATCGTAACATATTCAAAGCTTAAACAAATGCACCCATTAGACTTAAAATAAGCAATCCTCTAATGATACAATTTGTCTTATTAGTAGTTGAAATCTTTATTACTTTTATTATCTATATTTCGTAAAGAATACGGAATCTGTCGTCGAATTGCAAGATGTATGGGTGTTTCATTGACACCTTGACTATTTGAATAGAATTCAGTGATAGGATTAAAATCATTTACGTAAGTTGTCGCCCCTTGAATGTTTCGTCTCCTGCAGCGTGTTACTGCACATTGGTAAAATTTACGTTTTATGTGTTCATAAATAAGCGACAAAAATGATATTATTACTCCTATCCCTATTATATAGAATGCAAATTGGAACTCCAAAACACTGATACTTTTAGCAACTGTAACCGATGTATCTCCACATTTCGCCAACTTTGGTAATGCCTTTTTCAACCATATCTGAATCAATCCACCTTCTACGATCGACACAATTCTTTAAAGAAACAAAAAGGTAAACATAACAATCATGATCAATATGTATCAGTTTTGATAAGTTAACTTAATTTTATATGTGCCCTTATTCTTGGACATGCTGAGGGGTGTTCGTAAGGCGATTACTAAGTTAATCATTTATTTTGACCTCAAATTCGTTTTTATCGTTCAAATAAAACATATGACTTTAACGCTGCAAACGGGCTTCGAGAGCCCGGGCATCAGAATGTTCAGAAACTTAATACAGTACACAATGGACAATACAAAAACATAAACATGTATGTCTAAAATGTATACGTCACGCTAATTATTTTGATTTTGTTTGGCCTTAACACGTGGTCTGATTCTCAAATGAACGAGACTTACAATATTTCCTCTTTGGACCTAATCTTAAACTATTATCTTGTCAGTCGACAAATTAGCACTTTATATAAATAAGATCATCATGTTTTTATAATGTAGAAACATATTATATTCTTTTACGCAGATTATGAAAAGAAACAACAAATCATTTTTTTTAGGTAAATCTCTTTTTACTAGTTTCATCATTTTATTATGACTCTTGTGTTCTAAGGCTATCTTTGATACATCAGATCAGCGCCAAAATAACAATGCAGATAGCTTATCATATGAAGGTCATTCATAGTATATAATGATTGTCTTTGCTGATAATTTATTTTTGACTAAGATATCGATAGAACCGAATATAATGGCAGACTCTTGATATTTTTTTTTTATAAGATAAATCAAGAAATATCAAGGCAAAGTAAAGCACCTGTACATGCGGTGTCTGAACTCCAAATGATTGAAATATAAAACGTTACGTTACCCAATTATACATCTACAAGTAGCATTCAACCGTTCAGATGCTGGTTAAACCGAAATATTAAACTTACTCATCAGAGAAAATTTTCACAAAGGGAGAATTGTTCGGCAATGGCAGCGCTATTAGCAGTGTGTGAAAATCTGCAGGTGATATCACTGACATGTCACAACTCTCTCCTATTGCCATATCAAAGTAAGTCCGGTCTCCAATATATGCATAGTTGCCACCTCTAACTTTACGTATTTGTTCAGCTGGATCACTACTTAAAACTGATGGATCACTCCGGTTAAATGTAAGGATGCCATTCCAAATCTTTTTACGTTCTGGTAACTCCGAATTCTGTAAAACAAAAACATATGTTACTAGTTTATGGATTGCTGTTGTGAGACAATGCTTCATTTAGAAGCTGTACTTTGACTTTCATCTTTATGACTAGGATGGAGAGTTGTCTTATTGTCACTCATAACACATCTTCTTATTTATATATGTTAAGAAGTTTGTATTACTGAAGTCTACTATTAATCTTCATATATAATAGTAATAAAATTAACGGTACCAATTTTCTTGCACCAGATGCGCATTTCGACAATACATGTCTCTTCAGTTATTTAGACAAGGTTTTTCGGTGTAATTTTATGACATTGCACAAATTATATCATTCTAATACACCTGTTTTCGATTATGCAAGACAAGAACAGGATGATGAGTAATGAAATAACTCTGATTATTAGTACTAGATAACACTTTAAAGTCAAAGAACATGTCACCCTTACTCGATGCATTATTCCAAGTTAACAGCCAAAATTTTTTGCAGATTGGTCTTTCAGGAGTAATGAGTTGTGAACCATGTATTTCAATGGTATTGTTTACTTTCAATTGTACATAAAACTTTTTTTTAAAATGTTTATTTTGGATTCAAAAATACCTTTAAAATAGTTTCAAATATAGTAGCGCCAGCTGTACCCCACTTATATGTACTTTGTTCAACTAATCCTTCTACATCTTTGAAAGGTAATGTTTCTTTCGTAACTGCCAAGATTGCCACAAAATTACCACTTTATGTTGCCACCATTATGATGCAAAATAGCCACCAGCAACTAAGAAGTGTCCTCCCTGCTGACGAAGCTGCCATATGTTCTCCACCTGAATTAAATGTTCTATTCCTGTTATTAAGAAATAAAATACTAATGCCCTGTACCATGTTATGAATTTGGCAATTGTTATCGTTTCTATGTATATTGGTGTTTGGGTTTTTTTTTGTCGTCAATGTTTCTGTTGTTCTGTAGTTTTCCTCTTACAATTGATGGGTTTCCCTTGGTTTAAGTCTGTTACAGATTCCTCTCTCAATAGAATAATGATTTTGATTAGCAATATACTACTGTTGCCTGCTTTTATTCGCCATTCTTTTGCAACCTTTTATTGATATTTTGTCGTTAACATACCTATTCGATAAATTAGGATGGTTGTTGCTACCGAGAAGGACAACTCTATACTGTTTCGCCAAAAAAAGTTTTAGATTGAAGAGATACAAATAGAAACTAACCTTGGCAAAATAATGCTCCATACATGTAAAAGAACGAATCAGAGAAATGATGCAGTCCTCTGATCTTCATTCTACCTGCAACGTTTTTGTAAAACGGGTTCAACTTTTCAAAAAGAAACAGAAAAAATGTTGTAACTGGTAGAGAAATCCCAATACAGATATAAACCATGGGATTTAATGGATCAAACAATTTCGTGGAGTACGATGGATCTGGTTTCTTTATGATAATTCCTGACTTTTCGTAATAATAAGGCAGTGTAAAATCTGATACTGTTTCTTTGTGTGCATCTATAGCTAGGGGCGCTGCTACTAAATCTATTTCCTGGAACAAACGTTTTAATTAAAATTATGTCTTTGGCAATTTATATGAAAATCTATATAACAAACACAACAATATTATAACTGGTTGCGCTGCAACTAAATATTTTGACGCATGTACCAAACAGTAATTGAATGTACGTATGAACGCAATAACACTTATTAACACAATGAAAAGAAGGTATGCACATTTACAAGAGTTAGGTTTTTTTTCTATCTTGTCTCTTTAGCAAAAAAATATTTTTATTTCTTCGATAATATTCTGATTGTTTTCATCTTTAATTTTTTAATCTATATACATTGTAAATCAATCGTTTTTTTTTTATCTCGGATATCAAAGTCGTCAGCATTTGTTTAAATGTACAAATTTATACATTTTTCAAATAAAAAGACAGATCATATGTTTTTTTTTATTCCTTTTTCAGTTGTGAGTCAAGTTAATTTAGCACAAGTACCATGCAAAAATTGTTAAATAGATGGTTTTTTGTTTTGTTTTAGGGAGACGGATTTATAAAAGTTTTTCCAAACTTGTTTCCGAATCCAATATTTGAACTTTTTGTGACATTGTAATATTCATCTTGACATTTTTCATTTATAAATACTGTTTAATCTAAGTACCATGCACATAAAATGCCAAAGCGTATCGAAAGGCTGGCACATGTTTTGAGACATATTTAAGAATCAATACTCGGAATACTTTGCTGTTTTCATTATGATTTTAGTTCAAGTTTTGCGTTGTTTTTCAAACTCCAGCGATGACATACATTTTGATGTAAGAGAAATGTTCGAATGAATGTAATAATAAACCTATGCGATATGTTGATCTATCAACGCACGAGCCATATGCTTTCGCTGTCTTAGATTTTTTTTGACTATGATTAATCCAAAAAAGTGCTTCGTATGCATAAAATTAATTTTCACTTTTTGAGGGGAATTTAGAACATTTTATATTATTTACTGGTAACATTTTATTATTTCAATTAATTCAAAAACACCAGAGCTTATGGAATTAAAACTAGTATGGTTATTTGCGTATGGCAAGTTAAGACTTGGAAATTTGAAAGTCATAAGAAATGAAATAGTAAACATGAAGGTCTAGAATGATGCTGAAATTTCAATAAATAAAACAGAAAGTATTGACTTTATTGATTTTTTTTGGACGAATGCAACATTTTGACTCGCAAACTTTTGTCCTTGCTTCTTTTTATATATGGTATGTCCCTAAACCTTATTTTCATTCTTCCAATGTATATTGTACTTTAATATATATCTACACAACCATTAATTATATTAAATATTCATACTCACTCGACGTTGTAACTGTCCAAACAAACCATTCCAAGTGTTATTACCAGAAGCCACGCCCCATTTTCCATCAGGTGGCGATATCAAATGATACCTACAGAATATGAATGGAAGTGTGTCATTCCATACAAGCTAATGATACATTTTTTTTCAAATTTTAACGTAGTTTATCTCATTTCTTTTCATTATGTTTTGTTTTTGAGAATTTGTCAATGCTTAAAATCCAAATGTGTAACAAATTTGTGATAAGCTTTTATTCTTTGTTACCTTATCATATGCAGTTAACATTTTTTTTTTGTTAAATTGAAGATTGAAAAAAACATCAAAATCAATCCGATGAAATATTCGATCATATCATACGTTTATTTTTCGTCTAATGAGTATTATTTTCTGAAATGAAATGAAAATAGAATAGTGATATAATAAAACTAAATGGACTTTTTTTCTAAATATTTTGGTACATACGTGAAATTAAGCCTGCGTGATAATTCTTTGAGAAGATCAATGGACAATCCTTTATACTCATTTGTGACTTCGTCTTTCTCGACATACGGCTTCCACTTATAAATAAAAATAGAAGATCGACTTTAAGTAATCAATATATGACTGAGCATACGCAGTCTGAGTAAACATTTGAAATTTTATATTATTTTGTAAAAGTCTTATGTTTGAGAAACTATGAAAATAAAATGTGGTGTTATTATCATGTTTGTGTCATAATAACTCTGCTGTAAGGACTATTAGTCACCGAAGCTATCATCAGATCAGATCAGTAGTCAATACTTCGGTACTGACATGATTTATGACAAGACGTTCTAAAGATGCCGGTGTATGACATACAAATGAAGTTCAACTCTCTCTTTAAGTGGATTTGGCTATTGTTTTAGGTCCTTCTTACGTTACACACATATGTGAAAATTTTAATTTGAACACCTAGGCTTTCTATGCAACTTTTGCGATATATTGAATCTTTGTTGTTTTAGTAATTAGGTAATCAAGTTAGTTTGTATCAAGTTTCAGGGAAAGAAAAGTTTGTTACGAACACTATAATCAATTTCTATTATTGATTACTTACAGGCAGCAGGCTTATCAGAAGCCTTCTCTGATTAAATCCGAACTTAACGTTCGGAAAGATGTCTTTTGGAAGAATCAAACTTCCATTGATATACACATATCCTACAGTTGTTAATCTGCGTTTGCGGTCATTACTCCACATCAATGTCTCTATAGACACACCACGTTTACGTGAACAGTTATTTTTATTCATCCATGCCTACAAAACAGTCAGAAACTCGTTGCATATGACTTTAAGAATTTCATATTTTAAACAGCAGTTTTAGTATAATAAAAAAATAATTGTTTTCTTGATATTACCTTACTGAAACCGATTACATATAAACTAGATGAGCATAATTTAAAATCTGATAAGTGCCAAAACAGTTGCCACACGACATCACAGCCTCCTTGTCGTGTAACCATTAAAGCTATGGATCAATAACTATTGCAGTTCGCTTTTATTTCAGTAGTAATTGCAAAAAAAATCTTAATCTGAAGAATAACGTCATTTCTTTCAATGAGTATTATAAAGATATCCAATGGTGATTTGCATTGTAGTTGACAAAATACAACTAATATAACGCTTAACACAAAGATAGTATTGTTGTTACTTTTGTTTATGTCACAAGTATAATGTTACTAATATGACAAATAAAGATTATTATTAATAATCAGGTCAAACCAACAGAATTATACTAAACCGACATATATATAATGATTCTTACCGTATAATTCCGGTGCTGTTCATCCTCAGAATATAAATTATATTGTATAAAAGCTACGTTATCAAACTCAATACCGGAAGCACTTGGCCAAGATTTCACATCAGTTGAATTATAGAAAAGGCCAACTAGCCATCTTGAATAATGTAGCAAGGAATTTCGGAAGGGATTTTTTCGCTCATAATCAAATGGCTGAAATATATATCGTTGAAATATGTATTGAACAATTGTTAAAAATTTCTCATCTACATTTTATTTCATTTACTTTTGCTTATTCTGCTACTGGTCTTTAAATTGATTAAGTAGATATACAACACTAAAGAAAATAACTCGGAAAATCATCAGTACGTTTGTGTTAATAAGTTTTATTAATATATTCTATAAAGCTTCTAGGTTACATAGATTATTCCCAATCTGTTTCAGGTAAATGCTTAAAATATATTGATGAAAATTGACTTTTACAAACGCGTCACTGATTAAAAGAGTTATTTTACTGAACTGGGATATTGTAACCATTAACCAGTGATGACTATGTTTGCTTCAAATCACGGTGCGGAGCTATTAGTTTCAGTCGACATACACTCCATTTTGAAATATTTACTGATCACATATAGATTCTGATTGGTTGCGGCAGAGATACAGCAACAACTATTGGCTTAAATGAGATACAGACTTTTTTCGTCTCAGGATAAGACATCAAATGTCAGAAAATTAACTAAGTGTATTGCAGTTCTTATCAAATGCCATTAATTCGAGTTCGATTTATGATGCATATATATTGAACACTCAAATTCAATATTGAAATATCTACTATGTTGTTTCTTGTGTACTATTATTTGTCTGTTTGTCTTTTTCATTTTTAGCCATGGCGTTGTCAGTTTATTTTCGATTTAGGAGTTTGACTGCTCCTCTGGCATCTTTCGACCCTCTTCTACTACTAATACGTGTTTATTCGCTTTGTTTATCTACAAAATCCATGTTATATCAATCAATATCTAAAAATACCACATTCCCAATGCTAAATCAACAACCACATGCACACACATAACTTTTAATTTGGGAAAGAGCGAAGCAGTCCATAGCTTTTTCGGAAGCTCAAACTTGTAATGGATAAATTCAATAACAAACTACAATGATATAAATATACAAATCATCCTGTATTTGCTAATCCGATCTATGTTCCAACTCATTCATATAAGATATGAAAAAATAAACTGAGCATGTTCCAATTATGAAAAAGAAGAAAAAAATAATTGCATACCTGTTTTAAAAATTGTCGACTGGTTGACAATCTACACAGCACAATGAAATTAAGTGTATCCGGGGCATTCTTAAAAGTTGTTTTTGATAAAACATCAATATTATATGACGTCACTTCCTCCATACGATAAATCACACCAAATGTTCCAATATTTGATAAACCTTCCTGGAGCTGTAATGCTTCATGTTCTATAAAAAAAACATCGAAACCAAACATCATACCACAACTTCTTTTTTATATCATAATTTTACTTAAAGTTGTGGGCAATCAGTAACTTCATGTAAATCATATTTATAATAGAGTTAAAAATAAAATGGTATTTAAAAAATTTATGGAACTGTACGGCTTTCAACACTGAGAAAAACCATATTCATGATTGCGCTGTTTTTTTACAAATACATAACTAATTAAAACAGTAATTTCTTTAACCCACATCTACGCCTTTCAAAGAATAGTACGTCACATCAAATTTCATGGTAAGAATGGATTAATAGAATATTAAATTCTTCTTAATATGTGACGTATATAATTTTTCTGACGTCAGACACTCAAATCAATCCATGTGTTCGTAGATAGTAGATGTTTTTGTGTCCTGTTAACTTGTTCCTTTTAAAATTGTTATACGATGATGACTGATGTACCCATATTTTGACTATTTTATTAATTATGACTGTTTATTTAACGCATCATGTAAATGTAGCGGAATTTGATGAGACTGTTATTAAACTGAGAGGGTTAGCGCTAAAGAACCAGGTTTAATCCACCATTTTCTACATTTGAAAATGCCTGTACCAAGTCAGGAATATGACAGTTCTTGTCCATTCGTTTTTGATGCGTTTTGTTTTTGGATTTTGCCATGTGATTATGGACTTTCCTAATTGATTTTCCTCTGAGTTCAGTATTTTTGTGATTTTACTTTTTACCTTGTATTAAAGATCTGTTGTTATATCAGTTCATGAACTCAACAGATACAGTATTGATTTAATTAAATAGGAGAATAAATTATTAAAATTACCAGAAGGTTGGTGTAGTCAAAGGTTAACAATTTCAACATATTAAAGCGTAAAAATCAACTTCTTCTAAATGGAGTTTGGATAGGGGTTCTCGGTTATTGTTTTTGGCGGCAAATCGATGTAAGAAGTATGCCCGTAATACATACTTTTTATCTTGCCAAACATACAATCTACAAGACTATCAGAATTAATTTCGTTTGAAGCATATTGTTCTTCAAGATTAAAATTAATAAGCTTGTAGCTTGTATGGCTAAATGGTCTGTGTCATGCTGTTGAAATGTATGAATTATTCAAAGTTTGGAGGCTCTGAGTTGAAACGTATAGGCCTAGAGTAAATAACAAAAACAAAACAAAATTTCAGACATAGTCATAAAATATCAGAAGGACATCAGGGCTACGATTCATCTGCCTTAACCCATTCAATAAAATACCACATACTTTTGTTTTTAAGTAAACGTGTACCTACCTGTTTCGTGGTCAAAAATAATACACACTGACGTCCAGTTTAGATGAGTAACTACAGATATTAATGTTTCTACTGGTATATCCATCTTATACCGAACAGGATTTCAGTAAGAGTAAAGACCCCAACAGTCAATTTTCGCATTGATTGATAAATAAAATAAATCGCTGAATTATTCACATTACACCATGTTATTATGTTGAGTGATTTATATAGTTTTATCACATTACTTTGGATTTCCGATGTTCCTTATCTAAGATCTGACATCAATAGATCCGATAATTGTCAATTCACCAAGCCATAAACTGTAAAAAAAAAGTTAATTAGTTTAATACAAATCATGATAATGGTTCCTATACAAGAATGTTTATTATTTATGCTACACTTAAATGTATACTTATTTGAATGGAGAGTTGTCTCATTGGCACTCACACCGCATCTTCCTATATATATTTAAACTTAACGAATTGAGCCATGATTATATATAGAAATACAAACATCAACTTTTTTTTCAATCAACTAGTATCGTTCTATAATTTAATATTTGATCTAGACTTAATTTTAATAAACTTTACAATATATACAAGCCTAACATATGTTTTTTTTTTACTATTGTTAAATGCAGTACGGTTGCCATTCTAATTGCTAACATCAACATCAACTGGCCAGGATACCACGTCTCCATATTTTTATATGACGTTTGACCTTTTTTTTATTGTAGATATACGGACAATTATTGTCTACATAATTTGTGATAACATTCAAGTCATGTATGCATCTGTCTTCAGCACAACTTACTGTAATCCAACTTATTTTCGCGGATACTTTATTTCGCGTTTTACCCTTTCAAGACCAATTTGCGGCTATTTAATTTCGCGATATTCCAATTGACTTGAAGAAGTTTTATAATAAAGATCCAAGTTAAACATATTCGCGACGATTTAAATTCGCGTTTTTTTCCTACTCGCGAAAGTCGCGAAAATAAGTCGCTCGCGAAAATAAGTTGGTTTACAGTATTTCATTGGGGGATCTAGTTCTAATACAGCTTATATATCTACAGTTAAAAACACGTTTGCTATATATTTTTGGATATACTTTTTTTCTGGTAAACGAGGTTAGAATGGGGGGGGGGGGGGGGCGGGGGGGTACAAATTAAGCATTACTCATATTTCCTTCTGCTCTCACGGAAGTGTATAATACACAACCTTATAAAAACTGGTTACGCACAAAAAACAGCATAATAGATACAAGATACATGCAAATCAAGTTTCATGGAAAGAATGGATTCATAAAATATTACCCTGTATTGAAGATATGTTGTTAATTTAGGTCATGAACTCAACAGATACAATATTGATTTAATTAAATAGAAAAATCAAATGATCAAAATAACCCTTTGGCCGGTGTTATCAAATGTTAAAATAGTTGAATTAAAGCGTAAAAAATCAAATTCATCTTTGTGGAGTTTGAATAGGGGTTCTTGAATATTGTTTTTGGCGGCAAATCGATACAAGAAGTATGCCCGTAATACATACCTTTTGTCTAGCCAAACATACAACCTACAAGACTATCAAAATTGATTTCGTTTGAGGCATATTGTTCTTCAAGATTAAAGTTAATAAGCATAAAGCTTGAATGGTTAAACGATCTGTGTCATGCTATTGAAATGTATGAATTATTCAAAGTTTGGAGGCTCTGAGTTGAAACGTATAGGCCTAGAGTAAATTACAAAAACAAACAAAATTTTCAGACATAGTCATAAAATATCAGAAGGACCTCAGGGCTACGATTCATCTGCCTTAACCCATTCAATAAAATACCACATACTTTTGTTTTTAAGTAAACGTGTACCTACCTGTTTCGTGGTCAAAAATAATACACACTGACGTCCAGTTTAGATGAGTAACTACAGATATTAATGTTACTACTGGTATATCCATCTTATACCGAACAGGATTTCAGTAAGAGTAAAGACCCCAACAGTCAATTTTCGCATTGATTGATAAATAAAATAAATCGTTGAATTATTCACATTACACCATGTTATTATGTTGAGTGATTTATATAGTTTTATCACTTTACTTTGGATTTCCGATGTTCCTTATCTAAGATCTGACATCAATAGATCCGCTAATTGTCAATTCACCAAGCCATAAACTGTAAAAAAAAAAGTTAATTAGTTTAATACAAATCATGTGGTTCCTATACAAGAATGTTTATTATTTATGCTACACTTAAATGTATACTTATTTGAATGGAGAGTTGTATCATTGGCACTCACACCGCATCTTCCTATATATATTTAAACTTTACGAATTGAGCCATGAATATATGTAGAAATACAAACAATTTTTTTAATCAACTAGTATCGTTCTATAATTTGATATTTGATCTAGACTTAATTTTAATAAACTTTACAATATATACAAGCCTAGTTTATGGTTTTTTTTACTATTGTTAAATGCAGTACGGTTGCCTTCTAATTGCTAACATCAACATCAACTGGCCAGGATAACACGTCTCCATATGTTATATGACGTTTGACTTTATTTTATTGTAGATATACGGACAATTATTGTCTACATAATTTGTGATAAAATTGAGAATGGAAATGGGGAATGTGTTAAAGAGACCGCACCCGACCAAATAAAAAACATCAGCAGAAGGTCACCAACAGGTCTTCAATGTAGCGAGAAATTCCCGCACCCAGATTACATTCAAGTCGTGTATGCCTCTGTCTTCAGCACTTCTCATTTCCTGAAGGGGGATCTAGTTCTAATACAGCTTATATATCTACAGTTAAAAACACGTTTGCTTTATATTTTGGGATATACCTTTTTCGGGTAAACGAGGTTAAAATGGTGGGGGGGGGGGGGTTATCAATTAAGCATTACTCATATTTCCTTCTGCTCTCACGGAAGTGTATAATACACAACCTTATAAAAACTGGTTTCGCACAAAAAACAGCATAATAGATACAAGATACATGCAAATCAAGTTTCATGGAAAGAATGGATTAATAAAATACTACCCTGTATTGAAGATATGTTGTTAATTTAGTTCATGAACTCAACAGATACAATATTGATTTAATTAAATAGAAAAATCAAATGATCAAAATAACCCTTTGGCCGGTGTTATCAAATGTTAAAAAAGTTGAATTAAAGCGTAAAAAATCAAATTCATCTTTGTGGAGTTTGGATAGGGGTTCTTGAATATTGTTTTTGGCGGCAAATCGATACAAGAAGTATGCCCGTAATACATACCTTTTGTCTAGCCAAACATACAACCTACAAGACTATCAAAATTTATTTCGTTCTTCAAGATTAAAGTTAATAAGCATTAAGCTTGAATGGTTAAACGATCTGTGTCATGATATTGAAATGTATGAATATTTCAAAATTTGAAAAAGTGAAGGCCTAGAATAAATTACAAAATAATCAAAACAACATGAATTTACAAAATAACCAAAGGGGAATTTTTAAATTTGCGGACATTGTCAAAAAATCACAGAAGGATCTAAGAGCTACGATTCATCTTTTTCGACCAATTCAATAATATACCACCTACTTTTGTTTTTATTCAAACGTGTACCTACCTGTTTCATGGTTAAAAAATAATACACATTGTTGTCCATTTAGGATGAGTAACTACATATGTTAATGTTACTACTGCTATATCCATCTAATACCGAACAGGTTTCAAATAGAGTAAACCCCTACAATTATAAGTTACCATCAGTCAAGTATAGCATTGATTGGCTGAATATTTCATTATGCACCATCATATTATGTTTGATGATTTATATAATTATACAACTTTACTTCGGATTTCCAATGTTTCTTATCTACAATCTAACATCAATAGATCCAATAATTCACCAAGCCATAAACTGAAAAAAAGTTAATTAGTTTAATTCATACCATGATAATGGTTCCTTTACAAGAATGTTAATTATTTATGTTACACTTAAATGTATACTTAAATTTTACGAATTTAGCCAGGAATATCTGATGAAATACAAATTGCAACCTTTTTTTGTAATCAAAGTATCGTTCTATATTTTAATATTTGATTTTGACTTAATTTTAATTAACTTAACAATAGATACAAGTCATACATAAGTTTTTCTGATCGTTAAATGCAGTACGTTTGCATCTAATTGCTATCATCAACTTCAGTTAAACTTTGTTAAATATTTGTCTAACTGCTAAACCTACTACGTCTACTTGTTTTTATATGAGTTTTTGTCTTCTTTTTTTTTTATTATAACAGAAATCCCGTTAATAATTGTCTACATAATTGGAGACATCATACAAGTCCTGTAACTGTATGCATCTGTCGTCAGCAATTCTCGTTTTATGGAGAGAGAAAATATCTAGTTCTAATAAGGCTTACATTTCAACAGTTTAAACACGTTTGCTTTGTGTTTTTGGGATACACTTTTTTCGACAATACCGTTTAATCCACCATTTTCTACATTTAAAAATGCCTGTACCAAGTCAGGAATATGACAGTTCTTGTCTATTCGTTTTTGATACGTTTTGTTATTTGATTTTGCCATGTGATTATCATGCGTGTAAAAAACAAATTCTGATTGTTTATATTAAATGATCAATACATACTTTTATTAAGAGCTGGGTCAAATAGATGTCGGTATGTTAAACAATGCAATAACGAAAAACGGATGAAAAATTAATGCATAAAAGAAAAGGTTTACGTTTTGATTTTTCCAAAACTTAAAACTACTTAATCTTTAATGCATCCTTCATGGATGTTATATTTTCTAAAGACAACAATAATTGTTATTTAAACTCTAACAAAACAGGATAAAGGTTCAAATGGCGTAGCACTAGTGTATAGCATTGTAAGCAAGACTTAGTGCTTACAAATAAATTAATAAAGCTGTTTTTCAATAAAAAGTTTACTAAAATCCATAGATGCTTTTGGACTGTCGCCCCCCTTTCAGACCTCCTTCTTACTTTTTTCTTTATGGTTTTTAAAAGATCTATTTCGATTTGAAATACATAGTTTATCACTTTCCTTTTACAACACAAAAAAGAGAGAAGGGTCAATTGTCCACGAATCCATATTAAACGAGGGATTTTTTTTCAAAAAAGGTCCTACAATCTTAACTAAGACACATGGTTAGATTGATATATTCACGGCAAGGTTTTATCAACATCTTAGTGAGAATATCAATATTTACGTTAACAGAAACTTATCACTGTATATATAAGGAAACACGAAAAATACGGTTAAGGTACCAAACATACGTTATATAAAATTCGATTCGCATTGCAGTGACGGATCCAGGGGGTCCTTGGGTTGGATCCCCCTTTTTTCGACGATCAAATCATATGCATGGGGATATATAATTGGATCCCCCTTTATCCTGGGTTTGGAACCCAATTGTAAAAATGGCTGGATCCGACCCTACATGGGTTATCAGTGGCGGATCAAGAAATTAGAAATTTTCATAAAAGGGGGGGGGGGACTGACTGCCATAAGAGCATCAATGATTTCCTAAATAAGCAACCAAATTGTTCCTTCAAAACGGATGTCCGTAGCCCCCCCCCCCCCCCCTTTCTCCCTTAAATTCACCACTGACCATGGGTAGGTCTTAAAACTTTCAGATTTTGTAAGTGAAACAAATTCTGGTAAAATTTTCCTTAAACCGTAAGAAGAAAAATAAATAATGGAAAGTTTAATCCATGCCGCTCATACATACACGCTTACAGAAAACAAGGTTTTGCATGCATGCCGTCATCATCTCTCTCTTTCTTTTCAAACTGATTTTTAACTAACGGTTACAATTAATACCACGGAATGTATTAACAGATCAATGTTATAAGTTATGTGTGTAAACATGCATGTACAGAGTAAACAAAAGAAAATAATAGCATGAAGTCCATGCGTTTAAAAACTGAGTACTCTTCGGTATAGATAACAACGATATTGAGAAAAAAGGGTATGATGTAATTATATATATATATCCTCTGTTATCACCTGATTTCTTTATTATACGTGATTTTAAGAAAATTTCGATGATCGTTAATATTCAGCAAAAAACACACTAATTGTTAGTTTTTTATTACTGATATTATTATTTAATCAATTAAATTTTTCTAAGCTATTAATGTTCTGCAAACAAATCATACTTTCAACTGATTTTTAGCTACTTCTGAAAATTTAAGGTAGCTCTATAGGTACCTTAGACTTAAGTGAATTTTTAGGCGTTTTCTTAGTATAAGAGGTTTTATGCATACCACTTAAGTTTTGTTGGCGTGACTTAAAACAATTAAGATTTCACTAAGGAAATTTTTTATGCATACCACTTAGATAAAAGGGCGGAGTTTCCTTAACTTAAGTGTTAACTAAGGAAAATCTTAATTTAAGTGGCTTCATGCATACGGGCCATGGCCTTTTTCAAGCTGTTGTTAACTGTTATCTGAGATAAATTTAAACTGTTTGAAAGTGTTTTCAACCCACTGTGTTAACTGTTATCAGCATTTATACATTTGTTGTTGACTGTTTTTTGCCAAAATCGAGGTGTTGTTCAAAAATTTATTACTTAGAATTTCAAAGTTTATAACAAAGTTACGGTGTAGTTACCATGGTGTTTCAATATAACAAAATACGAGTTCGTTATAATCCAAGATAACGTTTCCAATATTCATGCAATTGCTATTGTTTACCTACATAGCAAAACTTTCAAATGGATGACAACTTCATAAATGCCTTCTCATGACGTTCGATTCAAAGTAATAATTTGTACGTTCAATTGTTGATTCATTCTTTAGGGAATACTATTTATCTCTGATATATAGATACAGTTATGAAATAGTGCTTGAAGCTACTGAATAGATCGTTGACGACCCTTGAAAACTAACATCCATTAGCAGAGGTATCGACTTACTGGTAATAATCAAACAGGGAGCATGTTCATTTGTATATATATAAAAAAAAAATCGACCAAATTGTATGTTAAATTAATGAACTGCAAAATGGATATACTTCATGCATTTGTTTGCAACTGTCCTAAGTCAGGCACCTGATGATCAGTGATTGTCGTTTGATGATCTGGTTCATGAATATTTCTCATTTCTCGGGTTTTTTTTCATACAATTAATTAGATTGTTGGTTCTCCCATTCGTATGGTATTACACTATTTTTTTTAGGGGGTGGGGTGTTATAGCTTCAAAGATTTCTTTCACTAGTACTTTGTTTGCGTGTGAAAAAAAGTTTTAAAAAACCCACATTTTATTAGTTAAAACAATTGTTATTGAACTATTACATAGATAAATTAAATGTAACGATATTTTCATTAATTTAATTTGATTTAAACATATTTATTTAAAGTGTATTGGGAAACAAGTTTTGCAACTTATATTAATTCCTTTCCACTTAGCGGGTGCGAGTGCTGCCTTGTATCGGCATGAGCCTGCTCGAAATCTACAAGGGTGTCTTTAACGTTCAAGATATATGGCTCTCTCTGCACACGGATCAGCCATTATTCTTCCCCTTCCGATTTTCTTTTTAATAACGTCGGGGATATACAAAGGAGTAGGTTCAGTAAGACCCCTTTTTGGCCCAAAAAACAGCAGTTTTACAAAGTGGTGAAATTATAAACTTTAAGCTATTTATTGGAGAGAGGAATGTTTCTGCTACATCAATTTTGGCTGTTTTCTTACATTACAATGCACAAATATCGGGTACTAGCATCATTAAGTCATGCTTAATTACTGAAATCTTCACAATTTTAGCATTTTAGTCAAATTTTAGACGGTTTCCGTCTGAAATGAAAGTGGCCGCATGCGTGTTCATTCATAATGTTGTATTTGTATGTTGTATTTGATGATAATACATAATATATTAAAAGGTTGAGAATGAACACGGATGCGGCCACTTTCATTTTTGACAAAAACCATCTGAAAAGTGACGTTTTTTTGGCATATTTGATTGATTTTTCATATTTAAGCTTAAATAGGAGCATTTAAATGACTTAATCAGTTAAAATCTTTCACATAAACTAATCGAATCAATTGAAATAGACACTTAAGTGTTTAAAAAGGGTCTAAAATCTTTCGTTAGATGAACTTGAAAATTGGGGCCAAAATCTGCCATTATCGGACCTACTCCTTTATAATCAATGTTTAAAAATATGGACAGATATGTGTTTGTATGATTTTGTCGTATGGTCAATGTTTATTGTCTTTTTTAGCAATCTGTAATTTTGGATTTCAAACCAATAAATTAACATATTTCATCTTTCATATTAATTTAAGTTTTTTTTTTAAATTGAATACTTTACAAGTTTGTTTATATGACAAAGATAAGAAAGGAAAAACTTGCAAAGTATTCAATTTCACCCAACAAAGATTGGAATAGTTGTAACTTTAGTATCATACTTTTTAATCCCGGAATTTTAGATGATTGTTCTTCCTTAATTTTCTTGTTTACATTTTACTATCTATTAATCAGAAATGAGCAAAAGAGGACATTCTTTCAATGCAAATTGATTCGGTTGGGAATTAATCAATTAATGTCAGATGGAATTCAGATGAACCAATCCTCAGTAATAGATCTAATTCACACATAAAAATGACACTGACATAAAGCCCGTCAGATACTCACCATAATTTATAGCTTTAAATAGATCTATTATAATGTATTGAATTTTTTTTAATAAGCATGAATCAAATTGCATTCTAAATGATGCAGCAAAATCCTAATAAATGTCGTGTATGCAAACTGAAAGACGGGGTTAAATTTTTTTTGAGTTTACTTTTTGACTCCTCATTACCACAAAAGTACCTGGTAAAAAATATAATAAAAGTACTTTAAAACATAAGAAATCAGTTGGCAATAGACTTAGATTTATAGGTAAGTTTCGTGGATGATGGGTTTCTTCCGCAGGTACTTAGCAAACAATTATTTTCAAATTGTTATCATCTACTTTCCATTTCCTGGTTTAATATGAACAAAAGAGGGAGTTATCAAAAAAAAATTCCTTACGATTGTGAAACTTCCTACACTCTAAGTATTCAGGAATTCAGCCCTTCTGATCCCATTGTTTATTTAACCGAGGACAATACATATTTTTTAATATTTATTAGAAAGAAGGGAAACAAAAAAAGCTGTACATTCAGCGAGCTTCTTAAACATGTATATTTAACACAACAGTATGGATGTTCAACAACGATCAAGAGCTATTAAATTCCCAATATATGAGAACAATACAGAAAGACATGTTGATGATGGTGATGGAAACATGCCAGATAAAAGTTACCAAAGCCTTGTTAGAATTAAATCACAAAATGGGGATAATACATATGATGTTATTCACACCGAAGAACCAACTTCTAAAAGTACAGAAAAGAACAAATTGAAGAATGGAAACATAACTACATGGAAAATTTTAGCCTTATTTTTTGGCATAAGTACCGTAATCTCAGGCGGTGGAGTTGCATACCTATGCGCGAAAATACTGTCGCGTGAATCGTGTTCATCTCCTGGTAAAAATCAAACAGGACTTGATCAAGACCTTATAGCATGCAAATGCAACCAAGGTTATTCCGGACGATGTTGTGAAATTACGCCATGTGACAGAATTATTTGCGAGAACGGAAAATCTTGCCTTTATGACGGAAATATGACATTGTGTGCTAATATTTTAAAACAGAGTCAAGGGCTAAATAACTGTAAATCTGCTTGTGCTTCCTTACCCTGTAGAAATAACGGACAGTGTGTAGAAGTGGTTGGGGGCTACACGTGTATTTGTTCTTCTGGATACACCGGTATCACTTGTAAAACGTTGATTCATCCGTGCAGACGTTCACCTTGCAAAAACAACGGGAATTGTACTGAAAATGGTTATGACTATAAATGCGACTGTCCCAAAGGATTTTCTGCTTCTGACTGTCACGAAACTCCATGCGACAACTTTCCTTGCAAAAATCAAGGACGTTGTGAGAACATTGCCAGTGGACGTAATTGTAATTGCAAAGAAGGCTACACAGGAACAGATTGTGAGAAAACACCTTGTAGTGGTAGTCCCTGTAAAAATGGAGGATTTTGTTCAAATAGGGGAAGTATCTATCATTGTACATGTCCCCTTGGTACATCTGGAATAAACTGTCAAAACATTTCGTGTGGATTTCCAGAGTATAGACGAAATGTTCTGAATCAGAAGACATGCAACATCTCACCGTGCCTAAAGGACTGGATATTTAACATTGCAACATTTTCATGCTATTGGATAGACATCAGAAAAGCAAGATGGAGTTCGGCAAATAAAATCTGCCAATCAAAAGGGGCAAGTCTCGCCTTCATTCAAAGTCTGGAAGAAATTAAATGGCTGGAACAATTCATCAATGAAAACGTATGGGTAGGTGGACGTGCGGCTAACAAGCAGTATCAATGGCAAAGTTCAGAGTATAATTACGCTATCCACAATCAGTCTAATTTATGGACTCAGAATGAACCCGGATCATTCAATAGAAACTACTGCGTACAACTTTGGAAAAGAACCGAAAGTTTTCTCTTGGACGATACAACATGCTCTCAGGAGAATCGATTTATTTGCAAAACTACTAATCTTCAAAGAACCTAAAACTAACGCCATAAACTACTTGTTTGGAAAACTAGTGGATGCAATTAATAAGCATAAATATGTTCGTTCATTTAAAAAAAAAATTTTCATAATTTCCCTGATATTAAAAAAAGTGAGAAGCCTGCAAATATAATGTATTAAGTCATTTAGCTGTACATCTCACCCTTCCGGGGCACCTAATATCATGCCCAGGGACTTGGTGGGGTTCGAATTGCCCAGTCTTTAATTGCTTTGTTGTCATTTCGTCGTTTTCTTTTCTTTTTTTGCCTTGTCATTGTTATTTTGGTTTCGACTTATGACTTTGAACACCCTGTTGGTATCATCTGCCTAACTTTATACACTCTTCAAACGTCATTGTGTAGCAACTGTTGATTTAGGACATATATTTAAAAGGGAATGGCGGATACACTTCCTTTAACATCTATTCCAATAACTCAACAGATCTATAAAAAATAACTGTTAGCGGAGCGGGATTACATGCTGTCATCAGAAATAAAAAGTAAATATCAGCCATCATCGTCCTAAATTAAAATCAATAGTAACGTTATGAAAGAAATGATTTAAGCCTCCAAATTGTGAAATTTCCATTGTTTGAAGAAACATTCCATCAGCGCCTTAATACGGTGTATATATCTCTTAGTTGGTGTGATATTTCAGGGCTTGTATTCTCTATCATGATTCACGTGATAGAGGATTGCTGCTCAACAGGAAGTTATTCAACCAAGAGTTCCAAGTCTTGTAGTTAAATCATCCATTCGAGATTTTTACGGACACCATCACGAGTTGGTACACCATTATAAAATATTCGTATCACAGATGATAGCAGATGTGTTTCCTATGTCGTCACTATAACATTCCCTTTTTCTTCCTCGGATGTGTACGACCGAATTAAACTTTCACCGGGTTTGTATTAACATAAACAATACAACGGGTGCCAAATACGAAGCAGATTCTTCTTACCCTTTCGGATAACCTAGGATGACCCCGAGATGTTAATGGGGTTCGTGTTACAAATTCTTTAGTTTGCTATATTTTTGTGTTTGTTTGCTAGATGTTCGTGTTAAAAATTATTAAGTTTGCTATATTTTGTGTTTGTTTACTAGCTATTGTTTTTTGGTTTGACATATTCTTTTTAAACCATGGTGGTGTCAGTTTATTTTCGCATGATACCTTTTGGTATATTTCGCATCGTTGCAATAAAATTTACTTATCGCAGACATGTTATTATTTAATGTTAAAACTGCCAATTGTGTTCATCATAATTCTAAGCTTTAATTAAACCTTTTGTAATGGTAAAGATTATCGGTTATTTCCCTTTCCTGAAATTTTAACAGTCAATAAAAAAAATTGTCCTTTGAATGGTGTCTGATTGAAATCATGCATGCACTAACGTGGTTAAATATTTGTTTTGGTCTACTTTTGAAAAAAATAATATCAGAAATACATGTAATTAAAAATAAAAACAACCTAGTCAATTTCGAAAATATATTCACGACTCTTAACAATAAATTGACAATGGTGGAGTTAAGATTCATTTGATATTGGATTTATTTCCGCATGTACTAACCTAGTGTTTTGTATTGTTTATCATCAACTCTTCATCTCTGTATGTACTGTGTCACCGGATGGGGAACTTTGGAACAACAGGCCGTTTTCCTTTATTGTAAATTGCACTTGAGATATTGTCCTTCCATCAAACATATTGGAAAAACTTACACTTTTCTTTCAGCAAGATTAGTCGTTCGTGAATATCTTCAAATTGTATCTATCAAAAGATCAAACAAAATAACTTAACAATCTTAGAACGGATTTGATTCTTTACTTCATCTTCGACCGGGCATGAACACTACATTTTTAACATAATTTACTCGTATGTTTTCACTCATGGACTGTATTTATGTCAAATAAATTCAAAATTGTCAAAATTTGTTTAAAAATTTATCAAAGGTACCAGACTTACAATTCGATACGAAAGACGCGTGTTATCTACATAAGACTCATCACTGACGCTCAGATAAAAATAATTGAAAAAGTGAAGAGCATAAAGTCATTGCGAATTATTACTATATGAATATATGAGAAGATGTGTTATGAGTTTCAATGAGACAACTCTCCATACAATTTAAAATTTTAAAAAGTAAACCATTAAAGATCAACGTACGGTCTTCAACGCAGAGCCTTTGCTCTAAACGAAAAACAAGCTGTGTATTCCTGCAGTCGTCTGTTTGTACGTTTTATAGTCTTATAATTACATTAGATGTATGTTTCATTATAATACGTTATTCTGATTGGCTAACTAGCAACCTCGCGTTATTCCTTAATCAATTGCATTAAACAATAAAATGCATCATTCATGATGACACGAGGTTACATGATAAAGTAAATTAAATAAAAACTTGATGAAAATCATGTTTTCATTATTCTAACTGTAAAAATGTAATTACAAGTATCGAAGGCTTCTTTTTTAAACTTTATAGGGTTGTAAAAACGTTGACCGTGCGCAATTTTTTAGAATGAAGCGCTTCCTTCATACAAAATGTAATCGGTCAACCTCTATACACCTCAATAAAGTTACTCAATTCTTAAGTGTGGACAAATCGCGCGTCTGGTGTTTTAAATTATAAACCTGGTACCTTTTGATAGCTATTATTTGTGTGTTACTCTGTCCTATATGTTCTCCCATTTATTTGTATTATAGTTCTCTCATGTTATGGTTTCATTTAAATGTTATATTTTACATTGCCATAAAAGCGGGAGTTACATTTTAGTCTTTTGTTCCTGTTAGGTTTCTGTTGTGTCGTAGTTCTTCTCTTATATGTGTTGTGTTTCCCACCGTTATTATTATGTTCAAATTAACAATTTTGGCCAATAGATGACACTGGATTGTCCAAAAACATTGCCTAATAAATATTTTCACACTATATTTGACTCATAACACTAGTACCTAAATAACTGAGTTTTTCTTCTTCCAAATTTATTATATTTTACATTGTATCCTCCAGTTTGATACTTTAAAAATCATGGTGAAAACCAGGGAACATCATGTCAAATTTGAAAAGACTCATGTGCTGATAGAAGCAACTCAATTAAATAGAAAGAGCATCTAAAGCTTTTTCTAGTATTCGACTGACATCCGACCAATAGATGGTGATGTGTGTCTACTCTGGGTTGTATATACCAAAAACTGGACACAGTAGCGGCTCTTTCTTTGAAACTACTAAGTTTTTGAAGTGAGCTTCTACCTTTCTACTTTTCAAATCAACAACTATCCAGTGTCTTTTAGACGTATCCAGCATACATCCGTTGTGTAATTTAGAATATGATCTGATAGTTAAGGGAATTCGATCACTGAATTGATAATGACTTAACATTTGTCAATTGTGCCATCCTTGGAGACACACTTTCCCACATAGGTGACACCCACTTCCACTGATTACCAAGGCGATGGTCGTTTCTAAAACATTTATCGATTATGTCATTCCACGCTAGAATAATTTCAAAAAGAAGAGTCTGTCGAAAAAGGCTCTAACTTTTGACTTTCACAGAAATTTCCCAATAAAATAGTCCCGGTTTGTTGAAAGATCGTGTTCCTATAGTTCCTGGAAATAAACTAAGTCTGCGAGTACCGGTTTTACCTGGAGTAGATCTATTCATATGCTTTGTCGATTCTAAAGTCATCGTAAGACTGTCACGTGACACTTCTACTGAGGGATGATAAACAGCTGAATCAAATGCTATACTTATGCCTGCAAAATGTATAAATATAGACTTGAATTATGGCAATGATATACTCACAACTGATAGTTAATATATACGTTTTACAGGAGATAAACTAGAAATGTTGCTCAGCAAGTTAAAAAAAATATAAAGTATGAAATGCAATTTCTCCAGTCCAATCGGAACAGAAAAAAGTTAAAAACTTCACGTTATTATCACTTTTTTAATGTCTATAAAGTCATGATATTTTTCAAATCTGAAGATTTGTCATGCGTTAGTTTAATAATGCTTCAAAGTCTCTGGTAGACACTTTGTGTTTAATGAAATATAAGAACACTGTATTCTACTCAATACCATGTGACTGCCTACCATTGTTAGACGCTTACAGTTTATGTCGTTATAAAAACAAATACCGTTCCGTTATGGTCTCAAAATATTTTCTTGGAGTGACAGAATACAAGAAATAAAAAAGATTTATTTCAAATTATGATAACATTTTGTTAATGTATTTCTGAGAACATGTATAATATCGGTTATTTCTTTATACATCAATTCAAATTGTAAGAACAAAACAAAATTTTCGGGCATTTTATTAAAAGAAAATGATCAAGTACACTTTTTCACTAGACAACACATGAAAGCTATTAATATAAAGTAAAATCACAAAAATACTGACCTTAGAGGAAAATCTAATCAGAAAGTCCATAATCACATGGCAAAATCAAATAACAAAACACATCACAAACGATTAGACAAGAACTGTCACATTTCTGACTTGGTCCAGGCATTTTCAAATGTAGAAAATGGTGGATTAAACCTGCTTTTATAGCGCTAGCCCTCTCACTTTGATAAAAGTCTCATCTAATTCCGTAATAATTACAATGATGTGTGAACTAAACAGACATAATAAATAAAATAGTCAAAATATGGGTACAGCAGTCATCATCGTGTAACAATTTTAAAAGGAGCAATTTAAAATAACACAAAAACATCTATCTACAAACACAATCATTGATTCGCGTGTCTGACGTTAGAAAATTTTATACGTCACTTAAATTTGTCGTTCAATGTATCTACAAACAATTTTAAACTTTCAAATAGGCAATACAGGGTAAAAAAATCAAAAGAATATAAGAATCAATTTCAGAAGTAGACCAAGATTTAAAATAGTCCAAAAGTTATATAGAATTTATAAGAATCCACAAATAGCTAAGTCCACTACTCGATCGGATAATTTTGACGTTTGCGGTTCAAGTATTTTGTAATTCATAATAGAAATATATTATGATGACATAAAATAGAAAAATATCATACTAACGGGATCTTTTTAAAGGGACATAATCGCGTTATAAGAACCAACGAACTTTAGTATGACGATATTAATGATAACACATGAAAATCATAATACCAATTATAACAATTAAATGCTACTAGTTTTAATAAAAATCAGATGTTTCAAGACGGTAAGAGCCATTATTTCCTAAAACTAATAGATATGTGTAGAATATACACCCACGAATTGCCCTTCATACACTGGATATCAACTTTAAAAATCATTTATTTATAACAGTTTAGTCTTATTTCTTCCATAAATCGTGATTTAGAAATTTCTACTATTATCAATATATAAAAAATTGCATAAGCCATTTCAAATTATTCTGATTCTAGTTAAAGGAGGTTTTTTTTCTGGGCACTTAAAAGATTGGAAGGAAAGTCCATTATCGCTGACAACGATCAAATATAGAAGATTATTGTAAATTGTTATCAAATATACCAGGATTATATTTTAGTACGCCAGACGCGCGTTTCGTCTACATAAGACTCATTAGTGACGCTCAAATTGAAATATTTATAAACCCAAACAAGTACAAAATTGAAGAGCATTGAGGATAAAAAAAATCCAAAAAGTTGTGCCAAAAACGTAACGCATTGATTTTCTTTTTAAAATCTGGCATATTGTTGTCGGTGTAACACAATGTTGCTATTTATAGATATACTTTACTTTCTATCCGTGTTAACCTAATCGTTGGCAGAGAATATATGAATGCATCTTGTAAAGACTCATCTACAAGTGATATGATAGCCTTTACAAGTGGGGTTTTATCAGGTATATTACGACATTTAATTCGGTAAAACACTTTATGTGTAAGGAAATATTTGTTTTTAGTCCAGACATTTGCCTTGGATTTTTTATAATAACTTATAAAGTGTATGGTGTTTGTTTTATTTTTGATACTGTATGTCAGCGCATTTAATCATTATATATATGCTACCGTTAAAATTTTAAATAGACGTCATATATCACAAATCTCTTCAATAATTGTTCGTCACACTATAATATCGACTTTATCAAGACATGGTTGATATAACAATGGAAACATATGATTGGTGTAAAGTGTTTATAGCTTTCCTGTACATGCTATGCCCGATTGTTGCATTGGTATATTTTTGGAAGAGTTTAAGTAAATGAGGCATTTACGTGGCACGCACTCTACACGAGGCATTGGATTTGACGTTCCTGTTCTAACCCGTCGTGATGTGTATTTATACATCCTGCACAATCAAACAGCCGCCACACTGCAGGCAAATTTTTATTGCTAACCGGCAATAGTCCAGGAATGCCAAAATATCTATATCTCATTATTTTAATATACTTAAATTTGATTAAGATTTGTGATACAAATTACAACCATTTGCATCCTCTGCAATTTTCATTTTTTTCGTTTTGCTAAAAAGAAAGAAGATAATTCGTTCATATATACACGTTGAATGTCTCATTGTGAAGTAGGGATGTACAACAGCATAAAGCGTGGTTCTTTTTCTTGTTTTTTTTTTATTCATGTACTGAATTAGAGTCAAATAAAGGCAAGAGTAGTAAACCGCTGTTCGAAGTTTATAAATCGATTGAATGTCTCATTGTGAAGTAGGGATGTACAACAGCATAAAGCGTGGTTCTTTTTCTTGTTTTTTTTTTATTCATGTACTGAATTAGAGTCAAATAAAGGCAAGAGTAGTAAACCGCTGTTCGAAGTTTATAAATCGATTGAGAAAAAAACCAACCCGGGTTACAAACGAAAACTGATGGACACGCATCAAATATGAGAGAACTACGACACAACAATAAAATGTAACACACACAGAAACGAACTATAATATAACAATGGCCATTTTTCTGACTCGGTACAGGACATTTTAAGTAAAACAAATGGTGGTTTAAACCTGATTTGGTGGCATGCCAAACCTCCCACTTTAATGGCAATGTTAAATATAACATTAAAATAACAACATTACATGACAGGACTACAATACAAATACATAGGAGAAAATATAGGACAGAGAAACACACAAATAATAGCTAACAAAAGGTACCAGGTTTAAAAAAAAATTAAAAACGCCAGACGTGCGCCTCGTTTGAAAGCAAAAACAGGTACAAGGTTGAATAGCACTTAGGACCGAAAGTTCCAAAAAAATATGTGACCAATACGGTTTGTCTGCCTGGATTAAAAACGGATACATTACATAACACAACATAAATAGAGGTCGGTCATTTACAAACGTATCAATCGTATCGTATACGTTGACGTATCCGCATCTGCAGATATATATAAAAATATTATGTGATCCCGAGCTTATAAGTTAGACCATGCTTCTTTAAAAAAAAAGTAATTGGAATCTCTTTGAAACGTTTCAATCAAACATATACACTTTCAATATTTGTGATAGTGGTGTTCTGTAAAACAAAATATAGGGGATTCTATCAACTACATTTTTAGTACTTTAACATGCCCTTAAAAAGGAGCCAATATAGGACAGGTACACGAATATCGTACACAATCCTTTAATAATCTAGTTAAAAAAATCAAGATCTTACATGAATAAACACAAAAAAATCAAATGGACTACTCATACACATGTAAGGAACTTTGAATATTGTTCATTTGCGATTTTATCATTAAAGGTAATAGAAAAGTACTGAGTATCACTCTATATGTCAATTAACCATTTGGTTCTACGTGAGCACAAGTTCATACACAAACAAACGATTTTTACCGTATTTACTCCTACCATGCCTGTAAACTGTTCCAACTATCCGAAACATCTTTTAAAGTTGGGTTACATGTTTCACAGAAACTCGATATTTCCTAATTGTTTTGTAAATTTCTGCATTATAAATTAATCAGTCGCCCATTTGCATTATTGAAAGTACATACAATAAAAGCTCAGGATCACATACTGTTTTTATGTATTTCTGCAGATGCGGATACGTCAACGTATATTGATACGGCTGATGCGTCTTTAAATGACCGACCTCTAATACCAGCACATACACATACACAGCCGAATTAGCCATAGCCAGTTCAACGCACAAAGTGACGTCACATTTGAATTTCTCAAAAATAATATATATAATTAGGATAAAGTTCCAAGATTAGATTTGTAAGACTTATTTAACATTTATTTATAACAATGAAAATTAAAATACTACTTTATATCAAATTATGGTGGTAATTATATTACGTACTGTATTATTTATATATGTTAGTGTCGGTCAAGGATGGATATCCCACATCTTTTGTTTTCTATGTTAATGATTTGTGAAACATCGAGCTTTATAGAAAATAAAGTTCACGAAGTTTATGAGTAAGTTTTTATTATTAGTTCTCACCAAAAGGTCACGGAGTAAAGACGACAAAACATAAGTGAGAACAGTTAAACTAACTGTATACAAGAATGCTCGCAATAATAAAGGAGAGCGAACTTCCTTGTAATCATAAGCGTGCACGATTTTTCCACTTCTTACCCTATTGTTTGTTAAGTCAAGAACAATACCCGTTGTTTTATTTTATAATAAGAAAGAAAGAAAATTGTACATACATTCAGAGATGTATTTATCGTTACAACAACAGTATGGATTTTCAACAACGATCAAGACAAGCTAATTTTACAACGTGTGAAAACAACACAGAAAGACATGGAGATAAAAACATACCTGATAATAGTTACCAAAACCTTGTTAGAATTGAATCACTGAATGAAGACAATATATATGAGGTTATTCAAGAAGCAACTGCCAGCAGTACCGAAAGGAATAAATTGAAGAATGAAAACACCACTACATGGAAAATTTTAGCCTTACTTTTTAGCTCACCTGGCCCAAAGGGCCAAATGAGCTTTTCTCATCACTTTGCATCCGGCCTCCGTCGTCCTGCGTCCGGCGTTAGCTTTTACAAAAATCTTCTCCTCTGAAACTACTGGGCCAAATTTAACCAAACTTGGCCACAATCATCATTGGGTATCTAGTTTAAAAATTGTGTCCGGTGACCTGGCCAACCAACCAAGATGGCCGCCATGGCTAAAAATAGAACATAGGCGTAAAATGCAGTTTTTAGCTTATAACTCAAAAACCAAAGCATTTAGAGCAAATCTGACAGTGATAAAATTGTTTATCAGGTTAAGATCTATCTGATCTGATATTTTCAGATGAATCCGACATTCCGTTGTTAGTTTGCTGCCCCTGAATTGGTAATTTTAAGGAAATTTTGCTGTTTTTAGTTATTATCTTGAATATTATTATAGATAGAGATAAACCTTAAACAGCAATAATGTTCAACAAAGTAAGATCTACAAATAAGTCAACATGACCAAAATGGTCAGTTGACCACTTTAGGAGTTATTGCCCTTTATAGTCAATTTTTAACAATTTTTCGTAAATCTTAGTAATTTTTTAGAAAAATCTTCTCATCTGAAACTGCTGGGCCAAGTTAATCCAAACTTGGCCACAATCATCTTTGGGGTATCTAGTTTAAAAATTGTGTCCGGTGACCCGGCCAACCAGCCAAGATGGCCGCCATGGCTAAAAATAGAACATAGGGGTAAAATGCAGTTTTTGGCTTATAACTCAAAAACCAAAGCATTTAGAGCAAATCTGACAGGAAGTAAAATTGTTGATCAGGTCAAGATCTATCTGCCCTGGAATTTTAAGATGAATTGGATCATTGGTTGTTAGGTTGCTGATCCTGAATTGGAAATTTTGAGGAAAGTTTGCTGTTTTTTTGTTATTATCTTGAATATTGTTATAGATAGAGATAAACTGTAAACAGCAATAATGTACAGCAAAGTAAGAACTAAAAATAAGTCAACATGACCAAAATAGTTAGGAGTTATTGCCCTTCATAGTCAGTTTTTAACAATTTTCATAATATTTGTAGATTTTCACTAACATTTTCCACAGAAACTACTGTTATAGATAGAGATAATTGTAAGCAGCAAAAATGTTTAGTAAAGTAAGATCTACAAAAACATCACCATCACCGAAACACAATTTTGTCATGAATCCATCTGTGTACAATATTTAACATTAACATAGACCAAGGTGAGCGACACAGGCTCTTTAGAGCCTCTAGTTTGTATGAGTACTGTCATATTGGTAGGTGCGGTAGCATACCTCTGGGCAAAAATACTATCTCGTGACTCGTGTTTATCTCCAGCTGAAAATCAAACAGGACTCGATCCAGATTTTAGATGCAAATGCAAAAACGACTTTTCCGAACGATGTTGTGAAATAACGCCATGGGACAGAATTATTAGCGAGAACAGAAAATCTTGCCTTTCTGACGGAAATATGACATTATCTGTTAACAATTCAAAACAGGATCAAAAGCCAGCTGACTGTAAGTCTGTTTGTGCTTCGTTTCTAAGTATAAATAACGGATATTGTGTAGAAGTGATCGGAGACTACAAGCATATTTGTATCATATCGTGCCTACAGAACTGGATATTCAACAATGCGACATTTTCATGCTATTGGATAGACACTAGAAAAGCGAATTGGAGTTCTGCGAATGAAATGTGCCAATCAAAAGTGGCAAGTCTCATTAACATTCAAACTCTGGATGAAATTAAATGTCTCGAACAATTTTTAAAATTAATGAAGATGTATAGGTAGGTGGACGTTGGGTTAACAACCAGTAGCGATGGCACAGTACAGAGTATAATTACACTATCGACAATCTGTCTTATTTATGGACTCAAAATGAACCCGCATCATTCGGAAGTGACAAATGCGTACAACTCTGGAAAAGAACCGACAATTTTCTCCTAGACGATACAACATGCTCTGAGAAGAAGCCATTTATTTGCAAAACTACAAATCTTCCACAAATATGAAAACTAACGCTATAAACCACTATTTTTGGAAAACTAGTGGATACAGTTAATAAGCATACGTATATTATGTTTCGTTCATTTTAAAGAAAGGTTAGGCTAAAAGATGATAACTATATTTTCTTTTGTTTTCGTGGTTTCTCTGAAATAAATAAAAATGAAGAGCTTGCAAACAATAAGTTATCTAAATGTACATCTAACCCTTGACCTGCGATTCACCGTGGTTTTTGATGGGCTTCGTATTGCCTAGTCTTTTGTTTGCGTTGTTGTGTTTTGTGAACTATTGATATTTTGTGTACTACTAGTATTTTATGGTTTTGGTACATGTATCTTCTGCCTCTCTTTTAAAGGCTCTTCAAAGTCCTTTTGAAGGGATTGTTGATTGAAAATATATATTTGAAGGGTAATAGCGGATAAACTTCGTGTAACATCCGTTCCAATATCTAAAAACATCTATAAAAAATAATAAGTTAGCGGAGCGGGTAACGTATAATCATCAGAAATTAAAACTAACTATCAGCCATTAACGTCCTAAATAAACATCAACAATAAAGTAATGAATACGGAAAACACATTCAGTCACGTTTGTATGACGTGTTTTAACAAATAATTGGCATTCCCATGAAGTTAACAAAACAAGAGTTCCAAGTCTTGTAGTTGAAATCATCCCTTCGTTAATTTTACGGACATCATCACGAGTTGATTTACCGTTATTGAATATCTGTTTCACAGATGATAGCGGATATTTTCTCTATGTCGTAACTACAGTCCCCCTTTAATCCCGAATGATATCTACCGAATTCAGCTTATTACAGGATTTGTACTAACATGAACAACATGATGAGTGCAACGCAGAGCAGAATCGACTAAACCTTCTGGAGCACCTGAGATCTCCCAGAATTTTTTGGGGTTCATGTAGTTTGGTCTTTAGTTTTTCTATGTTGTGTTTTTTATGTACTATAATTTGTTTTTTTGTTGGTAATTTTATATTTAAGCCATGGCGCTGTCAATATATATAAGAACATGTGCCATGAGTGCCAATATGACAACTCTCCGTCCAAGTCACAACTTGTTAAAGGAAACCATTAACATAGGTCTTCAACATGGACCCGGGATTCACACCGAACAGCAGGTATAGAGGACCCCAAACCATTCAAACGGGAAAACAAAAGGTATAAGCTATATAAATTATAAAACGAGAACCGCGAAACACTTATGAACCATATCAACAAACGACAACTACTGAACGTCAGTTTATTTTCGACTTATGAGTTTGAATGTCCCTTTTGCATCTTTCGCCTTTTTTTATTGATTTGTGACATAGAAATTAATATTGAATAAGATCAATAACACGACATTAACTAGAGGATTTCAGGTGAACTGCATGAAAGACAAGGTAAGCAGCTCCTGTTCTATTATAAAGCATGCTCCTCATGATAATGGATCATTTATATCATGAAACATTGCAATTACATTTACTCTCCGTCCACATATAAACATTTTATGTTAAAACTGAAAATTGGTCATATCGTGATTCTGAGCCATAATTATTTTGTAAAGGAAAGGATTGCCGGTTATTTCATTTTTCATAAAGTCCATAATAAAAAGTGTCTCTTGCTTTATGTGTGATATTTAAAATGATGCATGCACCGACAGGGTCTACTTTTGGAGAAAAAAATCAGAAATACATGAATTTGAAATTGAAAAAAAAACGAAACTATTAAATGTTGATAACCTTTTTACGATCCTTGACAATAAATTAGCAATGGTGGAGTTAATATTCATTTGATATTGGTATTTTCCGCATGTACTTACCTAGTGTTTTGTATTGTTATCATCAATTCTTTATCTCTCTATTTATTGTGTCGTCGGATGGAGCACTTTAGAGCAACAGGCCGTTTTCTCTTATTGCAATTTGCACTTGAGATATTGTCATTCCATCAAACAGATTGGAAAAGCTTACACTGATCTCTCAGTAGGATTAGTCGTTCGTGAATATAATATCGCTTTAGATAATGTTGGAGTTGAAATTCATATTGATAAAAACCTATCATGGTCAATTCAAATTGATAAAATATGCGAAACTATTTCAACCAGAATATATTTGTTAAAAAGGTTGAAACGTTATTTCCCATTAAAGGGTATTATTCTTTTTTACAATAGCTATATATTACCCATTATTGACTACTGTTGTACAATATGGGGTCTTACCACGCACATTAATTTGGAGAGGATACATAAGCTTCAAAAACGTGCTGCAAGATTACTTTTTTCTGTTTCTTTTGAATTTCCATCAACAATAATGTTTACAAAACTTGCATATTTACGAGAATACACTATTTTCAAGTTGTGTTAATGTTTAAATGTATGAATGGTCTAGAACCTGATTATCTATCTTGTGCTGATCTTTATAATTATTGTCTGAGGTCGACAACATCTGGACTTCTTCCTGTACCAAGACCTAATTCTGATTTTTTAAAAAGAACATTAAAATATTCATTCTGGTCTTATTACCTGGAGTAATTTACCAAATAATGTTAAAGAAATAGATAATTTGATACATTTAAGACCAACTGTTCAAACTATTTTCTAATTGAACAGAATAAAGATGCACGAAACTTATGTTTGTTTTCTTCTTCTACTGAATGCATATGTACTTATTCAATATTTAAGCTGCTATATTTAACTGTATTATGTATTTTATTTTGTATGTCTTTTTTTTCCTTTTCTATTTGTATTAATAGTTTTTGAAGGCCTCATGGAAGATTAACATGTAATTATTAAATGTGTTACCTTCGTTAAATAGAGAATTTTATTATTATTATTATAATATCTTCAAATAATATCTTATTAAAAATGCCTTCAAAAACAACCTTACAATCTGTAAACAGATCTGTTTCCCCGACTGGGACTGGTACCTGTATTTTTCACTTCGTGGTTTCTACGTATACTTTATGTTTCCACGGACTGTCATTCTGTCAATCAAATTTAAAATTGCAAAAATTTGTTTTCCGTTTATGCACATTTTTACTAAATTGTTTACTTCTGCCGTCGTCCGATTGTATGTTTTATATTAGTTTCACATTTTTCTCCTTCTACAGAACTAAATGACTTTTTTGAAATTGATAGTAAAAAACTAAATTCCCCAAAAAATATTCAGTAATGAATGACATGCCTTCTTTCTTTTGTAGAAGAACTAGGAGGTCTATGGATTAAATGAAACGATATATTACGTTTATATAATGCTGAAAACTACAATTTTGAGAGAAGATTTTTATTGGATTGTCAACAAATATTGCCTGATACATATATACTAAATCGGTATTTCCTATCAAAAATATTATTTGAACAAAAGCGTGTTTCTTCCTGTTAGATATTTTAAAGAATCGAATTGCAAACCTGGAAACGACATCATGTAAAATTTTAAAAGTTTCGAGCCATCATATCTATTTAAAGAATTACTGTAATATTTTTTCTGTCTATGAAGAAATAACATAAACAATTGGGTGCACACTGAATAAAGCGCGTAGCGGATTATTTAACAGTGTGCACCACATTTTTTTTTATGTTATTTCGAATAGACAGAAAAAATATTACAGTAATTCTTTAAAAAGACATGACTAAATTATGTCTATGGGCTCATAACAAAATAACGTCAGCCAACCAGAAGACGCGTTACATCCAAAATTAAATTATAAATAAAAAGTGCTCATTTGTTGATAGAGGCAACACAGCTAAATAGAAAGAGCATCTAAAGCTTCCTCTGGTATGCGACTGACATCCGACCCATAGAATATTTCCATGGTAATATGTGTCTGTTCTGGGTTGTATATACCAAAGACTGGCCACAATGGGGGCTCTGTCGGTGAAACTACTAAGTTTTTGAAGTGAGCTACTACCTTTCTACTTTTTAAATCAACAATTATCCAGTGTCTTTTAGACGTATCCAGCAAAAATCCGTAATGTAATTTAGAATATGATCTGATGGCTAAGGGAATTCGATCACTGAAAGGATAATGACTTAACATTTGTCCATTATGCCATCCATGAAGACACACTTTCCCACATAGGTGACACCCACTTCCACTGATTACCCAGGCAAACGGACTACGGTCGTTTCTAAAACTTTTATCGATTACGTCATTCCTTGCTAGACCAATCTCAAATAGAACTGTCCGTCGAATTAGGCGCAAGATTTTGAATTTAACGGAAATTTCCCAATAAAACAGACCCGGTTTGTTGAAGGATCGTGTTCCTATAGTTCCTGGAAATAAACGAAGTCTGCGAGTTCCGGATTTCCCAGGAGTAGAGCCATATATTTGCTTTGTCGATTTTAAAGCCATCGTAAGACTGTCACGTGAAACTTCTACTGAGGGATGAGAAACAGCTGCATCAAATGCTATACTTATGCCTGAAAAATGCATTAATATAGACTTAGATAGTGAAAATAATACACACACTGTTTAAGTTAATTTACCTTTTTGTATTGTGGCAATCATATACAGAATTTCTAGTTTATTTACCTTTCAAAGGAGACAAACAGGAAATATTTTCCAAGAAACATAAAGGTACATAATTCATTTATCAACAGTGAAGGTTTTTATTCTCTCGCTTTTTCTTTCTTTTTATAATTGTATTCTACTTTTATGAGGTCAGGACTTTTTTAAATCTAAAGATCAGCCATGTGTGTTGAGAAAGGCAACCGTTTGTTCTGCAGAGAAAAATATTGAATTTAAAATGGAGATTCTTGAGTTTGATATTATATTAAATCTTCCTAAATGAACGGACGGATAAAAGACAATACTGCATATAAATCAAAACACTACTTCATGTTTTCCCAATCAAGTTCCACTAAAGGAATATATGTTCAATGTATTCGACTCAATATCGTGAGACTGTCTCTAGTTGTAAGTAACTTACAGTTTACGTCGTTATACAACAAATTCCGCTCCGTTATTGTCTCAGAATATTTTCTTGTAGTGAAATCTAAAAATAAGAAAAATTTCCAACCTTTACTGAGACTAATAGATATGGGTACAATATAAACTCACAAATAATACGCGCGTATAAGCCTTCATACAATAGATATCAACTTTAAAAATGCATAAATCTCAAATGCATTTAAACAGTCACTTCGTTTAGGATTTTTGGAATGCTTATTATTTTCTTGATTTGAGTTGCGTTGAATTTGCTTCGTGTAAATAGATGTTGGGCTTTTTTCAAAGACTAATGGCACGTGCTCCTACGAATAGAACGTGTCGAAAAGTTGTCCTAAATATAAATCCTTATAGTAGTAGTCTTGTTTTATAAAACTTATTATTTTCCATACATCATGATTTTGAAGTTTCCATTTTTATCAAATATATAGAAAATTTGCATAAGCCTTTAAAATGGACAATTATTCTGATTCTAGTTATAGAAAGTCTTATGACTGGGCACTTAAAAGATCGGAATAAATTCAATTATCCCTGACAAAGACCAAACATAGAAATTAATAATTGAGAATTTATTATTTTTTTCCTATTAATTTCTGTCACATTGATACCAGTTAATAACGCGAGTATTAATAGATTTACTTTACTTACTATCCGTGTGATCTCTGGCAGAATATAACGGTGCATCTTGTAAAGATTCATCTGCAAGTGATATGAAAGCCTAGACTGGTGGCGTTTTATTTAGATACGTTATGACATATAATCCGGTTAAACACTTTATGTTAATGAAACTATTTGTTCTAAGTCATGCATATCTGATAAGTCGAGGAATGCTAACAATAAAGAGACTATTTATTTTCATACTTTAAATGACACAATTATATTATATTTCTACATGTGTGAGTTTAACATTCTGACGTACTTGGTCTTTATGCCGTTTTGTGCTTTTTTGTTACATATATTTTTTTAGTGATTGGGATTGTAATATATTGTTGACTGCTGTATTTTATACATTTTTCATGTTTTTACCTATTATGTCTGCTTGTTTGGTTTACTCACCGTTGGCAATATAATGGAATGTGTTGCGACTTTCATACAAGTGAGAGGTTTAGCCAGCTATAAAACCAGGTTCAATCTACCATTTTCTATATAAGAAAATGTCTGTACCATGTCAGGAATATGACGGTTGTTATCCTTTCGTTTGATGTGTTTGAACTTTTGACTTTGCCATTTGATTTGGGACTTTCCGTTTTGAATTTTCTTCGGAGTTAAGTATCTATATGATTTTACTATTTTCTAAAATGTATATCCCCTATCCTTCTAATATACTGAAAGTGAATGTAATTGTTACTGGATTTTCAAACTTACCTAAAACAGTCAGACGTGAAGGTGGTTTTGTCGCTACAATACCTGTAAATAAAGTATTTCACGTTAACTGTGGTCCTACTATACGTACATGCGCAGAAACGCTTCCGGACGATAGGTTCTTAGAGCAATTCAGATAATATTTTCTTGATTCAATTAGTTAACTCGTCTAATGACATTTTAAAAATAAAGAGAAATCAACCTGATAACTCACTTATTGTACACTTTCATATAAAAAGGTTTTTGAAGAGTGAAATTACAATAAATATATTTATTAGGTGGCCTAAGAAATATACCTTTAAAAGTTCTTGGTGTCCCACGATACAAAATATCATCTGAAAGTAAAACATGAACATCATTTCACATAAGCTGAATAGAAAATATACACAATAAATATTAAATATTTTTGTGATTTATTAATTGCATAAGGACTGGTTATAGTGTTTTCAACGGCGAGAACATCATTTATTTTGTTGTTACATTACAATGGTATTCAAAATATTGATTGAATGAACATTTGTTTTTACAAAAAGTCATGTTGTTTCATTTGGCCACTTGACTTGGTAAGTACCAAACATAGATGAATGTGCTATTTAAGCATTTTCAAAATTGTTATTAACTAGCGACGAGGACAAATGGGTGTTCAGCCATACGCATACCGTGCATATACATGTAGTATATTAGTATCAATCTTAATGAATACAATTTCAATGCGGTGAGGGATTTTTATACTAGGATGTATATTCCGTATAAAATATGTGTTGTCGTACTAAAAGAAAATATCCGACAAAAAAACATAATGGTATTTGTAGGATAGCATGACGAATATCAGCTACTTTAGTTAAATGATTACCTGACTTTGCTGAACGTGATGACATCAAAGCAGAAATTCTTGGTGATGACATTGACGACAACATCCCTGACAAAATAAAGTAGAAAATGTTACCAACTGATGTACATGTGTCTTTTTCAGAACCGCAAGAATAAAAAAAGAAAACTAAATGGTTCAAAAAATAAAAACGTCAATGCAGAGTAAATTTCGAAGAGAAACAACACCAGCTAACAAATGAGAAACAAAATAGGCATCTACTTTAACAGGTAAAAAGTGATATAGTGCCCATAGGGAAAAAAATTTGCTTTTTGATCTCAGCAGAAAATGTAAGTGATTGGACCAACGTCCTCCACACTCAAGGTGAGAACACAACTATAACACCAACGATGCGCTTGTCCAATCTAAATGTGTCACGCGTCAAAATAAGTGTACTTTAACACTCTACTCTACTGATGTGTTCACTGTAATATTCTGAGATGTTGAAGCATAGTTCAAGCAATAGTTGTTGCAGTTTTGTATGCATGTAATACTAGTAGTTGCTGCCAGTTTTTCAAAAAATAAATATACGCCGAATTCAAGATTTGAACAAATCAAATCAAATTAAAGTCTACAAAATCATTTTGAAGATATATTTTCTATCTTTTGTCATCGAAACTTTAATCAATGGATCTGTTGAAAGAAAAAAAAGAACGGAAAATAATTAATGACAACCAATGGCATGTAAATTATACAAGTGATCCTCAATTTCTTTTAAGCTGTAATAAGGAGTGCTTTAATTCGTTAATATTGTCAATAAATATAGTTTTCAAATAAACATGTGTTTATCAAAGAATTCGTCAAAACTTCATGTTTTTGTCTTAAGATTACCTGTAGTCATTCTTGAAATACTTCTGGAAGGCATGTCACCTAATTCAAAGAGAATAAAGTTAAACTCTTTACAAATATTTTATGTGTTTTAGTATCTTCATTTGCAAAATAAAATACTCAATAAGCGCAAATACATGATCATTATCGGTTTTCATGAAGTTTAATCTAAAAAAAATGTCACACTTATATCTTAAATTGTAGACTAGTAATTTCGTGAACTTTTACCTTTCCAATAATTCTAATGTTCAAAAACTTATTATTTTACAATACTAAGTTACCTGTATATAGCCTTGGAGAACTCCTAAAAGAATGTTTTCCTGCAAATAAAAATTTTCAAAATAAGTTCAATAAGCAATTTATGATATGCAACCAAATGATATTTCAGCAATATTCGTCCAATTCCTGCAGCTCAGGAGGGCCCAATGTCACTTTCTGTTACGTTATTTATCTTTCGTTTGCTTGCTTGTTTGCAGCTATCATTTAACCGGAAACCAAGTGTAGTGCTTTCTTATCTACTAAAATATCTAGTACATGAAATAGAAGATACTACATCATTCACATTAATAGATGCATTGAAATAAGCTACATTGATAACTTACTTTTATTGTAGGAATATTGTCCTAACGCGCTGAATTTGTATCCTGCTGTATTTATACATTTCCCATTTACCAGCACATGCGCAGTATATTTTCCTGGTTTTGGAGCAATGAAGTATACTTTGTACGTCCCATCCTTGTCCGTATAATCTTCTGCGTGAGGGCGTAGTATGTCATTGTCTGGGTCTAATATCTCTATACTAATATCTGCAGTCGCTATATATAAAATTGTTAATGATTTTACTTGGAGTATGGCAGAAATATGAAGTCTTATTTACTCTGAGTCGAAGGGTTTAAGGACAACATTTCGTAAGTATTGCAGATGTGATTTAAAATTACTTTACGAAAAACTGAATTAAAAAAAGAAAGGGCTACTTTGTCAAAAAATAATCATATATTGAAAGAATATTTTTGTTTCAACAGAAAGTTTATGCACATCAGTAAAAACAAGATTCCTTGTAGATATATAGAACATTAAAATCGCAAATTAAGGTATTATTAAGGTTCAAAAGCCCTCAGGAAAACTTAACCTAATATATGAATTTGGCTATTTCTTTAAGTTCCCTTGTTCAAATAGCTCCTATCTTTTCTTTGTATTAGTACATCCCAGGAATTCAAACTTTGATGCTAGAGTGTTTCTGATAAAGGTTAATACTTCAAAGGGCTTTGGATGCACGAATATCATAAAAGTTGGGATTTTTTTAAATTTTCAAAATCAATGCATTTTACGAACGGTGTTAATGAGTCTTACCATCGTAGATTGGGATGAGTTCATCGTTATAAAGTCTTATTGTGAGGACAATCTTTTCCTCATCTACTGCAGCGTCACTTGGTACAACAACTGTGTTTGGAATACAGATGGCTATCGATGTAGGTTTCTTAAACAAGTCTTTTGACCGTCTAGTATCCATCTTTGTGGTTGAAGATTGAAGCTTATTTCTGTATTCCTAAATGTTTTAATATTCTAGTATATTTTTAGATGTTATATTTGATTAAAAAAAGCTTTCTTCAATAAAATTAACCATTGCTCCTTTTTATCATAGATACATCTGCTTAGAATATATGCTTTCCAATAATTGTGTAAACCAAAGTTTTCATTCATTATCATTCATTAATATAAAATCGGGTTTTTTTAAGACTGTGTAAACTTAAACTTTGTGCATATCGTTTAACGTTACTTGCTTCAATTTTGTATTCAGCTTTGCTGTTGGTAAACTAAAAGTAACAACAACAATAGCTCTTAATCATTAAACATACATTTCATTTTAAGTTTTACACCTGTTTTACCTGTAAATGTGAGGAGTTTAGATAAATAAACAAATTTAACGAACTTACCCTGTACATATAAATTGCGTCGTAAAATGCATGTGTCAGTTATAACGAAGGAGTCGATAGGCTAGTACAAAATAATGCTCTACAAAAAAATAAACCAAGATACAATGTTGATATATTTTTAACGTTTTTTAATTTTCAGGAACTTTGTATGATTCACAAAATAAAAAAAGGAAAGAATTCATTCATTGTTTTAATCATATTTATTGAAATTGTCATAATATTTTGATTGTTAAATTCGTGATTTTTTTTAAATCAAATAATCACCAATACATATAGAAAAAAAATTAATAACAAATTATTTATTTAAAAACACACCGACAATAAATTAAACATACCACGATAAGAATTTTAAGAAATTTCTTCTGATTGAAAATTCTGATTCTCCTTTTTTAATGTTTCACTCTTAACTTTAAAAAACAAAGGATATTGAAATCAATACACAAAAAACCTTATAACGTATTATTTAAAATCAAGATAGTCAACAAAGATCCCAAATACCTTCACTTTTTGTTGTTTTTGAGGCGTAAAAGTATAGTTTGTGATTCCTTTCAGCGTAACAATAGCCTTAATAGCAACGTGAAATTGATACATGGAAATCGAACACGAAAAGTAAAACAAAAATTTTTTGGGCAAGAATCTAGATCGTCATTTCTTATTACAGAACTATCTACAAAGGTAGGTGATCGAGAGAGTGCATTAACGTCTTTTACTTACAAAACTGTTAATAACTTATTGTTTATTTTCTTTATTACCAATAAACTGGCCTGAGAAAATTTACAAGATACCTTTATTTTGAGTGCATTGATATGAAATTTTTTAAATGCAATATTTGATTTCAGTACTAACACTCGTTGATGCCATTTTGTATGCTGTAACTTAGTTTTATTAGACGCATATATTATATATCGTTTTATCTCAAGAAAAGTTTACCATATATTTATAAAAGGTATCTTGCTACTCTTATGACTATTTTTTTTTAAATTGTGTAGCCTCAAGTTTAATGCTTTGACTTTTTATAGCATCTTCCTATCACAAAGTTTATCTAGAAAAGCCCATCGGATGCACAAAATTCATTGTTTTCCTTGTTACCTGTTTTTTTCTCTTTGCTTTGATTAGCAGACTTTTTGCGTCTATTCTGTCATTATACCATTATTGTGAAAAATAGCCATATATTTTCAAGAAAATTTTAGATTTAATGAAGGTTTTGTCTACATGAACAAATTAGATATAAGTATATATTGTTTTACTTGTTTATTTCTACAAAGGTCAAAATGTCAACAGGCACTTACCATCCGGTGATGACACAACCATTTCGTGTACAAAGTAAAACTTCCATCCGGCCACAAATAGAGCATGTCCGACAGAAGTTTCTTGAATGCTATGTCTGTAATGAGGATTTTAATGAGACTGACCATATACCTAGAACTTTACCTTGTCTACATTGTGTTTGTGAAGTTTGCATGGAATCTCTGAAAACACGCGATTCTGTAGTGTGTCCAGAATGCAATGAATCGCATCCGGTTCCAAACGGAGATGTTAAAAATTTTGAAAAAGATGGTTGCAGGGGATATCTTGTTAATTATTTACAGGTACAAGCGAACGAAACTGCAATAACATGCGATGAATGCTCAAATAAACGACGCGGGACACATCGATGTAAAGAGTGTTCACAATTTCTTTGCAATGACTGTACCGATGCCCACATGAAGACAAAAGTCACTAAGAGACATGAAATAACAAACGTTAACGATCTCAAGGACTGCACGATAGAAGAACTACAAGCCATCCAACGTTGTTCAGTCAAAGGTCATGAAGATCAACAGTTCCAATATTACTGTGTTTCGAACACTTGTGATAAACCGGTCTGTGCTCTTTGTGCTGTCCAGTTCCATTCAGAAAGTAAAGGACACAAGCTACGGACTCTGATGGATGTATATCTGGAAACAAAAAGAACTGTAGATACTTTGGTGTCAGAGGTGAAACACAAACAACTGACGGCTGAGGACACGTTGAATATTGTGGATGGAATAATCGCCAACCTTGACGAAGTTCAAGAAAAAATAGTGGAAGATGTTGAAGTGGCTTTCGGACAATGTCAAAAGAAATTAGAAGAACGAAAAGAAGAAGTAAAAAACGAGCTGTTGAATGCAGTAAGCGTAAAGAAAAAACGTCTTCAAGATCAGTTAAGCTCTCTCAATTTCCACAAAGGAAACCTGGATGACTCTAACGAATTCGCAACATGTGTGTCAACATATGCTACCCCTTCAGAGTTTATGAACTTCAAAGATAAAGTAATTGATAGGTTGAAAGACATGAACACTCGCCATTTTGACGTCAATCCACATGATAATGCTGATGTTCAGGTAAAGGAATTTTCATATAGTCTATGGTGTCAAATTTACATGTAGGTATATTCCAAATAAATAATTGCTGGCGGCAGTCATTTATTTTTTTAGTTATTTTTTTTTATTATTTTATTATGCAGGCATTTTCAGTTAAAATATGATTGATTTTTTTTAAATTTTTGTATGTTCTCTCACAAAAACAAAATTGATATACTAGTATTCGTTCTCATTTCTTCAGAAAATGAATTTTAAACATGTTCAACTTTTATGTTTTACTTCATACCCATGCAAGATTATGCAATTCAAGAGTGAACAATGAATATATTTGGGATGTTTCAATCAATTAAAAAGCAACAAAAAATCCCACACAAAAAAGCCAAGCTACCTTAGGAAACATATATACAGTCATTGCCTATCCAGTATGTATCTTTCTGCAAAAGACAAAACACACATTAAGATAGAAAAGAAGGCACTAAAGGATGATGAGGATTGTATGCATCAGCAATTGTCGGTTTTTGACAAATACGTTATATTATAAGACATCTTTTATATCAAACTTCTATGGTATCTTTCGACTCTCTTTTTTCTTTAAAGTAATTAAAATTTTGATTTCAATTACAGTTTCACCTGGACAACATGGGAGAAGATTTCAAGCATTTTGCAAACAATGTTGGAAAGATATGGTCTTCATCACTTTATATACCAAAAACGAATGTGACAATGAGTGACATCCCAGCTGACGTAGAGGACGTTCCTATTACCATCTTTCTATACAATATTGACGGTGATCCACAAGTAGAAGGTAAGTGTTGACAATGAGGGACATCCCAGCTGACGTAGATGACGTTCCTATTACCATCTTTCTATACAACATTGACGGTGATCCACAAGTAGAAGGTAAATGTTGACAATGAGTGACATCCCAGCTGACGTAGAGGACGTTCCTATTACCATCTTTCTATACAATATTGACGGTCATCCTCAAGTAGAAGGTAATTGATCACTATGTCATTCAATCTAGAATCAATGTTAATCAGTATAAATTCTATGTGTCGTTCTAGAAGACAATTAGCTGTCCACTTTCTTAAGAATGATGCATTATTTTTTCTTTTTTCTTTTTTTCATTTTGCATAATATAACGTTACAACATGTTATTTGATGTGCTTGTTTCATTCAGTCCCAGCTGTGGTCTAGAAAGTTTTAGCTCGGTTCTCAGTCAAAATAGTTTGTCGAAGTATGGTAATATGGTTTCCTGTCTGCTGCAAATTCCAATCTTGGAAAGTGTTAACAAAGAGTGAAAAACCACTTTAGATGATTGACCTGGTAGATCTGGTAGAAAGCAATGTTATATATTTTGTAATATCACATTAAAACATGCACTTTCTGTTAAGAAGGTAAAACTTGCTACTTGCCATGATATTCTTTATCCTGGGTAGGGAACCCTTTTTAAAATGGCTAGATCCGCCTCTGTCGACCAAGTACAAGGGTTATAGATTTTGTAATATCAAATTTAAACATGCTCTCTCTGTTATGAAGGTGAATTCAATACTAGTACTTGCCACTTGACAATTAAAATCAATCCTTACAACCACTTGTGACTTTTAATAAACATTCTTATACTTTATTTAAAGAAGCTTAGGATTTGCCAAAATTGACTTTCCATTCTGCTATATATTTTGTTGTTCTTATATGAGAAACATTTGTTAAATGATTTTTTAAAGTTTGTATTACTCTCATGAGAATTGTTTCTAATGTTTATATATCTGTCTTTTTTTTAAAATCAAGGTGGTGTTGACATTCGAGTTGAAATTGAAGATCCAAATGGTAAGATTCACCGACCTACAGTGGAAGATTTCACTGCAAAGCAAGGATGTTATAAGGTCTACTTCATGTCTGCAAAACATGGGAAACACAAGGCAACAGTTTTAATCAACGGAGATAGCATCAATCCTGATGGGTACAGATTCAATGTCATCTCTCACGGTGCTGGTAGACAATCTGTTACTTACAGTAAGTCATTTACTCATGTTGTCAGTGCATAAATAACTTCAGCCAACAATTTGAATAGACCATTTTTAGTTGGAAGATAAATTAGATTTCTTTACTTTTTATATTATTAAACGTAAAGACAGTTCGCAAAAATTTCTTTCAACGTATTAAAAGAACTTCTACGATTGAACTGTTTTACTAATTCAACGTTGTTAATATATATTAAAAAAAGATGTGGTATGATTGCCAATGAGACCACTATCCACAAAAGACCAAAATGACACAAACATTACCAATTATAGGTCACCGTACGGCCTTCAACAATGAGCAAAGCCCATACCGCATATAGTCAGCTATAAAAGGCGCGATAAGACAATGTAAAACAATTCAAGCGAGAAAACTAACGGCCTTATTTATGTAAAAAAATGAACGAAAAACAAATATGTAACACATAAATAAACGACAACCACTGAATTACAGGCTCCTGACTTGGGACAGGCACATACATAAATAATATGGCGGGGTTAAACATGCTAGCGGGATCCCAACCCTCCCCCTAACCTGGGACAGTGGTATAACAGTACAACATAAGAACGAACTATAAAAATCAGTTGAAAAAGGCTTAACTCATCAGATAGACAAAAAATGAAAGTGGACGTGGACGGGTACTTATAACCTATTAGCGCATTACTTTCCTATATCTTTTCAATAATATTCTCATGCAATGTAACACCGTAATATGTTTAACATCTTGATTGTTGGTTATTTTAGGGTCTGCAAGAATCCCAGATACGCCTCAACCTAGAAATTTGGTGTCACCAACTAACTCGGGTAGGTTTTATTTTACTTTGACGCTGTAAGGTAATCGTATGATACATGGAAGACGGCACAAAGTTAATACATCAAAGTGGGTGGTGATTGTCTTTTGTATAACCCTCTGAATCGTCACAAAATTAATAAACCAACGTTACATTTGATTTTCAATCCTGTCACTTGATCGAACGTGAGTGTTTGAGTTGTCTGGCGTACTAAATTATAATCCTGGTACCTTTAATTAATAACTATTTTAAACTCAAAAAAGATTACTGGAAAAAAGACCTTCAACGGTAGAAACTACACAAAACACAATCAATAACTAAAACAAAATCTAAAGGAACTCTTATTTCTTTAAAACTAGACAATAATTCTTGTGGTTTGGTGAGTTAAGCAGTTCCAGATTACCTATGAGTACCCGTTGTACCGTTGTGTTGTTGATGTTGATACGAAATCTGGTAATAAGTCGCATTCGGTTTGGTCACAATAACAATCGATGAAAAGGGATGAGAGTGTGGCTGCGGTATTCGGAACATAACCGTGGTAATTCCATAAACCAAATCATGGTATATCATTAAGATCACATAAGTTATGCTGGCGTCACACAAAGGCATATAAACCGACGTGGGCCAGGCGTAATTAATAGTTATCAAAAATACGTTAGGTGCACGCAAGAGGAATGCACAGTAATCGTTGAACGCGCGTTGCGTCAGACTGAAGTGCGTCGAACTGCAAAAGTATACGCTTGGTGAACGTTATAACTGCAGGAAATTTTTAAACAGCATAAAAGTGTTCATCTACGTTAAGCAAACGCAAGACATACACCAACAGACGTTACTTAGACGCCAGATAAACACTAATATACGCTTCTCGAACGTCTTTTAAAAAGCTCGTTGTGCACTCGATACAGATATGATTGACAAGTTGAATGCATCCAAAATAACAAGCGTATTTGACAGCGGACATGGTTTTATACCACGTTGGTGCTATAAGCTGATGTGTGACGTCGATATAAAGACTCATTTGTGACGCTCAAATCAAAATATTTATAAAAGCCAAAAACGTACAAGAGCATTCAGGAACCAAAATTCCAAAACGTTGTGTCAAATATGGCTAAGGTAATATATGCCAGGGATTAGAAAATTCTTAGTATTTGAAAACATTTATACTTTTGTAAACAGGAAATTTAATAAAAAAAAAAAGTAACATATAATTGATATTCAGATCAACACCGAAGTGCTGACTACTGGGTTGGTGATCCCCTCGGGACGAAACTTCCACCAGCAGTGGCATCGACCCAGTGGTGTAAATATTTATCAAAAGTACCAGGCTTATAATGTAATGCGCCAGACGCGCGTTTCGCCTACATAAAACTCATCAGTGACACTCTGAATAAAATAGATAAAAACCCAAACAAGTACAAAGTTAAAAAAAATTGAGGACCCAAAATACCAAAAAGTTGTGCTAAATATTGCTAAGTTAATCTATGCCTGGGAAATACAGAAAATATTAGTATTTTAAAAAAAAATATACTTTTGATAACAGGAAATTTATATAAAAAAAATACCATATAATTGATATTCATGTCAACATCGAAGTGCTGACTTCTGGGTTGGTGATACCCCCAGGGACGAAACGTCCAGGATGCACTTTCTTATAAGCAACACATATCTCAAAGAAATCATGATATTATGATAGGAAACGACAAATTATATCAAGTTTGACATAAGCCTTCCAATTGTTATTTTACCGTGCGTTTTTCTATGTAGTGATGTTATGCTATTGTTTAAGAAAAAGGAAGAAGGTTTTGATCCATTAAAACGTTTAATCCCGCTGCAAATGTTTGCACCTGTCCTAAGTCAGGAATCTGATGTACAGTAGTTGTCGTTTGTTTATGTAATTTATACGTGTTTCTCGTTTCTCGTTTTTTTTATATAGATTGGACCGTTGGTTTTCCTGTTTGAATGGTTTTACACTGAACATTTTGGGGCCCTTTATAGCTTGTTGTTCGGTGTGAGCCAAGGCTTCGTGTTGAAGGCCGTACATTGACCTATAACGGTTTACTTTTTTTAAATTGTTATTTGGATGGAGAGTTGTCTTATTGGCACTTAAACCACATCTTCCTATATCTAAATATAATTTACTTCATTTACAAATTATGTTGAACTGTAAGTATATACAAAGAAATAAAATGCTCACAATGGAAAATTTGTCTCTTCATGTTAATGTATAGCAACCGACCCTCGATGTCAGTTTCTAGATATAATTAAACATATGAAGAAGATTTGTTTGTATCTTCGGTGTCCTTTATTTCATTTCAACTCAGATCTTGAGTTAATTTTCCAGGAAAATTCCGACCTTATGATTGTTCGGTTTTCCCTTTTTTAAATGTCGTGGGAGGCTTTGTTGCAATAATATCCATCTACCTACTTGCCTTATCAACAGTTTATAACAAATCTAAAAGTGTTAATTTTCTTTTACTTAGTACAGAAAGTAATGTACATATAAAAACAATATTATTTGGAACAGTATATGTGCATGATAAACAACAAAAACATTTGTCATTTAGGCAGATACACTTAAAATGAGTGTTCAAAACACGTAATCTGAATGTTCTGAACGTTTCGACAAACTCATAGCCGTAACCCATTTGAAAAAAAGTGTTTACATTTTTTCACGTTTTGTTTTATTGTTTGGCATAATCACCGAATCTACATCGTAATTGAATGTGTTGCTTTCAGTTTATTGATTAATGCTTCCGATATTAAGTAAAGAATATTTTTTGGGCGATGCTACAGTTGTCAATAATAAAGCGACCATCAAGAAACTTGTACATTATATTATTTTTTTTTTTTAAATTACAGATGTTACCATTGTGGGTCGTATCACTCCTAGAGATATCATGCATGGAGATGTCAATTGTAAGTATTGAATTGAGCCCGCGGGACCTTTTATCTGAAGAAAACTACACCGACAATACTTTTTTTTAACTTGATCGCAACTGAAATTTCCCGGCGCTTACCATCTTTGTCTTTAAAAAGGAATTTTAAAATGATGGCATATAACTAACTACAAATGGAAGTGTTGATGTTTCAGAATGCGCAGAGGTTTCTGTTCCCTTAGACAAAAAGCAGTGACAATAAATAGTAAACTCTATATTTTAAGAAATGCCTGATAAAATTAGCTGAAAGGGGAAGAGTAAAAATAGACAACGATACTTCTTCGGTTTTTTTTTTATATACGCGTCATTGGCAATAATAGTCGCATTGAATATGTTTCACGTTTATTATAATGAAAACGCTTTAAAGTATGGAATTTCAATATTCAAATACAAAAGCTAGTGAATCTTATATATTTTTTTCATTTTTGAAGGTGTCGACATTTCTTTTGATTCGTCTGTTGCACATAATTCCATGGACATATCTGGCGATGAAAAGGTGATGAAAGTCAAGACAATGAAACAGCGACAAGGAATTAGCTTCCGGGAACCTGAAGCAGGACATTTCAGAAATTATAAAGGAACGATAGCAACCAAATCTTTCAACAAGCCTGGCCTGTTTTACTGGGAAGTTGTAGTCCAATACAAAATTTTGCGCTTGATCCGACAGACAATGCTTTTCGAAATGGGCCTTGCAAGAATTGATTGTGTTGATAAACGCTACACTGTGGATGCATTTCCTTACGCATGGGCAGTAAGTGCACGTGGGTGTCATATCTGCGGAAAGGTATGCCTGCAGACGTGGCATAATGGCCAACTAATGACGCATAATCCTTTGTCAAATCGAACACCAACGCCTGCCACTATGGTAGTTAGGCTTCATTATGGGTTTCTTCTTGATTCAATCAAACGTCATTGGATAATCGTCGACCTGAAAACAAAAAAAGTCATCTTCCATTTTAAAAACTTGGTTATTTCTGAGATGTCTGATCCCCTGTTTCCTGTTTTCGCCCTATACAGCCCAGAACAGGTTCAAGCTTCCATGGAACTCTTGTCTGGAATGAATATTACAGGAATCCCCGAGGAAGCTTTAGACGCTATAGTAATAACGTAGTTTATTCTTTGGAGTGTTGTAGCTTAGAACTGACAATCTTGTTTATGAAATGTTTTACAAAGAAATCCATTGAACAAATTGTAAAAATTGCGACCGAAAGATTGTATTTCCATTTTTTCATATATGTTATATTAGTTTTCATATCAAGTAGACTAAATGTATTTGTAAAAACCTTTTCTTATTAAAAACATCATAACAAATCATTACTTTGTATAACCACAATACGAAACCATCAATAATATATTTAATCCAGTTAGATAAATGAATGGATACAATATGCGGGTATACGTCAATGAGACTATCTTACTTACAACACAGTCACAAAAACTATGAAAATAGTATATACATGGCTATTTTCCAAACTAAGACATTTTCTAAATTGAGCTTGGCCAATAATAGCAGGTATAAATATATACTAATAGTTCCATTGAAAAATCTGGTATATATAAAAAAGAAGATGTGGTATGATTGCCAATGAGACAACTATCCACAAAAGACAAAAATGACACAATCATTAACAACTATAGGTCACCGGCCTTCAACAATGAGCAAAGCCCATACCGCATAATCAGCTATAAAAGGCCCCGATAAGTATGTAAAACTATTTAAACGAGAAAACTAACGGCCTTATTTATGTAAACAAAAATGAACGAAAAACAAATATTTAACACATAAACAAACGACAACCACTGAATTACAGGCTCCTGACTTGGGACAGGCACATACAAAAATAATGTGGCGGGGTTGACATGTTAGCGGGATCCCAACCCTCCCCTAACCTGGGACAGTGGTATAACAGTACAACATAAGAACGAACTATAAACAATCAGTTGAAAAAGGCTTAACTCATCAGATAGACAAAAAAACAAGTGGAGTTTGCTTTTCATGTCATACTATCAGGGCCAAGAATTTATTAAAAAGTTTTTATTTTGTTTTTTTAGAATATATTATGATGTGTAATTATATGTATGTTCCAGACCGTATGAGTATTTGAACCGTACGCGTACGGTCTGTACCGTATGTGTACTTTTTCAAAATACTCATACGGTCGGACCATGCGCGTACGGTACGACTAATATTAA